>NC_140993.1:208190447-208478010 GCF_052327205.1 Somniosus microcephalus | reverse complement strand
CAGTCGCTCTCTCTCTCCCCCCCAGTCGCTCTCTCTCTTCCCCCCCAGTCGCTCTCTCTCTTCCCCCCCAGTCGCTCTCTCTCTTCCCCCCCAGTCGCTCTCTCTCTTCCCCCCCAGTCGCTCTCTCTCTTCCCCCCCAGTCGCTCTCTCTCTTCCCCCCAGTCGCTCTCTCTCTTCCCCCCAGTCGCTCTCTCTCTCTCTTCCAACAACAACATGCCCTCGAAATAGCCTCGGCACTGCTGGGCACTCCAGCTAGTATGTTTATAAAAGGTTAATATTTGATAGTTACAGAAGTTAGTCCAAATGTTAGTTAGTTATACAATTAGTCTATTCTACTGTTGTAAATATGTTTAAAACTTATGTAATATCGAATGTATAGTACTAGTTTATGTACAAAACATACTTTATCTTTGTTTACAGTTTCACAAATTTGTTCAAGTAAAGGCTTCAAACACCAAACGGCTTCACGAAGAATTATTTTGAATAAGTGCTGGATAGCTAGATTGGAGCACGTCTAGCGCGGCCAGTACATGATTTGTCTTTGCACAGCTCAATTCAGACACCAATAATTTTACCGCCTCCTTATGCAAACTCTGATAATTTGCAGCAAATTTGGCTCCATGCAGTTAGGGTCAAAATTTGCAGAATTTATCTCAGAATGGCTTCCTGCACCAAAGAACTAGGCCAAAATCTTGATTGTCCAAAATAAAAACACAATTCTACTTGTGTGCGAATGTATCATTAGTGCTACATTCTGGATAAAATCAGGTAACTTTCAGTTCAGAACAATGATTTTAGATTTGTCGGCCAACACAAATGAACTTTTGGATAGCGGACCTCCTGTGGACTGTTTAATATTTATTACAGAGGGCAGAACATGGCCTGAGGACAAATGGTGAAACCAGCCAGAAGAAGGAACACCACAGCTGTGCTTCTCTAAATATAGCACTGATTTTACCCTGGCCTTCCGTCTCGTTATTTGACAAGAAATCTTCTCCACTAAGGTCCTGCAAGTACATTAGACAAAAATGCAGCAAGATTGAGAAAGAATTTAAGCCCTTAATGGCAGGATAAATAACGCACTGTGCAAAAACTGCATTTGCAGTGTGGGGAAGCAAGGCTTGGTATTTTACATATGGGACAAGCAGCGGCTTGTACATAGGTGAGGGATTGCTGTAGTCTGACAGACTTTCAGGCCTGTCAGTGAAATAGGATAATGAAAAATTGTATTAATTTGTTGTACCCAGTGAGTTAAAAAAATGGCTGTCATTTGTATGTGTCAGAAATGCTTTATGAAGGGATGGAGATCTGTAGAATGAAAAAGAAAATTGCAATTCTATAGCGCCTTTCATGAACTCCTGACGTCCCGAAGTGCTTTACAGCCAATGAAGTACTTTTTGAAGTGTAGTCACTGTTGTAATGTGGGAAACGTGGCAGCCAATTTGCATACAGCAATCGCCCACAAACAGCAATGAGATAATGATCTGATAATCTGTTTTAGTGATGTTGGTTGAGGGATAAATATTGGCCAGGACACCGGGGTAACACCCTTGCTCTTCTTTGGAATAGTGCCATGGGATCTTTTAGGTTCACCTGAGAGGGTAGACGGGGCCTCGGTTTAACGTCTCATCCAAAAGATGGCACCTCCCAACAGTGCAGCACTCCCTTAGCACTGGAGTGCCAACCTAGAGTTTTGTGCTCAAGTCCCAGAGTGGGACTTGAACCCACAGCCTTCTGACTCCGAGGCGAGAGAGAGTGCTAACTGCTGAGCCACTGGACGACACAAAAGGTGCAATGTGTTCTTCTTCAATTTGGGGAAATGCCAATTTTTTTATTTTTTATTTTATATTTAACTTAACTGGCTGTTTTTCGTAAAGAAACTTCAGGCATAAACCATGGCTTTGTAAATAAAACAATCATTTATTATACACTGGAAAATCGATATTAGCATTAAACAACATCTTCGGTTCATGCACGATTTAGAATTGCCTTAACAGCAATTTTTTAAATACCACCTTCGAAAATACATACCGTTTTGGAAAACAGAAGTCTATCTTAAGCTAACCCCTTAGTAAAGGTTTATATACTCATGATGATTTTGCTCAGGCTGATTGAGGCCCTCCAAATATCTTGATGGACACGGTTTGTGGTGGAGCACATGGTTTTCTCTTGTCATCAGGTCTATTCCAGAAGCAATCTGTAAATATGCATCCAGGTAGAAAGCGGTGAGGTCGCAGAGCAGTGAGGAAGCAAACCCTTCCTTCACATGCTTGGGTTTTTAGTGACGGTCCTTTTATTGTTGAAACACATGTCTGGGGCAGAGACTTGCCAAAAATAGGCTTCTTCAAGCACAACCCCAGGGTTGATTGACACTCCATTTGCTTTCTTTCAGTGTCTTTCATGTAGATAAGTTAAAAAAACAATCTGGAGCCAGGCTCTGCAAGTTGCTATGGTGATCTGCTCTTCTCTGTGTGGGCGGAGGGCTGCGATCTTGAAAAATCTGCGCCTGGACCGGAGGGCTCCCGGGAGGCACAGAATTCCATTGCTGTGCCTCTTCAAACTGCCGGTGTGCAGGGCCCACGTATCCCAGGGGCGCAGGTAGTTCACAGCGTCCCTGGGATCACGTGGGCCATGGGGAGCCAATCCGAGCAGGGAATCTCCATTCATAGATTTGACAGGTAGACCTGTGAAATCTATGAATAGAGATCAGCCCCAAAACATAAGTAAAACTTCAAATAAATAAAAAAAAAAAATCACATTTTTAAAATGGCTATAAATTACATAAATTAACTATTTTAAACACAAATTTAAATATTTGAAAAAAATAATTAAAGTTTTTAATGGGGCTAAAAATAAACTTACCTTTCTTTAAAGTACTTTAAAATGATAAACCAGTGGGGGAAAAAAATTCTTTTACTTTCTTCACCTCTTACCTTGTTAAAAGCAGGTCTTCCGCCTGCTTTTCCAGATGCAGCTGTTTCAGACTTACCTGGACTGAAGCAACTGTTGAAAAAACGGAAGTTCCAGCCGTACGCGCTGCCTATCCGGCACAGGCGTTTGTCCTGTGAAGCCCTTTCTTTGAAGAACGGAAGTTCTGGTTTCCAGCGCATGCGCAGTGCATACGTAAAACCGGCACTTCCACTGGCCCTACGGGTGAGTACACAGCGCGTACACACCCGTAGGGAACAGAATTTATGGACCAATATGGTTGACTCTTAACTATCCTCTGAAATGGCCTACCAAGCCACTTAGTTGTATCAAACCGCTACGAAAACGTATAATAAGAATAAAACTGGATGGACCACAAGGCATCGGATTCTGACATGACAAAGGCAAACCCAGCCCAGTTGACCCTGCAAAGTCCTCCTCACTAACATCTGGGCACTTGTGCCAAAATTGGGAGAGCTGTCCCACAGACTAGTCAAGCAACAGCCTGACATAGTCATACTCACAGAATCATACCTTTCAACTAGACTCTTCCATCACCATCCCTGGGTATGTCCTGTCCCACCAACAGGATAGACCCACCAGGGGTGGCGGCACAGTGGTATACAGTCGGGAAGGAGTGCCCTGGGAGTCCTCAACATTGACTCCGGATCCCATGAAGTCTCATGGCATCAAGTCAAACATGGGCAAGGAAACCTCCTGCTGATTACCACCTACCGCCCTCCCTCAGCTGATGAATCAGTACTCCTCCATGCTGAACACCACTTGGAAGAAGCACGGAGAGTAGCAAGGGCACAGAATGTACTCTGGGTGGGGGACTTCAATGTCCATAACCAAGAGTGGCTCGGTAGCACCACTGCTGACCAAGCTGGGCGAGACCTGAAGGATATAGCGACACTGGGTGAGAGAACCAACACGAGGAAAAAGCCTACATGACCTCGTCCTCACCAATCTACCTGTCGCAGATGCATCTGTCCATGATTGTATTAAGTACATAAGAACATAAGAATTAGGAGCAGGAGTAGGCCTCAAGCCTGCTCTGCCATTCAATAAGATCATGGCTGAACTTTGACCTCAACTCCACTTTCCTGCCTGATCTCCATATACCTTGATTCCCTTAGAGTCCAAAAATCTATCGATCTCAGCCTTGAATATACTCAACGACTCAGGTTCCACAGCCCTTTGGGGTAGAGAGTTCCAAAGATTCACAACCCTCTGAGTGAAGAAATTCCTCCTCATCTCAGTCTTAAATGGCCAGCCCCTTATCCTGAGACTATGCCCACTAGTTCTTGAGAGGGGAAACAATCTCTCAACATTTGTCCTGCCAATCCCCCTCAGAATCTTACATGTTTCAATGAGCTCACCTCTCATTCTACTAAACTCCAGAGAGTATAGGCCCAATCTACTCGATCTTTCCTCATAGGACAACCCTCTCATCCCAGGGATCAATCTAGTGAACCTTAGTTGCACCGCCTCTAAGGCAAGTATGTCCTTCCTTAAATGAGACCAAGACTGTGCACAGTACTCCAGGTGTGGTCTCACCAGAGCCCTGTACAATTGTAGCAAGACTTTACGCTTGTACGCCAACACTCTAGCAATAAAGGCCAACATGCCATTTGCCTTCCTAAGTGCTTGCTGTACCTGCTAACTTTCTGTTTTTCTTGTACTAGGACACCTAAATCTCTATTGGTAGAAGTGACCACCGTACTGTTCTTGTGGAGATTAAATTTACACTGAGGACAGCCTCCATCGTGTTGAGTGGCACTACCACCGTGCTAATTGGGATAGATTCAGAACACATCTAGCAGCTCAAAACCGGGCATGCATGAGGCGCTGTTTGCCATCAGCAGCAGCAGAATTGTATTCCACCACAATCTGTAACCTCCTGGCCCGGCATATCCCTCACTCCACCGTTACCATCAAGCCAGGGGACCAACTGTGGTTCAATGAGGAGTGTAAACGAGCATGCCAGAAGCAGCACCAGGCATGCCTAAAAATGAGGTGCCAACCTGGGGAAGCTATGGGCTCCATGAATATCCCCATCCTCAATGATGGTGGAGCCCAGCACGTGAGTGCAAAAGACAAGGTTGAAGCGTTTGCAACCATTTTCAGCCAGAAGTGCCGAGTGGATGATCAATATCGGCCTCCTCCTGAGGTCCCCACCCTCACAGAAGCCAGTTTTCAGCCAATTCGATTCACTCCACGTGATATCAAGAAATGGCTGAGTGCACTGGATAGAGCAAAGGCTATGGGCCCCGCCAACATCCCGGCTGTCATGCTGAAGACTTGTACTCCAGAACTAGCCGAGCCTCTAGCTGTTCCAGTACAGCTACAACACTGGCATCTACCCAACAAAGTGAAAAGTTGCCCAGTTATGTCCTGTCCACAAAAAGCAGGACAAATCCACTCTGGCCTATCAGTCTACTCTCAATCATCAGCAAAGTGATGGAAGGTGTTATCAACAGTGCTATCAAGCGGCACTTGCTCATTTATAACCTGCTCACTGATGCTCAGTTTGGGTTCCGCCAGGACTACTCGGCTCCAGACTTTATTACAGCCTTGGTCCAAATATGGACAAAGGAGCTGAATTCCAGAGGTGAGGTGAGAGTGACTGCCCTTGACATCAAGGCAGCATTTGACCAAGTTTGGCATCAAGGAGCCCTAGTTAAATTGAAGTCAATGGGAATCATGGGGAATACTCTCCACTGGCTGGAGTCATACCTAGCACAAAGGAAGATGGTTGTGGTGGTTGGAGGTCAATCAACCCAGCCCCAGGACATCGCTACAGGAGTTCCTAGGCCCAATCATCTTTAGCTGCTTCATCAATGACCTTCCCTCCAACATAAGGTCAGAAATGGGGATGTTCGCTGAAATGGGGATGTTCGCTGATGATTGCACAGTGTTCAGTGCCATCCGCAACTCCTCAGATAATGAAGTAGTTCATTCCCGCGTGCAGCAAGACCTGAACAACATGTAGACTTGGGCTGATGGGTGGTAAATAACATTCGCATCACACAAGTGCCAGGCAATCATAGAACCATAGAAATTTATGGCACAGAAGGAGGCCATTTGACCCATCGTGTCTGTGCCAGGCAACAAGAGAAAATCTAACCATGGCTCTTTTACATTCAATGGCATTACCATCGGCGAACCCCCCACCGTCAACATCCTGGGGGATTCGAAGCTCAACTGGGCCAGCCACATAATTACTGTTGCTACAAGAGCAGGTCAGAGGCTGGGTAATGTGCGGCGTGTGTCTCACCTCCTGATCAATGTTCCCTCTAATTTTTTTTTGTACTGAGTGGGCCATAAATTCCTTTGAGCATGACCTTATTGTCTGGGGACAAATTTTACAACAACCATCACTTAAAAGCATATTTACATTATTGCCATATTGCCACCCCAGCATCTCAAATCATGAGACAATCAGACAAACTCTTAAAAATCATAAAATCAGTTGCTCTTTTTTGGTTTATAAACCTCATTAGTGACTTTATTGAATCTCTAACAGGTCACAGCTCTTACAAAAACTATATTACACGTGTCTCATGTTGGTATTTACTCTGTCAGGTGTCCCATCAAAGTTAATTATAACATCTTGGGGTTATTGTCTGATTAGGATATGCTAATTTTGGAGACTAGTCGGGACAATGGTGGAGCAGGACGAAGCAGGCAGGTCAGCAGCGTCCCACGTGAGGTGCAAATAGCAGATAGGCCAAAACCATGGAGGCACCAAAGCTAACACATTAGCAACTATTAGCAAGGTCACATTAACTATCTGAGATTGTCCAGGTCATCTCCTGTTGCTTTGTAAATTCAGACGGCAAACATCAGGTTAAATTGATTAGCAGTTAAATCATCAAGGTGGCCATGATGTCAATGTTTGGAGTTTTGGTGAGAAGGAACCTTGCTTCACTATATAGTTTGGGCAAAGTCTCACACATCCCATTCTACCTCTACTCTGCTATTGTCCTGCTCACTATTTACTACATTGCCAAGATTTGTATCATCCGCAAACTTCAAAATTGTACTCCTGGCTTCTGTGCTGATAGGGACCTCAGGAGGAGGCTGAGATGGATCATTTACTCGGCAATTCTGGCTGAAGATGGTTGCAAATGCTTCAGCTTTGTCTTTTGCTCTCGCGTGCTGGGCTCCGCCATCGTTGTAGTCCTGTGTTGCGGCTTCCCCAGGTTGGCACCTCATTTTTAGGTAAGCTTAGTGCTGCTCCTGGCATGCTCTTCTGCACTCCTCATTGAACCAGGGTTGGTCCCCTGGCTTGATGGTAATGGTAGAGTGAGGGGTATGCTGGGCCATGAGGTTACAGATTGTGGCGGAATACAATTCTGCTGCTGCTGATGGCCCACAGCGCCTCATGGATGTCCAGTTTTGAGCAGTTAGATCTGTTCTGAATCTATCCCATTTAGCACGGTTGCAGTCCCACACAACACGATGGACGGTGTGCTCAGTGTGAAGACAAGACTTTGTCTCCACAAGGACTGTGCGGTAGTCACTGCTACCAATACTGTCATGGACAGATGCATCTGCGACAGGTAGATTGATGAGGACGAGGTCAAGTAGGTTTTTCCCTCATGTTGGTTCTCTCACCACCCGTCACAGGCCCAGTCTGGCAGCTATACTGAGCCACTCTTAGTGATGGACATTGAAGTCCCCCACCCAGAGTACATTCTGTACCCTTGCTACCCTCAGTGCTTCTTCCAAGTGGTGTTCAACATGAAGGAGTACTGGTTCATCAGTTGAGGGAGGGCGGTAGGTGGTAATCAGCGGGAGGTTTCCTTGCCCATGTTTGACCTGAAGCCATGAGGCTTCATGTTGAGGACTCCCAGGGCCACTCCCTCCCGACTGTACACCACTGTGCCACTCCCCCTGGTGGGTCTGTCATGCCGGTGGGACAGGACATACCCAGGAATGGTGATGGAGGAGTTTGGGTCATTGGCTGAAAGGTATGATTCTGTGAGTATGACTATGGCAGGCTGTTGCTTGACTAGTCTGTGGGACAGCTCTCCCAATTTTGGCACAAGTCCCCAGATGTTAGTGAGGAGGGTGTGCCTTTGTCGTATCCGAAGCCGGTGCCAAAGTCGATGCCAGGTGGTCATTCTAGTTTTATTCCCCACGATCAACATCCTGGGAGTCACTTTTGACCAGAAACTTAACTGAACCAGCCACATAAATACTGTGGCTACAAGAGCAGGTCAGAGGTTGGGTATTCTGTGGCGAGTGTCTCACCTCCTGACTCCCCAAAGCCTTTCCACCATCTACAAGGCACAAGTCAGGAATACTCTCCACTTGCCTGGATGAGTGCAGCTCCCACAACACTCAAGAAGCTCAACACCTTCCAGGACAAAGCAGGCCACTTGATTGGCACCCCATCCACCATCTTAAACATTCACTCCCTCCACCACTGGCGTACCGTGGCTGCAGTGTGTACCATCTACAAGATGCACTGCAGCAACTCGCCAAGGCTTCTTCAGCAACACCTCCCAAACACGTGACCTCTTCCACCTAGAAGGCCAAGGGCAGCAAGCGCATGGGAACACCACCACCTCCAAGATCCCCTCCAAGTCACACACCATCCTGATTTACAAGTATATCGCCGATCCTTCATCGTCGCTCCCTCTCTAACAGCACTGTGGGAGTACCTTTATCACATGGACTGCAGCGCTTCAAGAAGGCGGCTCACCACCACCTTCTCGAGGGCAATTAGGGATGGGCAATAAATGCTGGCCTTGCCAGCGACGCCCACATCCCAGGAACGAATAATTTTTTTAAAATGTATTACTGTTTTTCGTAGTGGTTTGTTACAACTGAGTGGCTTGCTAGGCCATTTCAAAGGGCAGTTAAGAGTCAACCACATTGCTGTGGGTCTGGAGTCACATGTAGGCCAGACCAGGTAAGGACGGCAGATTTCCTTCCCTAAAGGACATTAGTGAACCAGATGGGTTTTTGCGACAATCCGCTAGTTTCATGGTCACCATTACTGACACTAGCTTTTATTCCAAATTTATTTAATTACCTGAATTTAAATTCCACAGCTGCCATGGTGAGATTTGAACTAATGTCTCCAGATTATTAGTCTAGGCTTTTGGATTACTAGTTCAGTAACATAACTGTTCACTCGCAATCTGCTTGGGTGATGTGCCTGTCATGGTTGAATAGCTGGCAGTGTGTGCTGTGAGATGTGGGTGTGAGGCTTGCAGCAGTGGTAAGTGTGTGAGGGTGAGGTGAAGGTATGAGTCATGATTGTTAGGGATTGTTGGTAGGTGAGTGATGGGGGTGTGGTGCATTGAGCAGTGTGTGAGGCTAGTGGTGCAGTTGGTGGGATATGGCATTTGAAGATGCATTCACTGACCTTGACCAGTCGTGTGAGGTTATTAAACTTCTTGTGGCACTAGATTCAGGTCCTGGGGGCAGCATCCATGGCACTGATGGCTTGTGCTATCTCCTCCCACTGCCTTCTGGCGTGCTGCCTGGAAGGCCTCCTGCCTCCACTGCGGGTAGAGGACCTGTTGTCTTCCGTGCTCCCCCAGGACCAAGGCCTCCAGTGCTGCATCTGAGAACCTCCTTGCCCTCTCTCTTCCCTGTTGGGCCATGGCTTCAGAGTGACAATGAGACGTTTCTGCAACAAAGCATTGTTTATTACTTCAGATAATAACATGAGTAAGTACAACTGGCAAAAGATTTGAATGTTCTTTGAAGGAGCTTACCTTTATATTGCTATGATGATACTATTTTCCACCACTGGTAAGCCATTGCTGCCTGAACAAAGCAAAAGCCTGCCCTCAATTACTGGGAAAGAAAACAACAAATTTAATGATTAAGCTTTTTGGCGTTCAGATACTGAAGGAACAATGCTTCAGTACTGAAATGCTTATCTTTAAACAACTCAGCTGGGCAGTAAACTTATAACCAGTGCTAAACCCAGATGATGTGAGAACAATCTGTAAAGATCAATAGAATGAACATTACTGTGAAATAGGATGTAGTCACAGTATTAATATGTGCACAGGGAACCAGAAGCTGTTTAATTAGATAATTATGCCACCGTTAATTTCGTGCCTTATGACCTTTGTGCGTCACAGTAAATAATGTTCAAGACAAATGTAGAAAGGATGTCACTCCTATTTGTTTACTCTGAGAAACATCTATCCTCTTGCTGTATTGCAGACTAAAGAAAAAGTCCCAGTCAGTGGACGTGACCGCTCACGGATTTGGCAGTCCAATGGCAGCTGATGGTCCATCATCCCAAACTGACAAGACCCCAACTGTTCTCAAGACAACCACATCAGAGCAGCAGAACAATGCAGCCAATACACAGAGACGCAATACTAGACGGAGTGAACTCAAGAGATATTATACAATAGGTAGGTGTTGTGCTGTCCAGCCCAAGTGACGCTAGCAGCAAAACATGTCCCGTCACCTGAGATTCCTCTTTTTGCCGCTCCTGTAGTGTGGAATGTAGATATTATTTTTGATATCTCCAGATTTGTACTGTTAGAAATGTATTTCCAAAATATATTTTAAATGTGTGGTTTAAATAGAACACTTGCTTGGTGCTCAAATGTTGTCAATGAGTCTCACTCATTGTAATCTATCTTTAGTTTGTCTCTCCTTCAGGTGAAAAGTGCTTTTTATAATTAATGTTATACTTGTTTGCAGGAGTTAGTTAATGCAGTCCCTGTTAACCATGCCTTTAGCACCATCAACAATATCAATTTATACCAGCACTTCTTTTCAATGACGCAACAGAGGAACAAAGTTGGACATACTGCCATTTGTATATGAGAATTCCAATTGACATATGCTTCAGTTTGTATAAATAATAATACTGCGTTATTTGTTTTGAAGTACGGGTAAGTCAGGGGTACTCCCCCATCAATCTTATACGTGTAAGATTTGGACCACAGGTCACACACAGATTACCCAAAAGGCCTTAGGAGTTGTAAGGCATTTTATTAAGGAGCGGCAGTTTAAGTGAAGTACAACACGCAATCCAGATAGACATAGTAGACATACGACCGTGACAAGCAGCTGGTATCGGTCCTGATTGGACAGACGGCTGGCGTGCATGAACAGCTCTTCCCTTCCCTTCACCGTCTGTGCTAAAAGCTCTTTAGATATCTCTTTTACTCTCCTTTTAGGGGTGGGCCTAGGGTAGATTATCAAAGATACAGTCAACCTTTCTAGCACACAAACAGCAGACAGCTAGTCTGGAAACAAGGTCACTGTCACAATGCAGAATGTTAGAACATACGCAGGGAACCAAGAACATCAGCAAATTCAAAGCATCTATCCAGTTTTTCTAACACCAGTCTGAAGAGACCTTTTTTGTCTCAAGTTATTGCTTCCAACTCACAATTGCTTACATACAATTACAAAACTTCCCGAATAATGAAAAAAATAGAGCATGCCATTCTGGGGACAGAAATCCTATGAATTATATTTATTCTGTTTCCCTGAGAAATATTACAGAGCAGTACTTAAGTTAGGCCATCATTCTGTGATCGTATTCCATTCATTGTTGACGTGTGATGAACATGATGGTGACCTTTGTGTTGATTGGTTACTGTGGAGCAGACTTCTACAGAGGGGCACATTAACCGCCAGTATCACCAATAGAAACATAACATGGAATGAACTCTTGTTAGGATGGTGCGAAACAAATTTAATGCAACACATCATAGCACAATCGATTTTTAACACTATTGCAGACCAGTTAGAATGGTGCATCAGGTTTATAAACGGGCAGGAGCTTCATGAAAAAGCATTTGATTTATGAAATTTTCTACTCGAGTTATGCCAGTTCCCTGGCTTAACTATTCTTTCCATTTCACCAGCTCCCTGCTCAACCCCGCCACTTCTGTCACCCCGCCATCCCCCCACGGTCATTTGTGCCGTAGCAACAAGACACAAGAAATTCTGTGCATACCTGGCACCCAGAGCTGCAACTTGCTACTTTAAAAAAAAAACAATTCACCTAATTGTACCCTGTCGCAAGGCCACTGGCCACGGTGCAGTGCCACGATTCAGTGCCATGGTGCGGTACCACAGTGCAGTGCCACGGTGCAATGCCACGGTTCAGTACCACGGTGCAGTGACATGGCTCAGTGCCATGGTTCAGTGCCACGGTGCAGTGCCATGGTTCAGTACCATGGTGCAGTGCCACGGTGCAGTGCTATGGTTCAGTGCCATGGTTCTGTACCATGGTGCAGTACCATGGTTCAGTGCTACGGGGCAGTACCACGGTGCAGTGCCATGGTGCAGTGTCACGGTTCAGTGCCATGGTTCAGTACCACAGTGCAGTGGCATGGTTCAGTGCCATGGTTCAGTGCCACGGTTCAGTGCCACAGTGCAGTGCCACAGTTCAGTGCCATGGTTCAGTACCACAGTGCAGTGGCATGGTTCAGTGCCACGGTTCAGTGCCATGGTTCAGTACCATGGTGCAGTGCCACAGTGCAGTGGCATGGTTCAGTGCCACGGTTCAGTGCCACAGTGCAGTGCCACAGTTCAGTACCACGGTGCAGTGCCATGGTGCAGTGCCACGGTTCAGTGCCATGGTTCAGTACCACAGTGCAGTGGCATGGTTCAGTGTCACGGTGCAGTGCCACGGTGCAGTGCCATGGTTCAGTGCCATGGTTCAGTACCACAGTGCAGTGGCATGGTTCAGTGCCACGGTGCAGTGCCACGGTGCAGTGCCATGGTTCAGTACCACGGTGCAATGGCATGGTTCAGTGCCACTGTTCAGTGTCACAGTGCAGTGCCATGGTTCAGTACCATGGTGCAGTGCATTGTGCAGTGCCATGGTTCAATGCCATGGTGCAGTACCACGGTGCAGTGCCATGGTTCAGTGCCACGGTGCAGTGCCATGGTTCAGTACCATGGTGCAGTGCATTGTGCAGTGCCATGGTTCAGTACCACGGTGCAGTGCCATGGTTCAGTACCACGGCTCAGTACCATGGTGCAGTACCACAGTGCAGTGCCATGGTTCAGTACCATGGCTCAGTACCACGGTGCAGTACCAAAGTGCAGTGCCTCGAGAGGCCTCATAGCGGACCTGGTTGGAGCGAGGCAGTGGCGGTGAACAAAAGCGGCAGCGAGGCTCGAGAGGCCCCATAGTGGACCTGGTTGGAGCGAGGCAGCGGCGGTGAACAAAAGCAGCGGCGAGG
The DNA here is from genome assembly GCF_052327205.1 of Somniosus microcephalus. Lineage (NCBI taxonomy): Eukaryota > Metazoa > Chordata > Chondrichthyes > Squaliformes > Somniosidae > Somniosus > Somniosus microcephalus. Next base: position 208,464,883 of record NC_140993.1, on the reverse strand, counting down.
CTCGAGAGGCCCCATAGCGGACCTGGTTGCAGCGAGGCAGCGGCGGTGAACAAAAGCGGCGGCGCGGCTCGAGAGGCCCCATAGCGGACCTGGTTGGAGTGAGACAGCGGCGGTGAACAAAAGCGGCGGCGCGGCTCGAGAGGCCCCATAGCGGACCTGGTTGGAGTGAGACAGCGGCGGTGAACAAAAGTGGCGGCGAGGCTCGAGAGGCATACCAGTCTCCGAGCTCAGAGGGAGGGAAGTAAAAAGTAATTAAAGTGTGACATCACCAGGAAGCAGGTAAGTGATTGGTTGGTGAGTATTTCTCTCTTTTTAAACTTTAGCTCTGTGGTTTATAGTTTTTAAATGTAAGAAGTCACACAACACCAGGTTATAGTCCAACAGCTTTATTTGAAATCACAAGCTTTTGGAGCGCTGCTCCTTCGTCAGGTGAAGTGAAGAGATGCAACTCTTCACTTCGCCTGACGAAGGAGCAGCGCTCCGAAAGCTTGTGATTTCAAATAAAGCTGTTGGACTATAACCTGGTGTTGTGTGACTTCTTACATTTGTCCACCCCAGTCCAACACCGGCATCTCCACATTATAGTTTTTAAGTTCTCTGTGGTGTAGCGGGGACTGTTGGTAAACCAAGCCACTTAAGTATATCATTTAACTGTGGTGTAATTGGTGGGATTGATTTGATTTAATTTAATTTCAATTAATTAAAGGGTAAGTCACGGCAGGAGAGCTCGGCCTCGTGGCATGCTCCTCCTGCGCTATGTGGGAACTCAGGGACACTTCCTGTGTCCCTGACAACCATGTGTGCGGGAAGTGTTTCCAGCTGCAGCTACTGGCAGACCGCTTTGCGGCGCTGGAGCTGCGATTGGATGCATACTGGACCATTCGCGATGCTGATGAATTCGTGGATAACACATTTAAGCAGTTGGTCACACCGCAGGCAAAGGTTGGACAGGCAGAAAGGGAAGGGGTGACCAACAGACAGAGTGCTAGGCACAGGCAGGTAGTGCAGGGGTCCCCTGTGGACATCCCCCTCTCAAACAGATATACCACTTTGAGTACTGTTGGGGGTGATGGCTTATCAGAGGAAGGCAGCAGCAGCCAACTTCCTGGCACCAGGGGTGGTTCTGCTGCACAAGACGGGAGGAAAAAGAGCGGGAGAGCTATAGTAATAGGGGATTCTATTGTAAGGGGAATAGATAGGCGTTTCTGCGGCCGCAAACGAAACTCGAGGATGGTGTGTTGCCTCCCTGGTGCAAGGGTCAAGGATGTCTCAGAGCGGCTACAGAACATTTAGGAAGGGGAGGGTAAACAGCCAGTTGTCGTGGTGCATATAGGTACCAACGATATAGGTAAAAACCGGGATGAGGTCCTAAAAGCTGAATATAGGAAGTTAGGAAGTAAATTAAAAAATAGGACCTCAAAGGTAGTAATCTCAGGATTGCTACCAGTGCCACGTGCTAGTCAGAGTAGAAATAGAAGGATATTTCAGATGAATACGTGGCTAGAGGAATGGTGCAGGGGGGAGGGATTCAAATTCCTGGGACATTGGAACCGGTTCTGGGGGAGGTGGGACCAGTTCAAACCGGACGGTTTGCACCTGGGCAGGGCCGGGACCGATGTCCTAGGGGAGTGTTTGATAGTGCTCTGGGGGAGGGGTTAAACTAAAATGGCAGGGGGTTGGGAACCTGAAAAGGGGGACAGAGGAAAGGGAAACAAGGATAAAAGTAAAAGATAGGAAGGAGAAAAATAAAAGTGGCAGTCAGAGAAATCAACGGTTTAAATCAAATATGGCCACAGTAAATAATAATTCTAATAGGTCTAAGAGTGCTAAAAAAAACAAGCCTGAAGACTTTGTGTCTTAATGCGAGGAGCATTCGGAATAAGGTGGATGAATTAGCTGCACAAATAGAGGTGAACGAATATGATTTGATTGGCATTACGGAACCATGGCTCCAGGGTGGCCAAGGCTGGGAACTCAACATCCAGGGGTATTCAATATTCAGGAAAGATAGGCAAAAAGGAAAGGGAGGTGGGGTAGTATTGCTGGTTAAAGAAGGGATTAACACAATTGTAAGGAAGGCTATTAGCTCTGATGATGTGGAATCTGTATGGGTAGAACTGAGAAATACCAAGGGGCAGAAAACGTTAGTGGGCGTGGTATATAGACCTCCAAACAGTAATGCGGAGGTTGGGGATGGCATTAAAAGGGAAATTAGAGAAGCGTGCAATAAGGGCACAGCAGTCATCATGGGTGACTTTAATCTACATATAGATTGGGCTAACCAAATTAGTAACAATACTGTGGAGGAGGAATTCCTGGAGTGTTTACGGGATGGTTTCCTGGACCAATATGTCGAGGAACCAACCAGAGATCAGGCCATCTTAGACTGGGTATTATGTAACGAGAAATAATTAATTAGCGACCTCGGGTCGGAGCGATCATAATATGATAGAATTCTTCATTAAGATGGAGAATGAAGTAGTTGACTCGGAGACTAGGGTCCTGAATTTAAATAAAGGAAACTATGATGTTCTGAGGCGCGAGTTGGTTAGGATTGATTGGGGAATGTCACTCAAAGGGTTGACGGTGGATAGGCAATGGCAAACATTCAAAGACCGCATGGATGAACTACAGAATTTGTTCATCCCAGTTTGGCATAAAAATAAAACAAAAAGGTGACCCAACCATGGCTAACAAGGGAAATTAGGGATAGCATAAGATCCAAGGAGAGGACATATAAATTGGCCAGAAAAAGCAGGAAAGCTGAGGATTGGGAACAGTTTAGGATTCAACAAAGGAGGACAAAGGGATTAATTAAGAAGGGGAAAATAGAATATGAGAGTAAGCTTTCAGGGAACATAAAAACTGACTGTAAAAGCTTTTATAGATATGTGAAGAGAAAGATTGGTGAAGTCAAGCGTAGGTCCCTTGCAGTCAGAATCAGGGGAATTTATAATGGGGAACAAAGAAATGGCTTAACAATTAAATACATATTTTGGTTCTGTCTTCACAAAGGAGGACACAAATAACCTCCCAGAGATGTCGGGGAACATAGGGTCTGATGAAGGGGAGGAACTGAAAGAAATCAGTATTTGTAAGGAAATGGTGTTAAGGAAATTGATGGGACTGAAGGCCGATAAATCCCCAGGGCCTGATAATCTACATCCTAGGGTACTTAAGGAAGTGGCCCTAGAAATAGTAGATGCATTGCTGATCATCTTCCAACATTCGATGGAATCTGGAACAGTACCCATGGATTGGAGGGTAGCTAATGTTACCCCACTATTCAAAAAAGTTGGTAGGGAGAAAACGGGGAATTAAAGACCGGTAAGCCTGACATCGGTAGTGGGGAAAATGCTAGAGTCCATTATAAAAGATGTAATTTGGAAAACAGTGACAGGATCGGACAAAGTCAACATGGATTTACAAAAGGTAAATCGTGCTTGACTAATCTACTGGAATTTTTTGAGGATGTAACTGGTAAAATAGATAAGGGAGAACCAGTGGATGTGGTATATTTGGACTTTCAGAAGGCTTTCGATAAGGTCCCGCATAAGAGATTAGCATGTAAAGTTAAGGCACATGGGATTGGGGGCAAGGTATTGACTTGGATAGAAAACTGGTTGGCAGACAGAAAGCAAAGAGTTGGAATAAACGGGTCTTTTTCCGAGTGGCAGGCAGTGACTAGTGGGGTATCGCAGGGATCGGTCCTTGGACCCCAGCTATTCACAATATATGTTAATGATCTAGACGAGGGAACTAGATGTAATATCTCCAAGTTTGCAGACGACACAAAGCTGGGTGGGCGTGTGTGCTGTGAGGAGGATGCCGAGAAACTCCAGGATGATTTGGACAGGTTGGGTGATTGGGCAGAAGCATGGCAGATGCAATATAACGTGGATAAATGTGAGGTTATCCACTTTGGTGGCAAAAACAGGAAGGCAGATTATTATCTGAATGGCAATAGATTGGGCGAAGGGGAAGTGCAACGAGACCTGGGTGTCCTTGTGCACCAGTCGCTGAAGGTAAGCATGCAGGTGCAGCAGGCGGTTAAGAAGGCAAATGGTATGTTGGCCTTCGTAGCGAGAGGCTTTGAGTACAGGAACAAGGATGTCTTGCTGCAGTTGTACAGGGCCTTGGTGAGACCACATCTTGAGTATTGTGTGCAGTTTTGGTCGCTTTATCTGAGGAAGGATGTTCTTGCCATGGAAGGAGTTCAGCGAAGATTCACCAGGCTGATACCTGGGATGGCAGGAATGACGTATGAGGGGAGATTGGGTCGATTGGGCTTGTACTCGCTGGAGTTTAGAAGAATGAGAGGGGATCTCATTGAAACTTATAAAATTCTGACAGGACTGGACAGACTAGATGCAGGAAGGATGTTCCCGATGGTCGGGGAGTCCAGAACCAGGGGTCACAGTCTAAGGATAAAGGGTATGCCATTTAGGACAGAAATGAGGAGGAATTTCTTCACCCAGAGAGTGGTGAACCTGTGGAATTCTCTACCACAGAAGGCAGTAGAGGCCAATTCATTAAATATATTCAAGAGGAAGTTGGATATATTTCTTAAGGCTAAAGGGATCAAGGGGTATGGGGGAAAGCAGGGACCGGGTACTGAATTTGGATGACCAGCCATGATCACATTGAATGGTGGAGCAGGCTCGAGGGGCCGAATGGCCTACTCCTGCTCCTATCTTTTATGTTTCTATGGTAGTGTAACAGCTATTCTGTTGTGCTCCCAGGCAGGGTACTGGGTCAAGGGCAGGGAACCTGCCAAAATTATTTAAATGATCCTGATTCCAGAAATTGGTTAGGGTCAGGGGTGCATCCTCGTGATGGGCAGAACTCTCATCCCACCGCACTGCAGCAGCATAAAGGATCATGTCAAATTGAACCGTTGTGTCACCATTTTCAACAACTTGGTTCTGCTCATTTTTTCTCTTCCCTTGAAGATGTTGTAGCTGAATTTGGTCTCCCTTCTGCCCATTTTTAAGTGGGAATGGGGAAGTAGCAAGCCCAAAATTTGAAAAACACTTACTGCCAACATCCTGCTTGAGGCCCGTCTACTGCCATTTTCAAGCAAGCCTTGATTTTGGCTCCATCTGGAAATAGGTGAGAGTTTTACTTTACCGTGTTAATAGGGGTCCTATGATATCACTGAATGCTCAACTGAATGCTGGATACGGCCACGACACAGAGTAGAAAACAACCAGAACTAGCATCCCTCAAAGAGATCGCTGAGAGCATCGTTGGCAAGGTTAGAAAAAAGTGTTGTTACAGCTTGTTTTGCATCAGTATGCACATTATTTGTTTCTGTGCAGCTCCCTGAGTCTGTGCACCATTGCTAGGAAGGTGTGCCAGCTACCCCGATCCGCCTGGCCCTCCCCTGGAATGCCTTGTTGCCGGATCTGCTCCACAGATAGGTCGCTGGTTTTCCACCTCCCTAAACTGGCGAGCTACCTATCAGTGCTCAGAATGTAATGGCTCAGGGCTCCCACTGGTGATATTAGGCCGGCGTTCTGATCTCTCCACTTACTGCCCACCAGATGTCCTCCAAAATCAAGACAAACCAAGATTGAGCATAGGATCATCCTGGTCTATACAGCTTAGGAACTCATTGGATGAGACGTCACAAGAGCCCATTATTGTGTAACTGGAACTAGAACTTCACTTCTTGTAGTTTTCCCTTCCCAAACAAAGAACGTTTTGGCAAACACGTTTTCATGAAGATTGTATTTCTTTAAATAATAACGTACTGCATTGTAACACAGGATAAGCTACTTGGAGGAACAAAACTCATGTTGAGTCTCTTACTTTGATGTTCAGCTGTAAGGACATGTAGGTACATGTACAGATCCATTATTACTGTACAGTTTTCCCTCTTCAGTGTGACAAGGCGCTAATAGAGCTGGAGGCTTCTTGTTGTCATGCAGACATTCACTGTGAGCGCAGAACATTGTCAGCTCTTGCAAGTTGCTGTTATGTTTGTGCTGTGAGCTGAGTAGAAACATCACTTCCAATGAGCCTATTTACATGAAAGTATCAGCGTCCGCTACATCCAGACTGGTTGACTAATGTAAACAAGTCATCAGAAGTTCATCTTCATTAAATTCTTAACAATCATCATATTGATAAGGATGAAACAAATTAGCAACCTTTTACTCCAATCCTATACAAAGTATTTAAAAATATGCAGTTTCTGAGTATGCAAAGGAAGGCTGGACCTGTGAGTGGGGCCTTGAGCATGTAGATGAGAGTTATGTTATGCATTGCAGAGCTTTCAGCTTAGCATATCCTCAAGCATTATTGAGGCATCTTAAGGCTGTTTTCTTTTTGTATTTCATCACAGAATGCCAATACTGGGGAGCGGAACACAAACCTTCCCTTGACATTTCAGCATTCCAAGCTGTTCTTGGTTTTGCCAAAACGTGGATCTGCCCAAAATACCCACAGTGAGGTGTCTACTCCCATTTGAAATTACTACTGATTGTCATTGTCACCAGTCATTGAAGCGCTTCCTACATTTTGTCCAGCAATGTCATGCTCCTCCCCCTCACACAGTGTGGTGTCACACTCCTCCCCCTCACACAGCATGATGTCACACACCTCCCACTCACACGGCGTGGTGTCACACTCCTCCCCCTCACACGGCGTGGTGTCACACTCCTCCCACTCACACGGCGTGGTGTCACACTCCTCCCCGTCACATGGCGTGGTGTCACACTCCTCCCCCTCACACGGCGTGGAGTCACACTCCTCCCCCTCACACGGCGTGGTGTCACACTCCTCCCCCTCACAAGGCGTGGTGTCACACTCCTCCCCGTCACATGGCGTGGTGTCACACTCCTCCCCCTCACACGGCGTGGAGTCACACTCCTCCCCCTCACATAGCGTGGTGTCACACTTCTCCCCCTCACACGGCGTGGTGTCACACTCCTCCCCGTCACATGGCGTGGTGTCACACTCCTCCCCCTCACACTGCGTGGTGTCACACTTCTCCCCCTCACACGGCGTGGTGTCACACTCCTCCCCCTCACATAGCGTGGTGTCACACTCCTCCCCCTCACATAGCGTGGTGTCACACTCCTCCCCCTCACACGGCGTGGTGTCACACTCCTCCCCCTCACACGGCGTGGAGTCACACTCCTCCCCCTCACATAGCGTGGTGTCACACTTCTCCCCCTCACACGGCGTGGTGTCACACTCCTCCCCCTCACACTGCGTGGTGTCACACTCCTCCCCCTCACACAGCGTGGTGTCACACTCCTCCCCCTCACACTGCGTGGTGTCACACTCCTCCCCCTCACACTGCGTGGTGTCACACTCCTCCCCCTCACACTGCGTGGTGTCACACTCCTCCCCCTCACACTGCGTGGTGTCACACTCCTCCCCCTCACACTGCGTGGTGTCACACTCCTCCCCCTCACACTGCGTGGTGTCACACTCCTCCCCCTCACACAGCGTGGTGTCACACTCCTCCCCCTCACACAGCGTGGTGTCACACTCCTCCCCCTCACACTGCGTGGTGTCACACTCCTCCCCCTCACACAGCGTGGTGTCACACTCCTCCCCCTCACACAGCGTGGAGTCACACTCCTCCCCCTCACACAGCGTGGTGTCACACTCCTCCCCCTCACACAGCGTGGTGTCACACTCCTCCCCCTCACACAGCGTGGTGTCACACTCCTCCCCCTCACACTGCGTGGTGTCACACTTCTCCCCCTCACACGGCGTGGTGTCACACTCCTCCCCCTCACATAGCGTGGTGTCACACTTCTCCCCCTCACACTGCGTGGTGTCACACTCCTCCCCCTCACACGGCGTGGTGTCACACTCCTCCCCCTCACACGGCGTGGTGTCACACTCCTCCCCCTCACACGGCGTGGAGTCACACTCCTCCCCCTCACATAGCGTGGTGTCACACTTCTCCCCCTCACACTGCGTGGTGTCACACTCCTCCCCCTCACACAGCGTGGTGTCACACTCCTCCCCCTCACACTGCGTGGTGTCACACTCCTCCCCCTCACACAGCGTGGTGTCACACTCCTCCCCCTCACACAGCGTGGTGTCACACTCCTCCCCCTCACACGGCGTGGTGTCAAACTCCTCCCCCTCACACAGCGTGGTGTCACACTCCTCCCCCTCACACGGCGTGGTGTCACACTCCTCCCCCTCACACTGCGTGGTGTCACACTCCTCCCCCTCACATGGCGTGGTGTCACACTCCTCCCCCTCACACAGCGTGGTGTCACACTCCTCCCCCTCACACTGCGTGGTGTCACACTCCTCCCCCTCACACGGCGTGGTGTCACACTGCTACCCCTCACACAGCGTGGTGCCACACTCCTCCCCTCACACGGCGTGGTGTCACACTCCTCCCCCTCACACGGCGTGGTGTCACACTCCTCCCCCTCACACGGCGTGGTGTCACACTCCTCCCCCTCACACAGTGTGGTGTCACACTCCTCCCCCTCACACGGCATGGAGTCACACTCCTCCCCCTCACACGGCGTGGAGTCACATTCCTCCCCCTCACACGGCGTGGTGTCACACTCCTCCCCCTCACACGGCGTGGTGTCACACTCCTCCCCCTCACACAGTGTGGTGTCACACTCCTCCCCCTCACACGGCATGGAGTCACACTCCTCCCCCTCACACGGCGTGGTGTCACACTCCTCCCCCTCACACAGCGTGGTGTCACACTCCTCCCCCTCACACAGCGTGGTGTCACACTCCTCCCCCTCACACGGCGTGGTGTCACACTCCTCCCCCTCACACAGCGTGGTGTCACACTCCTCCCCCTCACACGGCGTGGTGTCACACTCCTCCCCCTCACACGGCGTGGTGTCACACTCCTCCCCCTCACACTGCGTGGTGTCACACTCCTCCCCCTCACACAGCGTGGTGTCACACTCCTCCCCCTCACACTGCGTGGTGTCACACTCCTCCCCCTCACACTGCGTGGTGTCACACTCCTCCCCCTCACACAGCGTGGTGTCACACTCCTCCCCCTCACACTGCGTGGTGTCACACTCCTCCCCCTCACACTGCGTGGTGTCACACTCCTCCCCCTCACACAGCGTGGTGTCACACTCCTCCCCCTCACACGGCGTGGTGTCACACTCCTCCCCCTCACACGGCGTGGTGTCACACTCCTCCCCCTCACGCGGCGTGGTGTCACACTCCTCCCCCTCACACAGCGTGGTGTCACACTCCTCCCCCTCACACTGCGTGGTGTCACACTCCTCCCCCTCACACAGCGTGGTGTCACACTCCTCCCCCTCACACAGCGTGGTGTCACACTCCTCCCCCTCACACTGCGTGGTGTCACACTCCTCCCCCTCACACAGCGTGGTGTCACACTCCTCCCCCTCACACGGCGTGGTGTCACACTTCTCCCCGTCACATGGCGTGGTGTCACACTCCTCCCCCTCACGCGGCGTGGTGTCACACTCCTCCCCCTCACACGGCGTGGTGTCACACTCCTCCCCCTCACACAGCGTGGTGTCACACTCCTCCCCCTCACACGGCATGGAGTCACACTCCTCCCCCTCACACAGTGTGGTGTCACACTCCTCCCCCTCACACGGCGTGGAGTCACACTCCTCCCCCTCACACAGCGTGGTGTCACACTTCTCCCCCTCACACAGCGTGGTGCCACACTCCTCCCCCTCACACAGCGTGGTGTCACACTCCTCCCTCTCACACGGCGTGGTGTCACACTCCTCCCCCTCACACAGCGTGGTGCCACACTCCTCCCCCTCACACGGCGTGGAGTCACACTCCTCCCCCTCACACAGCGTGGTGCCACACTCCTCCCCCTCACACAGCGTGGTGTCACACTCCTCCCTCTCACACGGCGTGGAGTCACACTCCTCCCCCTCACACAGCGTGGTGTCACACTTCTCCCCCTCACACAGCGTGGTGCCACACTCCTCCCTCTCACACAGCGTGGTGTCACACTCCTCCCTCTCACACGGCGTGGTGTCACACTCCTCCCCCTCACACAACGAGGCGTCACACTCATCCCCCTCACACGGCGTGGAGTCACACTCCTCCCCCTCACACAACGAGGCGTCACACTCCTCCCCCTCACACGGCGTGGAGTCACACTCCTCCCCCTCACACAGCGTGGTGTCACACTTCTCCCCCTCACACAGCGTGGTGCCACACTCCTCCCTCTCACACGGCGTGGTGTCACACTCCTCCCCCTCACACGGCATGGTGTCACACTCCTCCCCCTCACACCGCGTGGTGTCACACTCCTCCCCCTCACACAGCATGGTGTCACACTCCTCCCCCTCACACAGCGTGGTGTCACACTCCTCCCTCTTACACGGCGTGGTGTCACACTCCTCCCCCTCACACGGCGTGGTGTCACACTCCTCCCCCTCATACAGCGTGGTGTCACACTCCTCCCCCTCACACGGCATGGTGTCACACTCCTCCCCCTCACACGGCGTGGTGTCACACTCCTCCCCCTCACACGGCATGGTGTCACACTCCTCCCCCTCACACAACATGGTTTCACACTCCTCCCCCTCACACAGCGTGGTGTGACACTCCTCCCCCTCACACTGTGTGGTGTCACACTCCTCCCCCTCACACGGCGTGGAGTCACACTCCTCCCCCTCACACGGCGTGGTGTTGTACGAGGCCCCTTGGGTCGGAGCGATCATAATATGATCGAATTCTTCATTAAGATGGAGAATGAAGTAGTTGACTCAGAGACTAGTGTCCTCAATTTAAATAAAGGAAACTACGATGGCCTGAGGAGCGAGTTGGGTAGGATTGATTGGGAAATGGCACTCAAAGGGTTGACAGTGGATAGGCAATGGTAAACATTCAAAGACCGAATGGATGAACTACAGAATTTGTTCATCCCAGTTTGGCATAAAAATAAAACAAAAAAGGTGACCCAACCGTGGCTAACAAGGGAAATTAGGGACAGCATAAGGTCCAAGGAGAGGACATATAAATTGGCCAGAAAAAGCAATAATCCTGAGGATTGGGAGCAGTTTAGGATTCAACAAAGGAGGACAAAGGGATTAATTAAGAAAGGGAAAATAGAATATGAGAGTAGGCTTGCAGGGAACATAAAAACTGACTGTAAAAGCTTTTATAGATATGTGAAGAGAAAAAGATTGGTGAAGTCAAGCGTAGATCCCTTGCAGTCAGAATCAGGGGAATTTATAATGGGGAACAAAGAAATGGCGGAACAACTAAATACATATTTTGGTTCTGTCTTCACAAAGGAGGACACGAATAACCTCCCAGAGATGCCGGGGAACATAGGGTCTGATGAAAGGGTGGAACTGAAAGAAATCAGTATTTGTAGGGAAATGGTGTTAGGAAAATTGATGGGACTGAAGGCCGATAAATCCCCAGGGCCTGATAATCTACATCCCAGGGTACTTAAGGAAGTGGCCCTAGAAATAGTAGATGCATTGCTTGCTGGTCATCTTCCAGAACTCGATAGACTCTGGAACGGTACCCATGGATTGGCGGGTAGCTAATGTTACCCCACTATTCAAAAAAGGTGGTAGAGAAAAGGCGGGGAATTATAGACCGGTAAGCTTGACATCGGTAGTGGGGAAAATGCTAGAGTCCATTATAAAAGATGTAATAGCAGAGCACTTGGAAAGCAGTGACTGGATCGGACAAAGTCAACATGGATTTACAAAAGGTAAATCATGCTTGACTAATCTACTGGAATTTTTTGAGGATGTAACTGGTAAAATAGATAAGGGAGAACCAGTGGATGTGGTGTATTTGGACTTTCAGAAGGCTTTCGATAAGGTCGCGCATAAGAGATTAGCATGCAAAATTAAGGCACATGGGATTGGGGGCAAGGTATTGACTTGGATCGAGAACTGGTTGGCGGACAGAAAGCAAAGAGTTGGAATAAACGGGTCGTTTTCCGAGTGGCAGGCAGTGACTAGTGGGGTACCGCAAGGATCGGTCCTAGGACCCCAGCTGTTCACAATATATATTAATGATCTGGACGAGGGAATTGGATGTAATATCTCCAAATTTGCAGACGACACAAAGCTGGGTGGGAGGGTATGCTGTGAGGAGGATGTCGTGAAACTCCAGTACGATTTGGACAGGTTGGGTGATTGGGCAGAAACATGGCAAATGCACTATAATGTGGATAAATGTGAGGTTAACCACTTTGGTGGCAAAAACAGGAAGGCAGATTATTATTTGAATGGCAATAGATTGGGAGAAGGGGAAGTGCAAAGAGACCTGGGTGTTCTTGTGCACCAGTCGCTGAAGGTAAGCATGCAGGTGCAGCAGGCGGTTAAGAAGGTAAATGGTATGTTGGCCTTCGTAGCAAGAGGGTTCGAGTACAAGAACAAGGATGTCTTGCTGCAGTTGTACAGGGCCTTGGTGAGACCACACCTTGAGTATTGTGTGCAGTTTTGGTCGCCTTACCTGAGGAAAGACGTTCTTGCCATGGAAGGAGTGCAGTGAAGATTCACCAGGCTGATACCTGGGATGGCAGGAATGACGTATGAGGAGAGATTGTGTCGATTGGGCTTATACTCACTGGAGTTTAGAAGATTGAGAGGGGATCTCATCGAAACCTATAAAATTCTGTCAGGCCTGGACAGACTAGATGCAGGAAGGATGTTTCTGATGGCCAGGGAGTCCAGAACCAGGGGTCATAATCTAAGGATAAGGGGTAAGCCATTTAGGACTGAAAAGGGGAGGAATTTCTTCACCCAGAGAGTGGTGAACCTGTGGAATTCTCTGCCACAGAGGGCAGTGCAGGCCTGTTCATTAAGTATATTCAAGAAAGAGTTGGATATATTTCTTAAGGCTAAAGGGATCAAGGGATATGGGGAGAAGGCAGGGACAGGGTACTGAATTTGGATGATCAGCCATGATCTCATTGAATGGCGGAGCAGGCTCGAAGGGATGAATGGCCTACTCCTGCTCCTATCTTCTATGTTTCTATGTTTCTATGTGTCACACTCCTCCCCCTCACACAGCGTGGTGTCACACTCCTCCCCCTCACACGGCGTGGTGTCACACTCCTCCCCCTCACACGGCGTGGTGTCACACTCCTCCCCCTCACACGGCGTGGTGTCACACTCCTCCCCCTCACACGGCGTGGTGTCACACTCCTCCCCGTCACACGGTGTGGTGTCACACTCCTCCCCCTCACACGGTGTGGAGTCACACTCCTCCCCCTCACACTGCGTGGTGTCACACTCCTCCCAGTTACGCGGCGTGGTGTCACACTCCACCCCCTCACACGGCGTGGTGTCCCACTCCTCCCCCTCACACGGCGTGGTGTCACACGCCACCCCCTCACACAGCATGATGTCACACTCCTCCCCCTCACACAGCGTGGTGTCACACTCCTCCCCCTCACACGGCGCGGTGTCACAATCCTTCCCCTCACACGGCGTGGTGTCACACTCCTCCCCCTCACACAGCGTGGTGTCACACTCCTCCCCCTCACACAGCATGGAGTCGCACTCCTCCCCCTCACACAGCGTGGTGTCACACTCCTCCCCCTCACACGGCGTGGTGTCACACTCCTCCCCCTCACACAGCGTGGTGTCACACTCCTCCCCCTCACACAGCGTGGTGTCACACTCCTCCCCCTCACACAACGAGGCGTCACACTCCTCCCCCTCACACAACGAGGCGTCACACTCCTCCCCCTCACGCAGCGTGGTGTCACACTCCTCCCCCTCACACAACGAGGCGTCACACTCATCCCCCTCACGCAGCGTGGTGTCACACTCCTCCCCCTCACACAGCATGGTGTCAAGCTCATCCCCCTCACACTGCGTGATGTCACATTCCTCCCCCTCACACTGCGTGATGTCACACTCCTCCCCCTCACACAGCATGGTGTCACACTTCTCCCCCTCACACAGCGTGGCGTCACACTCCTCCCCCTCACACAGCATGGTGTCACACTTCTCCCCCTCACACAGCGTGGCGTCACACTCCTCCCCCTCACACAGCGTGGAGTCACACTCCTCCCCCTCACACGGCGTGGTTTCACACTCCTCCCCCTCACACGGCGTGGTGTCACACTCCTCCCCCTCACATGGCGTGGTGTCACACTCCTCCCCCTCACACGGCATGGTGTCACACTCCTCCCCCTCACACAGCGTGGTGTCACACTCCTCCCCCTCACACAGCGTGGTGTCACACTCCTCCCCCTCACACAGCGTGGTGTCACACTCCTCCCCCTCACACAGCATGGTGTCACACTCCTCCCCCTCACACTGCGTGGTGTCACACTCCTCCCCCTCACACGGCGTGGTGTCACACTGCTACCCCTCACACAGCATGGTGTCACACTCCTCCCCCTCACACAGCCTGGTGTCACGCTCCTCCCCCTCACACAGCGTGGTGTCACGCTCCTCCCCCTCACACAGCCTGGTGTCACACTCCTCCCCCTCACACAGCCTGGTGTCACACTCCTCCCCCTCACACAGCGTGGAGTCACACTCCTCCCGCTCACACAGCGTGGTGTTACACTCCTCCCCCTCACACAGCGTGGTGTCACACTCCTCCCCCTCACACAGCGTGGTGTCACACTCCTCCCCCTCACACAGCGTGGTGTCACACTCCTCCCCCTCACACAGCATGGTGTCACACTCCTCCCCCTCACACTGCGTGGTGTCACACTCCTCCCCCTCACACGGCGTGGTGTCACACTGCTACCCCTCACACAGCATGGTGTCACACTCCTCCCCCTCACACAGCCTGGTGTCACGCTCCTCCCCCTCACACAGCGTGGTGTCACGCTCCTCCCCCTCACACAGCCTGGTGTCACACTCCTCCCCCTCACACAGCCTGGTGTCACACTCCTCCCCCTCACACAGCGTGGAGTCACACTCCTCCCGCTCACACAGCGTGGTGTTACACTCCTCCCTCTCACACAGCGTGGAGTCACGCGCCTCCTGCTGACGCCTCCAACCATGCCTTCATAGAATCATAAAAAACCTACAGCCCTCAAAGAGGCCATTCGGCCCATCGTGCATGTGCTGGCTCTTTGAAAGGGCAGTCGTGCTTAGTCCCACACCCCCTTTTGTCCGTACCTCTCTAAGTTCCTCATCCTCAAGAACCTGCCCAACTCCCTTCAGAATTATTTATGGAATCAGCTTCCACCACCTTTTCAGGTGAAACGTTCCAGATCCCCACAACTCTCGGAGTGAAAACATTTCTCCTCATCTCCCCTCTTAGATCTTTTGCCAATGATTTTGAATCTATGACCTCGTGTTATTGACCCACTCGCCAGAGGGAATAGTTTTTCTCTATCTACGCTATCAAAACCTCTCATCATCTTGAAAACCTCTGTTAGGTCACCTCTTAACCTTTTCTTTTCCAAGGAGTCCTAACTTTTCCAACCTCTCCTGATAACTGAAGTCCCTCATCCCTGGTAACATCCTCTGTACCCTTTCTAAGGCTTTTACATCTTTTCCTGAAGTATGGTGCCCAGAATTGTCCACAATACTCCAGCTGCCTTCTTGGTGTCCCCAGCCGGCTTCTTCCTCCCGTTGCTAGGGAACAGCATATTCCTCTGGGCCCTCAGCAGCACATCGAGGGAGGCGTCCCTGAAGCAGGACCCAGTCTTTGACCTTCTCTCTTCCATGGCAATATTTCTTTCTCTCTCCGTCCCACCTCCAACTGATTCAGCTTGCATGTTTCCAGTGTCCCTTTAAATAGCAGAGTTGAAATTGATTCATGTGGGTCGTCATCACGCCCGCTGATGCTAACTGGTCACGAAACCTGGAAACCATATGTTAACGCAGTGGCTGAGTTAAAAAGCCACTGACAGATGCGCTTCACATACCTCTGGGTTCCCCATGCGTTCTCGGCACCCCGCCCCCCACCGCTAACCCTGCTGCCAGCGTGGCTGAACATTAAAATCGAGCCCATACAGTACAGAAGCCAGGAAGTTATGCTAAACCTCTATAAAACACTAGTTCGGCCCCAGCTGGAGTATTGTGTCCAACTCTGGGCACCACACTTTAGGAAGGACGTGAAGGCTTTGGAGAGGGTACAGAATAGGTTTACTAGAATGGTTCCAGGGATGAGGGATTACAGTACATGGATGGACTGGAGAAGCTGGGATTGTTCTCCTTAGAGCAGAGAAGGCTAAGAGGAGATCATGAACAGTTTAGATAGAGTAAATAAAGAGAAAGTTCCTACCAGTCCGATTGTCTTTTCTGGATTCCCACGGTTTTCAGCTTAATTCGAAGCTTCTAAATTTGCGGACTGCACCAAATTGCGGGGGAGGGTCAATACTGAGGAGGACTGCAACAAATTACAAGAAGACATTAATAAACTTGCAGAATGGGCATATAATTGGCAAATGGAAGCCAACACATGTAAGTTATTACATTTTGGCAAGAAAAATATGGAGGTCACATATTACTTGGAAACTAAGGGGGCTAAATTCGGTTGATTTGTGCCTCCCGTTAGCGCCATAAGAGGGCGATAACGGGGCGCAAATCAACTCATGCCTGGGCGTGGCACTGCTAACGCCTCCCATGAAATTCAGCGGGAGGTTAGCGGCGGCGCTAACTGTTAGCGGCGCTGCACCGCTGACGATGACATCATCACCATGCGCAGCGCCCCGCTCGTGCCCTGGCTGTAATATTGGGTGGCGCCCCCCCTGACTTACCATTGGACGCTATGTCCACCGGGGTCAAGGTGACCTACCTGCGGCCGGGGCGGCGCTAGTTAAAGAGGAGGTGGCGGACGGCCATTTTTGTTGCTGGCCGCCTGCCAGCACCTGCCCCCATTGCTGTCTTCGGCCCCCGTGAAGCCCCCCCGCGGGGTGCCAGCTGCGCTCCATGAGCCCGGCGCTCCTCTTGAGTGCCGGGCTCGTTTACTGGCACTCCCAATCCCTGGTGACCCAGCTGGGTGCCGGGACACACTGCGCCAGGCCCCTCCCCTTTAACAAGGTGAGGAAGGCCTGCAGTACCGTGGCGCGATATTGGTTCACAGCGCCCAAGAGGGACGCAGGGGGCTTCCAGTAGCGCCCCTCCTCCCTCTTGGGGTGCTACCTGGGAAAATCGGCCACAGCGGCGCTAACTTTTTCGGGGCGCTAAAATTAGCCCCAAAGAGGGGCGCTACCCTATTTTTACCCCTAAGAATCTAAATGGGGTAGAGGAGCAAAGGGATCTTGGAGTACAAATACACAAATCATTAACAGTATCAATACAGGTTAACAAGGCCATAAAAATTAAAAAAAAGGCATCAGGGTTTGTTTCTATAGGGATAGAATTGAAAAATAGTTAAGTTATGCTAAACCTGTATCAAACCTTGGTTAGACCACACTTGGGAGTACTGCGTACAGTTCTGGTCACCATATTATATAAAGAGAAAGAAGATTTACAAGGATGATACCAGAAATGTGAGGGTACACAAGGATGAACAGGCTGGGTCTCCTTTCTCTTGAAAAGAGAAGGCTGAGGGGTGACCTAATTGAGGTCTTTAAAATCATGATAGCTTTTGATGGAGTGGATACAGAGAGAGTGTTTCCATTTGTGAGGAAGAGCAAAACTAGAGGCCATCAATATAAGATAGTCACCAAGAAATCAAATTGGGAATTCAGAAGAAACTTCTTTACCCAGAGAGTGGTGAGAATGTGGAACTTGCTACCACAGGGAGTGGTTGAAGCAAATAGTATAGATGCATTTAAGGGGCGATTAGACGAGCATATGAGGGAACAGGGAATAGAGGGTTATGCTGATAGAGTTTGATGAGGAAAGACGAGAGGAGGCTCGAGTGGAGCATAAAGGCCGGCATGGACTGGTTGGGCCGAATTTGCTGTTTCTGTGCTGTATAACCGACGTAAACTGTTTCCAATGACTGAAGGGTTGATAACCAGAGGGCACAGATTTAAGGTGATTGGCAAAAGAACCAGAGACGACAGAAGGAAAACCTTTTTTACGCAATGAGTGGCTAGGATTTGGAATGCGCTGCCTGATAGGGTGGTGGAGGCAGATTCAATAGTGGCCTTCAAAAGGGAATTGGACAAATACTTGAAGGAGAAAAAATTGCAGGGATGAGGGGAAAAAGCAGGGGAAGTGGGACTAACTAATTGATCTTTGAAAGAGCCAGCACGGATCGATGGTCCGAATGGCCTCCTTCTGTGCTACACTACTGTATGATTGTATAATGGTGGGGCTTGCAGAATATATTTATATTTTGCAATGGAGTGCATGCTTAAAATAAAAGGAAAGAAAGAGACCGAAAAAGAGAAAAGTAAATAAGTAAATAAATAAATTTATGTAGCTCGTTTCATGAGCTCCAGACGTGCCAAAGCGCTTTGCAGCTAATGAAGTACTGTTTGGAAGTGTAGCCACTGTTATAATGTAGGAAACACGGCAGCCAATTTGTGCACAGCAAGCTCTCACAAACAGCAATGTGATAATGACTAGATAACCTGTTTCTTTGCAGGATGATTATTGGGCGTTCCCTGCCCTAATAGTGTCATGGAATCCAGCTGAGAGAGCAGACGGGGCCTCGGTTTAATGTTTCATCCGAAAGACGGCACCTCCGACAGTGCAGCACTCCCTCAGCACTGCACTGGAGTGTCAGCCTAGATTTATGTGCTCAAGTCTCTGGAGTGGAACTTGAACCCACAACCTTCTGACTCCAAGGCGTGAGTGCTAGCAACTGAGCCACTGGCTGATGTAATATTGGCCCAGAAATTCGGGTCGGAGGCTTCCCGCAGGTACAAGCCTCCGACCTGCACTTACCTAGCGCGCCGGCCGTTGGCCCACATAGGATTCCATTCCTGGGCCTGCTCCAACTGCCGGCGCGCAGTGCTTGCGTATCCCAGGGGCGCAGTTAGCTCGAAGCATCCCCGGGACCACGTGGGCCATGGAGAGCCAATGGTAGCAGGGAATCTGTATTCATAGATTTGACAGGAAGACCTGTCAAATCTATGAATACAAATAAGCCCCAAAACATAACTAAAACTTCAAATAAATTTTTTTTTAAATCACATTTTTAAAATAACTATAAATTACATAAAATAACTATTTTAAGCAATAATTTAAATTTTTGAAAAAATTAATTATAGTTTCTAACAGGGCTAAAAATAAACTTACCTTTCTTTAAAGTATTTAAAAATAATAAACCTGTGGAAAAAATGTTTTAATTTTACTTAATTCACCACTTACCTTGTTAAAAGCAGGCCTTGCGACTGCTTTTTAAAAGCGTAGCTCCTGGAGACTTACCCTCCCGGAGAAACCTGCAAAAAAACGGAAGTTCCAGGCGTACGCGCTACCTCTCCGGCGCACGCGTTTGACCTGTGAACCCTGTCCTTTAAGGGAACGGAAGTTCCGGTTTCCCGCGCATGTGCAGTGCATGCACAAAACTGGCACTTTCATTGGGCCTATACGTGAGTACCCAGCGCGTACTCACCTGTGGGGACCCGAATTTCTGGCCCATTATGTCTTTAAATTAAAATTTCAGAAATATTAGCCGCGCAATAACTCATCAGTAAATCAAAGAATAAACTTAGTGTGACATATTAAAATAATCTTGTAATCAGGTTAGCTGTCCATGTAAAAAGCAGAGAGTGCTTCAGACTCTGTTTACCCCTAACTGTGGCCTAGCTTTGAAATCCTGTATTCTATGTGGTGCTTTGTCAGCCATTCTGCTTCAGCTGTAAGGCCAACTTGCTTCCATATCAGATGGTTTCCACTCCTGGCAAGGCAGATTGAGGTATTAGTGGAGAATCAATTGTCAAGCTTGCCCATAAAAAACATACTTGTGTTGCTGAGGAGGAGCGGGGTCAGTGTTGGCAGTGAGTCACTGGTCATAGCTGTTCCAGTTAAGGAAGCACAATGCGACAGAGGAAGAGCATGAAGGAATGAAGAGTCAGGAGCTCCTGTGCAGCAAGGTTGAGAAGCTGTACCACAATAACTCATGGATAAATACTGTATTCAGCTTTCAGAAACAGGCAGTCACTGAAGATAAAAGGAGGAGGAAAATCTTTATTAAGTTGTCTGTACATAGAGCGTGTCCGTAACCCAAGTGTCATTTTGACTAAAGTGACTAGAAAGGCACCCGAGCAGCAAGGTGTGGCAAAGTGCTTCTGGGGAACAATGTCTCTGATGCGACTCATTTTGTAAATAAATTACCTCCAAATTGCAGAAAATAATAGAAATACAAGTTAAAAATTCAGCATGGCTCCCTCCCCCTCATATTCGAGGCCAACACCTCAGAATTCTGTGGTTAGTGGGGGCCTGGGGACAGGATATAGCACCAAGTTTCACTGGGCCTCCCATGAAGAACCCCAGGAAATCCTGCCAGGCTGCGATGGAGGTGGTGACCTGACAAGAAATTCAATTGCGCTGCACCCGTTTTCTAGTCGCTAAACGGATGCCTAAGCCTCCAAAATGGTGAGCAGGAATGGGTGTCTCCATAGGTGTCCACAACGCAAGGATTGTGGAAAACACTGAATAACTTTGTCAAATTAGGGTCCTGCGCTTCTTGGAGGACCCTGTTCTAATTTTACTAAGACCCAGCACCTGACTCGCCATGTGCTAAACTTGCCAGTAACTCGTGGCTCTAACAGGCAGGAAGAACCCTTCACCAGCATTATTTACAGAGGTCATTATTTACAGAGATCATGTACTTGCAGGTTAGTTGCTGGTTTGTCATTTCAGGCTGCTGGTTAACTTCTGGGAGTTTTGATCTGTTTTCTGACTCTGGCTAGTTCAGTTTCACTGCTGAGAAGATTTTGCTGCTGTTGCACCGTTGTTGACTGCCTTATAAACTGTTTGACCGCATCATATAGGCCTGTGCCCGGTATCCTGGCAGCAGTTATGAATCTTCCATCCTGCGCCAGTCCTCTACGGCGTCGTTATTTCAACCAGGCCTTCAGGTTACAAGCTGGCTACTGGATGACAAGGGACATCCTCTCTGGTCATGGCTCATGTCTTTGTCAGGGACCTGGGCACAGCTGCAGAGCTAGTATACAAGAGAGTCGTGCCGCCACCAGAAACGTGATTGAGCAAACCATCGTTGTGCTCAAGCAACGCTTCCACTGCCTGGACCGTTCTAGAGGAGCATTGTAGTACATCCCTGAGCGGGTATCCAGATTTGTCAATGTCTGCTGCATGCTCCACAACATTGCAATAATGAGGGACTAGCCCTTACCACCACCTGGGCAACAACAAGTGCAGCAGGAGGAGGAACATGTCAAGGAGCAGGAGAGACAGTGACCATCAGTGCCCCTAGCTACCAAAGATCTCAGAGAGCAGCTCACCAAACAGCGCTTCACCTAAACCATCCCCAGTACACCAACAGTCCCACAATCCTTGCCAGTGTCCTTACTACCACAATAACAACAACAACTTGCATTTATAAAATGCCTTTAACACAGTAAAACATCCTAAGGCACGTCACAGGAGCATTATCAAACCAAATTTGACACCAAACCACATAAGGAGATACAGGTGCACTATCCCTTATCCGAAACCCTTGGGGCCAGATGTTTTTCGGAATTTGGAATTTTTCGGATTTCAGAACGGATAATAATGCTTATAAATGGACAAGAGGGCAGCACGGTGGCATAGTGGTTAGCACTGTTGTCTCACAGCGCCAGGGACCCGGGTTCGAATCCGGCCTCGGGTGACTGTCTGTGTGGAGTTTGCACATTCTCCCCGTGTTTGCGTGGGTTTTCTCCGGGTGCTCCGGTTTCCTCCCACAGTCCAAAGATGTGCGGGTTAGGTTGATTGGCTATGATAAAATTGACCCTTAGTATTAGGGGGATTAAATACGTGAGGTTACGGGGATAGGGTGGGATATGTGTTGGTGTAGGGGTTACAGGGATCGGGTGGGATATGTGTCGGTGCAGGCTCGATGGGCCGAAATGGCCTCTATCTGCACTGTGGGGTTTCTGTGATTCTGTGAAGAGGCAGCCGTCGGGTTTACCCTACAACTACACCACTAGTGATGGATGCAAACCTGGCTAGGTAACCAGATTACTATAAAGAAATAATTAACAGCAATGTTTCCTCAAAGTTGCACACGGCCATGCAGTAATCTGCAAACTCCCGTGCAAGCTGCTCAAGCTTTTACACTGGAAATACCAAGAGACGCTCCACGAAAAAACTTTCAGTTTTCAGAGCTTTTCGATTTTCGGAATTGCGGATAAGGGATAGTTGACCTGTACTAGGACTGGTGACCAAAAGTTCAGTCAAATAGGTAGGTTTGAAGGAGCGTCTTAACGGATGAGAGAGAGGTGGAAATGCAAAGAGGTTTAGAGAGGGAATTCCAGAGTTTGGGGCCTAACTATGTCCGCCAATGGTGGAGCAATAAAATCAGGGATGTGCAAGAGGCCAGTACCACCCTTCAATCGCCTTCCTTCAGTGCAGCCGTATGGGTCTTGCCTTCACTTCACTCAAATTATAAACACCAACAGCAAATCCAGATGAAAAACAAATTTATCAAACAACTCAATTTCATCTTTATCTAATAGTTAATAGAATATTTATTTATCACCCTTGTGCAAGCTCTTGGTGCTTGTCTTGTAGGAACATAGGAATTGAAGGATGAAAAAAGACCAATATCCATATAGTTTGCCTTTTACCATCCTGGTCGTTACATGATACAACGATAATGGACTAACAGCAATCTATCTCTATCAATGAGTCTGCAACAGACCCAGACATGATGTGAGGAAACCCGCAGTGGTGGAGAGCTTTCGGAGCCACAGTCCAAAGTCACCTGTTTCTCCTGAACATGCAACTATTACTCATATACTGTGACCCAAAAGGTTATTTTCTGAAAGGCTATTTCCAGTGGGGTTCCGCAGGGCTTAGTACTAGGTCCCTTGCTTTTTGTGGTATATATCAGTGATCTAGACTTGAATATAGGGGGTATGATTAAGAAGTTTGCAGATGATACTAAAATTGGCTGTGTGGTTGATACTAAAGAAGGAAGCTGTAGACTGCAGGAAGATATCAATAAATTGGTCAGGTGGGCAGAACAGTGGCAAATGGAATTCAATCCGGAGAAGTGTGAGGTAATGCATTTGGGGAGGGCTAACAAGGAAAGGGAATACACATTAAATGGTAGGACACTGAGTAGTGCAGAGCAACAAAGGGACCTTGGAGTGCACATCCACAGATCCCTGAAGGTAGCAGGCCAAGTAGATAAGGTGGTTAAGAAGGCATACGGAATGCTTGCCTTTATTAGCCATGGCTTAGAATAAAAGAGCAGGGGGGTTATGCTTCAACTGTATAAAGCACTAGTAAGGCCTCAGCTAGAGTACTGCGTGCAGGTCTGGTCACCACATTACAGGAAAGATGTGATTGCACTAGAGAGGGTACAGAGGAGATTTACAAGGATGTTGCCTGGAGTAGAGAATTTTAGCTATGAGGAAAGACTGGATAGGCTGGGTCTGTTTTCCTTGGAACAGAGGAGATTGAGGTGTATAAAATTATGAGGGGCAAAGATAAAGTGGATAGGAAGGACCTATTTCCCTTAGCAGAGGGGTCAAAAACCAGGGACACAGATTTAAAATAATTGGGGGAGGGTTTAGAGGGGATTGGAGGGGAAATTTCTTCACCCAGAGGGTTGTGGATCTGGAACTCACTGCCTGAAAGGGTGGTAGAGGCAGGAACCCTAACCACATTTAAAAAGTACTTGGATGTGCACTTGGGATGCTCCAACCTGCAGGGCTACGGACCAAGAGCTGGGAAGTGGCTCTTTGTTGGCCGGTGCGGACACGATGGGCCGGAATGGCCTCCTTCCATGCTGTAACTTTCTATGATTCTATGAAATAAATCTAGCTCATTTGCATTTGAATGAATCAGCACTCTCTGCCTCCACCATCTTCTGAGGGAGCCTGTTCCATCAATTGATCATGTGCTCACTGAAATATTGTTGCTGAAGATTAGTTTTGAATTTATTTCTGTGTTTGTTTACCTATCCTACTGCTCCTATGAAGTGTTTCCCCAGTGGCTACAGCTTGGTAGATTCCATTGAGGACAATTCAGATGGCCATGGAGGACGACTTCGAGCAGAGGGCGTAGAAGCTTTGGGCTGCAGCATGTCAGTGTGGTCCAGAGCAGTCTGGCCCAGCTGGCTGTGTGGTACTAACAAGGGCATTGTCAGAGTGGATGGCAGGGGAGCAGGCATGCTGTTGTCCTGAGCGACAACAGGACGTGCCTCTCCCATGGAGGCAAGGCCACTCTCCTGCGACTGTGCCTCAGCACTCTTGCAGCTCTGAGCCAGAAAAGAGTGCAGGAGTGACATGCAGCTCTGGTGCAGCCAAGGTGACAGCCATCTGACCTTCCATGGTAGCTGTGAGAGCTGTCAGCAGATGCTCCATCATGGTGGGCACCACTGGTCGTGTTCATTGAGATGACCGCTCGGTCCATGTTGGACAGAATGGTCTCCAGGCTATAGAGTCATAGGGGGAAAAATTCAGTTGGTAGCGCCTCCCGTTAGTGCCTTAAGAGGGCGCTAAGTGGGGCACAAAGCAACTAGCGCCCGGGTGTGGTGATATCTGCACCTCTCGCGAAATTGACCGGACATTTTGCGGCGGCGCTAAACAATACCGCCTGATCTCCTGCGCACGCAGATCTTGACGTCATTCGAGAGTGCAACGCCCTTGTGACACCCCGGACCGGAAATTGAGTGGCGCCCCCCTCCTTTCCGCCTGGAGCAACCAACGACAGGTTGACTGGAACGCTTCCCAGTCGCTGTGGGGCTAGGGGGGCACTATTTAAAGGGGGCCTCTTCCTGGCTTTTGTGTGGTAGCCATTTTTGCACCACTCGTTCTGAGAGAGAGAGAGAGATTTTGAGAGAGAGAAAGAGAGACTTCTGCATTGAGTCAACGCTGTCTGAGGTAGTTTTGGCTTCTGACCATAACTTTGCAGGTACTTTGCTTTTTGACCTTCATAACTTTGATTGCCCAGATACTATGGGGGCTGCAATGGATGGGAACGTCGTCCTTCTCCATCACATTCGGAGGGCACAGAGACGCAGAGAGAGAGTGGCAATCATGGCCAGACGGAGGAGGGCCAACAGGCCTCTGTACAGGAGACTTTACCCTCCCAGGGTTTTTCGCCAACAGTTCTCCTACATTAATATATCTGAGGAGCAGTGTTTGCGAAGGCTGCGCTTCAGCAAGGAGGTGGTCACTGAGCTCTGCCACCTGCTTCAGCCAGATCTGCAGCCTCAACTGAGGAGCAGGACGTCTCTGTCAGTGGCAGTGAAGATAACAGTGGCTCTCAACTTTTATGCCACCGGCTCATTTCAGTCAGCTTCTGGGGACATCGCCAATATCTCCCAGTTCGCGGTGCATTGCTGCATCCGTCAGGTAATAAATGCCCTCTTTAAAAGGAGACGAGAGTACATCTCTTTCCCCATGACCCCGGACAAGCAGCAAGAACGCGCAACGGGCTTTGCTAAGATAGCGGGCTTCCCCATGGTGCAGGGCGCCATTGACTGCACGCATGTGGCTTTGCGTTCGCCGCAAGAGAATGCCGAGGATTTCCGCAACTGAAAAGACTTCCATTCCTTAAACGTCCAGTTGGTCTGTGACCATAGACAGCTGATACTCACTGTCAATGCCCACTTTCCTGGCAGCAGCCACGATGCCTTCATCCTGCACCAGACTTCTGTGGCAGACCTTTTGCAGGCACTGCATCACCCAGGAGGTTGGCTTCTCGGGGACAAGGGATATCCTCTGTGCAGCTGGCTGATGACACCGCTCCGTTCACCCAGCACCCCTGCTGAGCTACGATACAACGAGAGCCATCAAGCTACCAGGAACATCGTTGAGCACACAATCAGCGTGCTCAAGCAACGGTTCCGCTGTCTGGACCATTCCGGGGGAGCCCTTCAGTACTCGCCTGAGCGAGTCTCCCACTTCGTTGTTGTGTGACCTTGGTTGCTGCATAACCTGGCAATTCTCAGGACCCAGCCAATGCCACCAGGCATTGGAGCACCGGAAGAGGAGGAGGAAGATGAGGGGGATGATCATCAGCAGCACCAAGGCAGGAGGGAGGCACACAATGTACAAAGTGGAAGGGCCGTCCGTCAAAGGCTCATAGCAAGTCACTTCTAGGCCCCCTCTGAGGAAATGGCTTCTGCCATTCAAACAACCTGAATGAAACCATCCCACAACCCCTAAGCCGGTCAAGGCAACAATGATTGCAAAGACCAAACATGTACATTTTGAATACAGACATTTCTTTATTTGACAAACTCTGTGTGTCTCTTTTCCGCATGACAAACTAATAGAAAGAAACACAAAAAAAAAAGCAGTCATTAACATAACTGGCTCTCACAACCTGGAGACAATGTCCAAAACAGTTACAAAAATTTGACCACGAACCTCAGCCTTCAATAAAACAATGAAAAACATTTTGTCACACCTCCTACTTTTTGCCCTTCGAGGGTGACCTCCTTCCCTTGCGAAATTCCCCCCTTCCCACCCTGCAGCTCCTCCATAATGGGACCCCAGTGGCTGGAACAAGGCTGGGGGAAGGCTGCTGATTGTCACAAACTGAGACTGCAGATGCCCTTGAAGGACGGCCTGGACCAGCTCTGGGCCTGGAGGGCCCGGCTGCTGAATGCAGCAACTCTGCATGGGCGGCAGCAGTCTGTCCTACCGGTGGTGGCAACTGCAGTGGAGAAGTGCCAGTGTTGGCAGCAGGAATGCTGTCATCTTGAGAGAGGACAGCAACTCCCTGCTCGACTGACACACTGGCACTCCCACAGGGCAGCACTTCAGTATCCGGAGCAATCTGATGGAGCACAGATTGCTGGCCTGCTGCGGCGCGGTGAGA
This sequence comes from Somniosus microcephalus, assembly GCF_052327205.1. Taxonomy (NCBI): domain Eukaryota; kingdom Metazoa; phylum Chordata; class Chondrichthyes; order Squaliformes; family Somniosidae; genus Somniosus; species Somniosus microcephalus. Next base: position 208,438,073 of record NC_140993.1, on the reverse strand, counting down.
GCCCTGGGGAAATGTGCCCAATCCAGCGAGGGCGGCAGCAGTCAGTGCTCGCGTGACCTCAATCTGCGTCTGCATGAGACCAGCCACTGACTGCATTGCAGCACTAAGCATTTGCGTGGCAGCCGCCTGTGCTACACCGAAGTGCTCCACACTCCTTGCCAGTGATTCAATGGATTAGGGCACCCTTGCCACTGCAGCCATGAGCTCAGTGTGCCTGTGCTCCGCCTGGGTGCTCATTTCAGCGAGGACGCACTCCTCCTTTGCGTCCAGTGCAGCAGGACTCGAAGCCATACTCTCCCTCTGGGGAGAAGGCCCCCGAGCTTCCCTACCCCCATCGCGTTGCTGCAGCCCGCTGGGTCCTGGAGCTTCACCCTCATCAGACCATTCCCCCCTGCTTCCCTCCAGGGAAGGCGTGTTCCCAGTGTGGGCATGGGCTGCCTCGGTAGAGGGTGGCGCTGATGCTCCGGCTTCCTCTTCCTCCTCGCCTTCAGCTTCACTCCCACTGGCAGCTTGAGGGCCCGTCTCCTCACCTGGTGAATCACCATCTGAAAGCAGGGAGGTACAAGAGTGGCTTTAGCGTGAGGACAGGGTGGCAGCAAGGGAGGCATGAGTGCAGCGATTTAGTGACTTGGATTGAAAGTGTCAAAGGCTGCTGTTGTGAGGAACAAGTGGGAGGAGAGAGGACAAAAAGGTGATGACCTTACCATTGCTGTCCAGCACGGGGTCGGCGTCTCCAGTGGCGACGGGTCCAATCACCCGGCTTGCCACAATCCTGTGGACGCGCTCCTCAAGATCGCTGAGGGGTTGCAGCTGAGGCCACCCTCCACCGGTCCGTTGCTGCTGTCTCCTATTATGAGACAGCTTGGCCTGCAAGAAAAAGGACGACGTCTGAGTAAATATGCAGCCATGGTCTTGCCTGAAATGCCTCCCATGGTTGAATAGCCCTCACTGTATGCAGCCATGGTCTTGCCTGAAATGCCTCCCATAGTTGAATAGCTCTTACTGTATGCAGCCATGGTCTTGCCTGAAATGCCTGCCATAGTTGAATAGCCCTTACTGTATGCAGCCATGGTCTTGCCTGAAATGCCTCCCATAGTTGAATACTGTATGCAAAGTGTGGAATGTACATGTGTGTTTGATGAAAGGGCCAGAGGTGTTGGATGAGTGTTGGGCATTGGGGCTTTTAAGACCCTCTGGCCATAAAGTGAGGTTGAGATGGAGGGATGGAGAGGTTTTGAAAAAAGGCACTCACCCTGATGACCCGAGTGAGGTCGTTGAACTTTTTCCTACATTGGAGATGGGTCCTAGGCACCATGCTGCTTGAGGAGACTCGCTAGAGTCCATTATAAAAGATGTAATAGCAGAGCACTTGGAAAACAGTGACAGGATCGGACAAAGTCAACATGGATTTACAAAAGGTAAATCGTGCTTGACTAATCTACTGGAATTTTTTGAGGATGTAACTGGTAAAATAGATAAAGGAGAACCAGTGGATGTGGTGTATTTGGACTTTCAAAAGGCTTTCAATAAGGTCCCGCATAAGAGATTAGCGTGTAAAGTTAAGGCACATGGGATTGGGGGCAAGGTATTGACTTGGATAGAGAACTGGTTGGCAGACAGAAAGCAAAGAGTTGGAATAAACGGGTCTTTTTCCGAGTGGCAGGCAGTGACTAGTGGGGTACCGCAGGGATCGCTCCTTGGGCCCCAGCTATTCACAATATATATTAATGATCTAGACGAGGGAACTAGATGTAATATCTCCAAGTTTGCAGATGACACAAAGCTGGGTGGGCGTGTGTGCTGTGAGGAGGATGCCGAGAAACTCCAGTATGATTTGGACAGGTTGGGTGATTGGGCAGAAGCATGGCAGATGCAATATAACGTGGATAAATGCGAGGTTATCCACTTTGGTGTCAAAAACAGGAAGGCAGATTATTATCTGAGTGGCAATAGATTGGGAGAAGGGGAAGTGCAACGAGACCTGGGTGTCCTTGTGCACCAGTCACTGAAGGTAAGCATGCAGGTGCAGCAGGCGGTTAAGAAGGCAAATGGTATGTTGGCCTTCGTAGCGAGAGGGTTTGAGTACAGGAACAAGGATGTCTTGCTGCAGTTGTACAGGGCCTTGGTGAGACCATATCTTGAGTATTGTGTGCAGTTTTGGTCGCCTTATCTGAAGAAGGATGTTCTTGCCATGGAGGGAGTGCAGCGAAGATTCACCAGGCTGATACCTGGGATGGCAGGAATGACGTATGAGGAGAGATTGTGTCGATTGGGCTTATACTCGCTGGAGTTTAGAAGAATGAGAGGGGATCTCATTGAAACGTATAAAATTCTAACAGGACTAGACAGACGAGATGCAGGAAGGATGTTCCCGATGGCCGGGGAGTCCAGAACCAAGGGTCACAGTCTAAGGATAAGGGGTAAGCCATTTAGGACAGAGATGAGGAGGAATTTCTTCACCCAGAGAGTGGTGAACCTGTGGAATTCTCTACCACAGAAGGCAGTAGAGGCCAATTCATTAAATATATTCAAGAAGGAGTTGGATACAGTATATTTCTTAAGGCTAAAGGTATCAAGGGATGTGGAGAGAAGGCAGGAACGGGGTACTGAATTTGGATGATCAGCCATGATCTCATTGAATGGCAGAGCAGGCTCAAGGGGCCGAATGGCCTACTCCTGTTTCTATCTTCTGTGTTTCTATGTATGTTTCTATGAGCCACCTCCCTCCACACTCTTCTGTACTCGCGTGGCAAAGGCCTCCTGCCACTCTCTGGGTACAGAATGGATCTTCTGCGCTCCACCGCGCCAACCAGAGCCTCCAAGGCCCACTCGCAGAAGCACTGTGCTCACTCCCTGGCCCTCTCCATAGTGTTTGGCTGCTAGATTTAGCCACAGGTCTGCCCAGGCTGAGATTCAAGGCTCCAATGAGCAGGGTGTGGCTGCAGAGCAAGATCAACCTTCCCCTGTAAGAACTGACTGGCGCCAGTGTGTCTGTGTTCAATCGTTAACTGGCAGCACCTGCGCTGCGCCCACCCTCTGAGGTAGCGCCTCGCTCCTCGGCCTTAGTGCCTTAAGAGAGGTGTGTAGTGCCTGATTCAGCGCTCCAATCACCTCCAGGGGCGATAAAAACCAAGTTTACTGTCAGAGGCAATAATTAGCGCCAGGCGCTAAACTTTGCGCACCGCCAATAATGGCGCCGCATATGGGGCGATACTGAATTTTTCCCCCATAGAATCATAACGGCACAGAAGGAGGCCATTCGGCCCATCGAGTCTGTGCCAGCTCTCTGTAGAGCAATCCAGTCAGTCCCATTCCCCCACTCTATCCCCATAGCCCTGCAAGTTTATTTCCCTCAAGTGCCTATCCAGTCTCCCCTTGAAAACATTGAGGCCCCGATTTTCTGCCAGCCGTCGGGCGGCTTTTCAGGCAGCCGGGGGCCGAAAATCGCCGAAATAGGGGGCCGCGACCCCCCCCCCCGCCTGATTCCCCACCCCGTCCGACTTTCGGACTGCCGTTTCTCCGCGACCCGACTCAATCCCGCCTGCCGCCGGCGGGACTGGCCGTCGGGACCCTAATCACCAAATATTGGCATGTTTAATACCATTTTAGGGTGCCCTTGCGATTTTCAGGTGTTCCCCACGCTAAACACGCCTGCGGGGAACCCCGCTGATGAAACCTGGCGTGAAGCTTGCCGGCTTACTTGCTGTCAGCTGCAGGTCATTCGGGAAAGCTGCGATTTAAAGGGACAGCATTTGTATGTTGAAGGACCTTGTTGCAGGTTTCGGGCTACTTCTTCAAGGCTTAGGCACAGCTGTGGAAGGTTGCAACCTCACACACTTCTCCAATGTGATCTCTTGGGAAGCCCCTCTTGCCACCCTCACTCAGCGCTTCCTCCGCAGAGACATCTATGAGAAGCATGAGACGCCTTTTTTTCCTTCCCTTCTTGCCATTAGGGGATCCCCAGCAGCAGAGGCGGCAGCAGCAGAACCAGGAACAGCAGGATGAGCACCAGGAGCACCAGGCTGCTGCTCACTCACCTGAAGCTGCACAGGCCAGAAGGGGCCAGCGCTTGGAAGTGGCTTGAGAGCACCTTGCTGCGCTTTAGGGGGCCAGTGGGACCCGTTTCTGCACTGGCAGTCCTACTCAGAAGGACTTCCATGAAGGTCTGGTTTCTCTGTTCAATAGATGACCAACGCTCCTCAAGAGATGTCATTCTCTTATGAGCACTCACCATGTTTTCCGTACCCTGGCGAGTTATCTCCTCCATGGAGGTTGCCAACCTTTCCATGGTGATGCGTTCATGCGCCAATGACTCCACAAAGGCTCTGCTCATGGTCGCTATGGACTCCTCCATTCGCTCCACACTTGCAGCGACCCTGGAGACAAAACCTGCCAGAGACTCCTGCATCTGTGCATGGAGATCCATCACCTCTTCTCTTGCGGATGGACCCAGAGGCAGAGGGTCGACATGCAGCACAGCTGAGCTGAGCTGGCAGAGTCCTGTGCCCTCCGACGAGGACTCTCCACTGCTGTCCCTGTCTCCAGAATCTGCTGAGGCTCACCTGTGAGCTGTGAAACACCAGGTGACAACACTACTCTATGTCCCGAAGGTCCCCCCGAGGTGTGAGTGTCTGCGCTGATGCTGGGTGCGCTTACTTCTGCTGACGCTGCGCCCTCAGAGGTTGGAGTTTCCTCTGAGGAGTCTGGCTGCACAGCCTCTTCCTCCTCCACAGTGGGGACTGGGGCTCTGGATGGTTTTGTGGGGGAGGAGAGGAAGGAGTTAGAGATGTGATGCCAAGGTTACATGCACATTCGAGTTGACATCTGCTGACACCTGCATCCATACAGCCTTGGTCTCAGTGGGAGGCCTCTTCCTGCCTGACCTAGGGAAGAGGACCTCCCTGTGGGCCATAATCCCATCCAGTAATACCTGCAGTGAAGCTTCATCGAATTTGGAGGCAGCTCGGGGTCTGGCACTGGCCACAGCTGCTGCAGGCTCCTCTGCCATCCTGTATGGTTCGTTTGGAAGCCTTCAGAGGATGCAGTGCTTGCTGTGGACCTTGAAAGCACCACGAATGATGACATCATACTGTGGGGCTTCCTGACTGGAAATGGACAATTAGCAAGGCTGCCCACACGCTGGAAATTAATTGGCCACTTGAGGAAAAATTGCGTGCAGCTGGCTGACATTTTTGTGTGTGTCAGAACCCCACATTCGGGGAATCCGACCGTTTCCCACACAATCCACAAAATCGGGCCCTGAGTGTCTCCACTTCCACTTCTGTCGGCAACGAATTCCAGGTCCTCACCACTCGCTGCGTAAAAGAGTTTTTCCTCACATTCCCCCCTGTATCTCTTGCCCAAAACCTTAAATCTGTGTCCCCTAGTCCTTGTCCCATCAACTAGTGGGAACAGCCTTGCCCCGTCTAACCTATCCAAACCCGTCATAATCTTGTACACCTTTATCAAATCGCCCCTCAACCTCCTTTGTTCTAATGAAAACAAATTCAGCTTCTCCAACCTGTCCTTGTATCTAAGATCCCCCATCCCTGGAACCATTCTGGTAAATCTCCTCTAAACCCTCTCAAGGGCTTTCACATCCTTGCTAAAGTGTGGTGACCAGAACTGGATGCACTACTCCAGTTGTGGCTTAACCAGCACTTTATAAAGGTTCAGCATAACTTCTCTACTTTTGTACTCAATGCCTCTATTTATGAAGCCCAAGATCCCATAAGCTTTGTTAACCACGCTCTCAATATGTCCTGCCATCTTCAGGATCCTATGCACATTAACTCCCAGGTCCCTCTGTCCCTGCACACTCTTTGAAACTGTGCCATTAAGTGTATATTGCCTCTCCCCGTTCCTTCTGCCAAAATGCATCACCTCACACTTCTCTGTATTAAATTCCATCTGCCACTTGTCTGCCCATTCTGCTAGCCTTTCTTTGTCCTGTTGCAGTCAATTGGTATCATCACTGTTTGCCACACCCCCAAGTTTGGTGTCATCGGCAAAGCTTAAGCACAAGTTGGAGCTGGACTCCTCCATGCTCCGTGACATTATGCACAAACTCATTGGCAGACTGCCCACTGCAACTAGCATTTCCTCGTGTATGCCCATCGGTCTTCTTCGATAGGCTGGGCCCTCGGTCAGCATGTGAGTCCTCTGCACCAGAGCTGGCACCTGGAGCGTCTTATCCTCCTTCCCTTACTTCTGCAGTTTTTCCAGGCGAGTCACCACGTTTAGACACCCCAACTAACCTAGCCTCTAAAGTCTGCATGGTGCCAGTATCTGAGCTGATGTTTGCGAGGGTGAGGTCAAATGACGGTACATCTTCAGAAAGGCTTGCCTCCTCTTCCTCTACTGGCAGAGGGGCTTCTGCATTTTCAGCACCCGAATGAAAGAGAGGGACAAGTGTAAAGGGAGAGCAGAGAGAGAGAGAAGTGACTGGTGAAAACAGCTGCAGTTTGTCATGCAGAGTGTGTAGGATAAGAGAGAAGTCAGAAGGGAAAAAGAGGAGAAGATGCGAAGAAACCCTGTGTGACATCTCCTCCCTTATTGCCAGTCGCCACGGCCTCATCTCTGACCCTGCCAGAGATGACCAGCACGCTTTCTACAAAAGGGGGAAAGATGTGCAGGTGGGCCCGGTTTCCTCTGCAAAGCAGTGCTGAAGTTGCGTGTGACCTTCCCTTGGAAGAAAGAAGGTACTAGTGTGTTCATGACAGTCTTGTGTTTGGAGAATGTGCTTCTGATTGTAAAATAGCTGGTTTGCCATGAGTAAGATGTGAGGTGTGAGGAAGTGAGAGTTGCAATAGTGGTGAGTCTGACGAGAAGGAAGTGTAGTGAAGTGTGGTGCAGTGACTGTAGAAGAGTGAAGGGAAAGTGGGCGAGCGGATTGTTGTGAGCAAAGAATAAGAGAGCAGTATTCTTACCTCGACAACTCTACTGAGGCCATTGAACTTCTGTTGGCATTGCAGCCATGTCCTTGGAGCCAAGCTTCCGGCATTGGCCTCCTCGATGACCTTTTACCACGAGCAATGGAGTTGTTACCTGGAATACTTTCTTCCCCTGAGGTAGAGAATCTCCCTCCCCCTGTCCAATGTCTGCTCTAGGGTCTCCAAGGCAGCCTCAGAGAACCTTGGTGCCCTCTTCATACTTGCTGCATTTCTCTGTTCACAAGTTTTTCTCTGTTGTCTGCAGCCAGAGTGCGCCTCCTGTTTCAGAGGCGCTGGCTGCCTACATGTGGTGTCGGTGACGCCCAATATCCGGCACACTTGAGTCATGGTAATGGGCAAACAGCACGAATATCACATGCTGCCTGGGACAACACTAACAGGTGTTTACAGGCGATCAAATTTCTAGGCTCTGAGTCTTCACCCCTTATTCCTCTGCACTGCGCCTGGGGAACCAGTGGACTAGAGGCAGTCCAGCAGGTAATACAGTATCAGTAGATAGCGCTGCCAAAGTGAGTTCACAGTAAAGCCCAGAAGTCAGCGGAGAAATTAAATTAATCCCAGGAGAAAGCGGATTTAGGCCCATGAATCTTCGCAATGAAGCTTTAATTTTTCTGAGTTTAGGTATTTAATAAAATAAAATGAAAATGATATAATTGTAGGTGAAGGCACAGTCAGTGATGAAATAACGTCATCCCATGACTGATTGTGTATTAAATACATAGCAAACTGTCTCATAAGACACATTACCTCAGTAACCCTGTCCCTTTAATAAAAGGCCGAGTAGGCTCTCCTCCAATGACAGTGGAGAAATGCCCCTCCTGTTGTAGTATTGAGCCACGCAAGATCCTGGATCTGATCCCTGGTTTGTGCTCCATTAGCTGATCTGAACTGCGGCTATGGTGGGGGAAGGGAACGGTCATCCAAGGCTACTGCTCCTAATTGCTATTCAGTTATCACTTGCCTTATGGTGCGTCATAGAACCATAGAAATTTACAGCACAGAAGGAGGCCATTTGGCCCATCTTGTCCGTGCCAGCTGACAAAGAGCTATCCAGCCTAATCCCACTTTCCAGCACTTGGTCCGTAGCCTTGTAGGTTACGCAACTTCAAGTGCATATCCAAGTACTTTTTAAATGTGATGAGGGTCTCTGCCTCTACCACCCTTTCAGGCAGTGAGTTCCAGACACCCACCACCCATTGAGTATTCTAGCCTTGTCCTGCGCCTCTAAGCACATATCACCTTCTTTGTCTCTAATAGGCCCCACCCCGTCTCTTACTACCCGCTTACTGTTTACATGCCAGTAGAAGATTTTTGGGTTCCCTTTTATGTTAACCACTGTTCTACTCTCATATTCTCTCTTTGCCAATGTTTTTTTCATCTTCACATCCCCTCTCAACTTATTGTATTTGGTCTGGTTCTCCCTTGAAGAATTCACCTGAGATGCATCATAAACCCTCTTTTTTTGTTTCATCATCTTCTCTATCTCCCTCGTCATCCAAGGAGCCCTTGCTTTGGTTCCCTTACCCTACCCTCTTGTTGGAATGTACCTAGCCTGTACTTGGAACATCTCCTCCTTAAAGATCACCCATTGTTCCGTCACAGTTTTTCCTGTCAGTCTTTGATTCCATTTTACCCTGGTTAGATCCTTTCGCATCCCATTGAAGTTAACCCTATTCCAGTTTAGAAGTTCCACGCTAGATTGTTCCTTGCTCCTCTCTGACGACCATGTGTGCCGGAAATGTATCCAGCTGCAGCTTCTAGCAGACCGCATTGAGGCGCTGGAGCTGTGGATGGATGAGTTTTGGAGCATTCGCGATGCTGAGAGGGTTGTGGATAACACGTTTAGTGAGTTGGTCACACCGCAGGTAAGGGCTGCACAGGCAGAAGGGAAATGGGTGACCATCAGATGGAGCAGTAGAAGCAGGCAGGTAGTGCAGGGGACCCCTGTGGCCATCCCCCCCTCAAACAGGTATACCGATTTGGATACTGTTGAGGGGGATGACTTACATGGGGAAGGCAGCAGCAGCCAACTTCCTGGTACCGGGGGTGCTTCTGCTGCTCAGGAAGGGAGGAAAAAGAGTGGGAGAGCAATAGTGGTAGGGGATTCTATCGTAAGGGGAACAGATAGGCGTTTCTGTGGCTATAGACATGACTCCAGGATGGTTTGTTGCCTCCCTGGTGCCAGGGTCAAGGATGTCACTGAACGGCTGCAGGGCATTCTGAAGGGGGAGGGTGAACAGTCAGAGGTCGTGGTTCACATTGGGACCAACGACATGGGTAGGAAGAGGGATGAGGTCCTGCAGCAAGAATTTAGGGAGCTAGGTAGCAGATTAAAGAGCAGGACCTCAAAGGTTGTAATCTCTGGATTACTCCCGGTGCCACGTGCTAGTGAGTATAGGAATAGGAGGATAGAGCAGATGAATGCGTGGTTAAAGAGTTGGTGCAGGAGGGAGGGCTTTAGTTTCCTGGATCGCTGGGTCTGCTTCTGGGGAAGGTGGGACTTGTACAAGTCGGACGGGTTGCACCTGAACCAGAACGGGACAAATATCCTTGCGGGGAGGTTTGCTAGCACTGTTCGGGGGGTTTAAATTAACTTGGCAGGGGGATGGGATACAGAGTGGAGCTATAATAGGGGGTGATGTACAGCCAAATATAGAGGAAAAAACAAGTCAGCTTGGAAGGCAGAGCAAATATGTAACGGCACAAGGGAGTAGGGCAAGGCTGGATGGCACTTATTTTAATGCAAGGAGTCTTGCGAATAAGGTGGATGAACTGAAGGTGTTGATGAACACATGGGAGTATGATATTGTTGCTATCACGGAGACATGGTTGAGGGAGGGGCAAGACTGGCAGCTCAATATTCTGGGGTATAGAATCTTCAGGTGAGACAGAGGGAGGGGTAAAAGAGGAGGGGGTGTTGCAATATTAATTAAGGAGTCAATTACTGCTGTAAGCAGGGATGATATATTAACAGGTTCCTCTAATGAGGCCATATGGGTAGAATTTAAAAGCAAAAAGGGGGCAAGCACTTTGCTGGGAGTGTACTATAGGCCCCCAAACAGTCAGGGGGAGATAGAGGAACAGGGGCATACTTAAAAAAGAAATTAGGAGGGCGAGGAGGGGCCATGAAATAACACTGGCGAGCAAAATAAAGGAAAATCCTAAGATGTTTTATAAGTATATTAAGGGCAAGAGGATAACCAGGGAAAGGGTAGGGCCCATTAGGGACCAAAGTGGCAATCTGTGTGTAGAGCCAGATGATGTAGGCAGGGTTTTAAATGAATTTTTTGCATCTGTGTTCACTATGGAGAAAGACGATGCAGACATAGAAATCGGGCAAGGGGACTGTGACATACTTGAACATATTAGCATCGAGAGGGAGGAGGTGCTAGCGGTTTTAGCAGGCCAAAAAGTGGATAAATCCCCAGGCCCAGACGAGATGTATCCCAGGCTGCTGTGGGAGGCAAAGGAGGAGATTGCAGGGGCTCTGACACAAATTTTCAGAACCTCTCTGGCCACAGGGGATGTACCAGAGGACTGGAGAACAGCTAATACATACATAGATACATAGAAGATAGGAGCAGGAGTAGGCCATTCGGCCCTTCGTGCCTGCTCCGCCATTCGATGAGATCATGGCTGATCCTTTAATTCAGTATCCCGTCCCCGCCTTCTCTCCGTAACCCTTAACCCCTTTTGCCCGTAGAAATATATCTAATTCCCTCTTAAATATATTTAATGAGCTGGCGTACACTGCCCTCTGTGGCAATGAGTTCCACAGGTTCACCACTCTCTGAGTGAAGAAATTCCCCCTCATCTCTGTCCTAAATGGTTTAGCCCTTATCCTTAAATTATGTCCTCTAGTTCTGTTCTCACCCGCCAAGGGAAACATTCCTTCTGCATCCAGTCTGTCTAGACCTGTCAGAATTTTATACACTTCTATGAGGTCCCCTCTCAATCTTCTAAACTCCAGTGTGTACATCCCTAAACTACATAGTCTCTCCTCATAGGTCATTCCCGCCATTCCTGGTATCAGCCTGGTGAATGTAGTACCATTATACAAGAAGGGTAGCAGGGATAAACCAGGGAATTACAGGCCAGTGAGCCTAACATCTGTGGTAGGGAAATTATTGGAAAAAATTCTGAGGGACAAAATTAGTCTCCACTTGGAGAGGCAAGGATTAATCAGGGATAGTCAGCATGGCTTTGTCAAGGGTAAATCATGTCTGACAAATCTGATTGAATTTTTCGAGGGGGTGACTAGGGGGGTGGATGAGGGAAATGCTGTGGATGTGGTTTACATGGACTTCAGTAAAGCTTTTGACAAAGTCCCGCATAGAAGACTGGTCAAGAAGGTAAGAGCCCATGGGAACCAGGGTGCCTTGGCGTGTTGGATCCTAAACTGGCTGAGTGGCAGGAGGCAGAGGGTGATGGTCGAAGGTTGCTTTTGTGACTGGAAGCCTGTGTCCAGTGGGGTACCTCAGGGATCGGTGCTGGGTCCCTTGTTGTTTGTGATCTACATAAATGATTTGGATGAGAATGTAAAAGGTATGATCAGTAAGTTCGCAGATGACACGAAAATTGGTGGGGTGGTAAATTGCGAGGAGGAAAGCCTCAGGCTACAGGACGATATAAACGGGTTGGTCAGATGGGCGGAAAAGTGGCAAATGGAATTTAACCCTGAAAAGCGCGAGGTGATGCATTTTGGACGGACAAATAAGGCAAGGGAATACACAATGAGTGGTAGGACCCTAGGAAGTACAGAGGGTCAGAGGGACCTTGGTGTACATGTACATAGATCCCTGAAGGCAGCGGAACAGGTAGATAAGGTGGTTAAAAAGGCATATGGGATACTTGCCTTCATTAGCCGAGGCATAGAATATAAGAGCAGGGAGGTTATGATGGAGCTGTACAAAACGCTGGTGAGGCCACAGCTGGAGTACTGTGTGCAGTTCTGGTCGCCTCACTATAGGAAGGATGTGATTGCTTTGGAGAGGGTGCAGAGAAGATTCACCAGGATGTTACCTGGGATGGAGCACCTTAGCTATGAAGAAAGACTAAACAGGCTGGGGTTGTTTTCCTTGGAGCAGAGAAGGCTGAGGGGGTACCTGATTGAGGTGTGCAAAATTATGAGGGGGGTAGATAGAAAGGAACTTTTTCCCTTAGTAGAGGGGTCAATAACAAGGGGGCATAGATTCAAGGTAAGGTGCAGGAGGTTTAGAGGGGATTTGAGGAAGAACTTTTTCACCCAGAGGGTGGTTGGCATCTGGAACTCACTGCCTGAAAGGGTGGTAGAGGCAGGAACCCTCACAACGTTCAAGAAGCATTTGGATGAGCACTTGAAATGCCATAACATACAAGGCTACGGACCAAATGCTGGAAAATGGGATTAGATTAGACAGGGCATGATGGCCGGCGCGGACGCGATGGGCCGAAGGGCCTCTTTCTGTGCTGCATAACTCTATGACTATGACTCTCCATTGCTAATCTAAATCTTATGATACGATGATCACTCGTACCCAAGTGTTCTCCCACAGACACTTGGTCGACCTGGCCCACCTCATTCCCCAGCACCAGATCCAGCAATGTCTCCTTCCTAGTTGGGCCAAGAACATATTGGTCAAGGAAATTCTCCTGAACACATTTCAGAAATTCCTCCCGCTCCTTTCCCTTTACACTAGCATTATCCCAATCGATATTTGGGTACTTAAAGTCCCCCAATATCACCACCCCATAGCTCTTGCATATCTCTATGATTTATTTGCAGATTTGCTCCTCTACCTCCCTCTCACTATTTGGAGGCCTATAGAATACCCCCAATAGCGTGATCATACCCTTTTTGGTCCTCAACTCTATAACCAAATGGATTCTGTCCTTGTCCCCTCAAGAACTTCCTCCCTTTCCAACACTACAATGTCTTCCTTAATCAGCACTGCCACCCCACCTCCCTTTTTTCCTTCTCTATCTTTTCTGAACACCTTATACCCTTGAATATTAAGCGCCCAGTCCTCACCGTTTTTAAGCCACGTTTCCGTTATTGCCACAACATCATATTGCCACACGGCTAATTGTGCTTGTAGCTCACCAACCTTATTCACCACACTTTGTGCGTTTACGTACATGCATTCTAAACCCATTTTTGAATTTTTCGTAGTCTTTCTTAGTCTGCTTCTATCTAATATGGTACTACTTCCGCCTCTAGTACCATCTTCTCTAGTACTATCCAACACACTCACTCTGTTATGCACCTTATTCTTCTTTTCTACTCCTATATGCTGGTGCCCATCCCCCTGCCAAGCTAGTTTAAACCCTCCCCAACAGCACTAGCAAACCTCACTAGCACGTGGCACTGGGAGTAATCCGGAGATTACTACCTTTTGAGGTCCTGCTTTTTAATCTCTCTCCTAGCTCCCTGAACTCTGCCTGCAGGACCTCATCCCTCTTTCGGCCTATGTCGTTGGTACCGATATGGACAATGACCTCTGGCTGTTCACCCTCCCCCCTCAATGTCCTGCAGCCGCTCAGTGACATTCTTGACCCTGGCACCAGAGAGGCAACATACCATCCTGGAGTCCCGTCTGCGGCCGGAGAAACGCCTGTCTGCTCCCCTAACTATCGAATCCCCTACCACTATTGCTCTTCCACTCTTTTTCCTCCTCCCCCTGTGCAGCTGAGCCACCCGTGGTGCCGTGGACTTGTCTCTGGCTGCACTCCCCAGAGGAACCATCGCCCTCACCAGTACTCAAAACAGAATACTGGTTGGAGAACGCGATGCACTCCAGGGACTCCTGCACTACCTGCCTGGTCCTCCTCTTCTGCCTGGCGGTCACCCATTCCCTCTCTGCCTGCACACTCTTAAGCTGCGGGGTGACCACCTCTAGAAACATGCTATCCACGTAACTCTCAGCCTCGCGGATACACTGCAGTGACTCCATCCGCCGCTCAAGCTCCGAAACCCAAAGCTCGAGTTGCTGTAGCTGGTGACACTTCCTGCACATGTGTTCGTCCAGGCTATGCGAGGCGACCAGGACTTCTCACATGGCACAGGATGTGCACTCCACGGGACTGAGCTGCCCTGCCATGCCTCTATTTAATAGACTAAGAACTAACCCAGCAGAAATAAACTTAAAACTTAACAAAAAATACTCCCCAGCTACTCACCAATCAGCTCCTTCCCTTGTGCCGACATCACTTTTTTTACTCTGATGTCACTTTTTAAAAAACTGCCTCTGTTGAGTTGCTGCCGCACCTTTTAACTGCTCCGCTCTCGCTGTGCTCCCTCCAGGTCTGCTCCTTCCGGTCTCAGGCTCCTGCCGCTCGGGACTGCTCCTTTTAACTGCTCCGCTCTCGCTGTGCTCCCTCCAGGTCTGCTCCTTCCGGTCTCAGGCTCCTGCCGCTCGGGACTGCTCCTTTTAACTGCTCCGCTCTCGCTGTGCTCCCTCCAGGTCTGCTCCTTCCGGTCTCAGGCTCCTGCCGCTCGGGACTGCTCCTTTTAACTGCTCCGCTCTCGCTGTGCTCCCTCCAGGTCTGCTCCTTCCGGTCTCAGGCTCCTGCCGCTCGGGACTGCTCCTTTTAACTGCTCCGCTCTCGCTGTGCTCCCTCCAGGTCTGCTCCTTCCGGTCTCAGGCTCCTGCCGCTCGGGACTGCTCCTTTTAACTGCTCCGCTCTCGCTGTGCTCCCTCCAGGTCTGCTCCATCTTCATTATCAACCAACAGCCAATTTTTGTATCATCTGCAAACTTCTTAATCGTACTTCCTACATTCAAGTCCAAATTATTGATATATACCACAAAAAGCAAATGACCCAGTACTGAGCCCTGTGGAACCCCACTGGAAACAGCCTTCCAGTCACAAAAACACCCTTCGACCATTACCCACTGCCTCTGAGCCAATTTTGGATCCAACATGTCACTTTGCCCTGATCTCATGGGCTTTTACTTTCGTGACCAGTCTGCCATGCGGGACCTTATCAAAAGCCTTGCTAAAATCCATATTGACTAGATCAAATACACTACCCTCATCAACCTTCCTTGTTACCTCCTCAAAAAAATTCAATCAAGTTTGTCAGACACGACCTTCCCTTAACAAATCCATGCTGACTGTCCCTGATTAATCCATGTCTTTCTAAATGAAGATTTATCCCGTCCCTCAGAATTTTTTCCAATAATTTCCCCACCACCAAGGTTAGGCTGACTGGCCTGTAATTACTCGGTCTATCCCTTTCTCCCTTTTTAAACAACAGTACCACATTAGCAGTCCTCCAGTCCACCGGCACCACACCTGCAGCCAGAGAGGATTGGAAAATGATGGTTAGAGCCTCTGCTATTTCCTCTCTTACTTCTCTTAAAGTCTGGGATACATTTCATCTGGGCCTGAGGATTTATTCACTTTCAAAGATACTAAACTCCTTAATACTTCCGCGTGCCTCGAATGTTTGCGTGTGCCTTGGGTGCAGATAGGATCTGAATTACCTTCAGAAGAAAAGAGCGCCTTATAACATCCTCCGATGTCTCAAAGTGCTTCATAACACACAAAGGCCTAGTTCAGTGAGGGGGCCCTGAAGGTTCTGGTTGGCGCAGTGGAGCACAGGCGATCTCTCCTGTTTCCGGACAGTGGCAGGAGACCGCTGCCCAACGAATATCGAAAAGCTTGTAGGGAGGTGGTACACAGAGTGACCTCCAGCAGCATGGTGCCTAGGACCCCTGTGCAATGCAGGAAGAAGTTCAACGACCTCACTCGGGTTGTCAGGGTGAGTACCCTTTCCAGTATCCTCTTCATCCCTGCATGTGCACCTCACTTTATGGCCAAAGGGTCCTGAAAGCCCCAATGCCCAGCCCTCATCCAACACCTATGGGCCTTTCATGAAACTCACATGCACATTCACCACTTTACACACTGTAAGGGCTATTCGACCATGGGAGGCAGTGCAGCAAGATCAGGGCTTCCCACTGTAAGGGCTATTCCACCATGGGAAGCAGTGCAGCCAAGATCAGGGCTTCCCACTGTAAGGGCTATTCCACCATGGGAGGCAGTGCAGCCAAGATCAGGGCTTCACACTGTACTCAGAGCCCATCCTTTCTCTTGCAGGGCAAGCTGGCGCACAATAGGAGGCAGCAGCAACGGACCGGGGGAGGCCGTCCTGACCTTAAAGAGCTCAGCGATCTGGAGCAGCGAGTGGAACGGATTATGGCAGGCCGGATGATTGGCCCCGTCGCCACTGGAGATGCTGACCCCGTTCTGGACAGCAATGGTAAGGTCATCACCTTTTTGACCTCTCTCCTTCCACTTGTGCCTCACACCAGCATCCTTTGCCACTATCGAACCAATACAGTGCATTGCAGCACTCATGCCTCCCTCGCTGCCGCCCTGTCCTCATGCTAAAGCAACTCTTGTACCTCCCTGCTTTCAGATGCTGATTCGCCAGGTGAGGAGGCGGGCCCTCAAGCTGCCACTGTGAGTGAATCTGAAGGCAAGCAGGAAGAGGAAGCCGGACCATCAGTACCACCCTCAGCCGAGGCAGCCCATGGCCATAATGGGGAAACGTCTTCCCTGGAGGGGAGCAGGGGGAAAGGGTCTGAGGAGGATGAAGCTCCGGGGCCCAGCGGGCTGCAGCAACGCGGGGGGGTAGGGAAGCTCGGTGGCCTTTTCCCCGGAGGGAGAGTCTGGCCTCCAGTCCTGCCACAGTGAGCGCCGAGGAGGTGCGGCTCCTCGCTGAAGTGGGCGCCCAGGCGGAGCACAGGCACACTGAGCTCATGGCTGCAGTGGCAAGGATGCCTGACTCCATAGAGTCACTGGCAAGGAGTGTACAGGAATTCAGGGCAGCACAGGCAAGGAGTCTGCAGGACTTCGGTGCAGCACAGGTGGCTTCCACGCAAGTGCTTAGTGGTGCCATGCAGTCAGTGGCTGGTCTGATGCAGACACAGATTAGGGCCACACGAGCACTGACTGCTGCCGCCCTCGCTGGATCGGGCAGGATTCGCCGGGGCCCTCGCCGCGCTGCAGCAGGCCAGCAGTCTGTGCTTCAGCAGATTGCTCCGCATGCTGCAGTGCTGCCCCATGCGAGTGCCAGTGTGTCATCCGACCAGGGAGTGCCTGTGCTCTGTCAGGATGGCAGCATTCCTGCTGCCAACACTGTCACTCCTCCACTGTAGCTGCCACCACCCGTAGGACAGACTGCTGCCGCCCATGCAGAGTTGGAGCAGTCAGCATCCGAGCCCTCCAGGCCCAGAGCTGGTCCAGGCCGTCCTCCAAGGGCATCTGCCGACTCACTTTCTGACACTCAGCAGCCTTCCCCCAGCCTTGCTGCAGCCACTGGGGTCCCATTGTGGAGGAGCTGCAGGGTGGGAAGTGGCCAATCTCGGAAGCGAAGCAGATCACCCTCGCAGGCCAAAAAGTAGGAGGTGTGGCAAAATGCTGTGAATTTTTTTAGTGAAGGCCGAGGATCATGGTCATTTTTGGTTAACTCTTTTGTTCATAGTCTCCAGGTTGTGAGAGCCAGTTATGTGTCTGACTTTTTTGGGGGGTTTCTCTATATTTGTTTGTCATGCGGGAAGGGCACAGAGTTTGTTAAATAAATAATTGTCTTTATTCAGATTGTGCATGTTTGCTCTTTGAACTATTTGTTGCCTTGACCGGCTCAGGGTTTGCGGAAACGTTCCATTCATGTTCTTTCAATGGCACAAGCCATTCCCTCAGAGGGGGCCTAGAACTGACTTGCAATAAGCCGCTGACGGACGGCCCTTGCACTTTGTGCCTCCCTCCCATCTTGGTGCTTCTCCTCCTCCTCCTCCTCCTCTGGTGGTGCTCCAATGTCTGCTGGCAGTGGCTGAGCCCTGAGGATAGCCAGGTTATGCAGCATGCAGCACACTACAACGAAATGGGAGACTCGCTCAAGCGAGTACTGAAGGGCTCCCCCGGAATGGTCCAGACAGCGGAACCATTGCTTTAGCACGCCGATTGTGTGCTCAGTGATGTTCCTGGTTGCTTGATGGCATCGTTCTTCAGCAGGGGTGCTGGGCGCACGGAGCGGGGTCATCAGCCAGGTGCACAAAAGAAAGCCCTTGTCCCCGAGAAGCCAGCCTCCTGGGTGAGCCGGGGCTTCGAAAAGGTCTGCCATAGAAGTCTGGCGCAGGATGAAGGCGTCATGGCTGCTGCCTGGAAAACGGGCATTGACAGCTAGTATCAGCTGTCTGTGGTCACACACCAACTGCACATTCAACGAATGGTACCACTTCCGGTTGTGGAACTCCTCGGCATTCTCTAGAGGTGCCCGCAAAGCCACATGCGTGCAGTCAATGACGCCCTGGACCATGGGGAAGCCCGCTATTCTTGCAAATCCCATTGCGCGCTCTTGCTGCTTGTCCAGGGTGATGGGGAAGGAAATGTACTGATGTCTCCTTTAGAAGAGGGCATTGGTGACTTGGCGGATGCAGCAATGCACCGCGAACTGGGAGAGATTGGCAATGTCCCCAGTAGCGGATTGGAAGGTGCCAGTGGCATAGAAGTTGAGAGCCACTGCCACCGACAGAGACGTCCTGCTCCTCAGCTGCAGCTGCAGATCTGTCTGAAGCAGGTGGCAGAGCTCAGTGACCACCTCCCTTCTGAATCGAAGCCTCCGAATACACTGCTCCTCAGACATGTTGCGGTATGAGAACTGCTGGCGGTATACCCTGGGAGGGTAAGGCCTCCTGTGCCGACGCCTGTTGGCCCTCCTCCGTCTGGCCATGATTGGCACTCTCTCTCGGCATCTCTGAGCCCTCTCAATGCAATGGAGAAACCCAACGTTTCCAACCATTGCAGCCCCCATAATATGTGGCCACTCAAGGCTATGGCACTGAAAAATCAATCCAACTGCAAAGTTCTGGGCTGAAGCCAGAAGTACCTCTGCGAGCGCTGACTCAATGCAGAAATCTCTGTCCCTTTGTCTCTCTGCAAATCTCTCTCTCTCACACAGAAGGAGTGGTCGAGAAATGGCTACCACTAAGAAGCCAGGAAGAGCCCCCTTTAAATAGCGCCCCCCCCAGCCCCACAGCAACTGGGAACCGTTCCAGTCAACCAGTCGCTGGGAGCGCCAGGCGGAAAAAAGGGGGGTGCCGCTGAAGTTTCGGTTCGGGGCGCACCAAGGGCATTGCATCATGAAATGACGTCAGGATCTGCGCGCGCAGCTGAGCGGGCGTTGCGCTTTTGTGCCACCGCTAAATGTCCGCTCAATTTCGCGAGAGGCGCAGGTCTCACCGCGCCCGGGTGCTACCTGCTTCGCGCCCCACTTATCGCCCTCTTAAGGCGCTAATGGTTGGCGCTAACAACTGAATTTCTCCCCCAAATTACTTTATTAGTGTAGTACCTGTTCTCTAGATTCATGAACAACAGGCAATTTACGAACAAGGCCCCACAAATAATGAATGAATAAATGATACGTTAAACCCTTTATTTGGTGGTGGTTAAAGAGCCATGTTTAGAAGGGGGGATTTTTTATTTTAAATAACGTGTTAAAATATATGTTTCAGTGACTCAAATACCTGAATTGTGAACATAGAGATCCCAAGCATTTAATACAAGGGAGATATTTCTATACCATAGAATCATAGAAATTTACGGCACAGAAGGAGACCATTCGGCCCATCATGTCTGTGACAGCCAACAAAGAGCCATCCAGCCTAACCCCACTTTCCAATTCTTGGTCCGCAGCCCTGTAGGTTACAGCACTTCAAGTGCATATCCAAGTACTTTTTAAATGTGATGAGTGTTTCTGCCTCTACCACCCTTTCAGGCAGTGAGCTCCAGACCCCCACCACCCTCTGGGTGAAAAAATTTCTCCTCATCTCCCCTCTAATTCTTCGACCAATTACTTTAAATCTATGCCCCCTGGTTATTGACCCTACTGCTAGGAGAAATAGGTCCTTCCTATCCACTCTATCTAGGCCCCTCATAACTTTATACACCTCAATCAAGTCTCCCCTCAGCCTCCTCTGTTCTAAAGAAAACAACCCCAGCCTCTCCAATCATTCCTCATAGCCAAAACTCTCCAGTCCTGGCAACGTCCTCGTAAATCTCCTCTGTACCCTCTCTAGTGCAATCACATCCTTCCTGTAATGTGGTGACCAAAACTGCACGCAGTACTCTAGCTGTGGCCTAACGAGTGTTTTATACAGTTCAAGCATAACCCTCCTGCTCTTATATTCTATGACTCGGCTAATAAAGGCAAGTATTCCGTATGCCTTCTTAACTACCTTATCTACTTGGCCTGCTACCTTCAGGGATCTGTGGACATGCACTCCAAGGTCCCTCTGATCCTCTACACGTCTCAGTGTCCTACCACTTAATGTGTATTCCCTTGCCTTGTGAATCCAGGGGAGAAAAATGTAGGAAAGCCTGCATCTGAAATACAGCAAGAAACTGGTGTTACTCTGTTATATTCAGGTACTTTGGAGGGCTTTTATTGGAAAATAAAAATGCCCATTTCATTTGTTTGAAGATGTTGCAATGTAATAAATCACAGTACACAGTACATGATCTGTTTAGTTCCAGTCCAGCAGTGCTTTTGTTCCTATCTTTTTTCATTCAAACTCCAACAAGAGGAAGCTTTAATGTAATACTCCTCCAGATATTTCGTTACACTGTTGATGAATATTTGATGAAGTGTGCTGCCTAGAAAGGAACTGCAGTGACATATAATTCACTCTCTGCCAGACAGCGACACCAACAATTGCATGTCAGAACCCTGCTTGACAACTTTTACGATTTTAGTGGGCGACTCATAGAAACATAGAAACATAGAGATAGGAACAGGAGTAGGCCATTCGGCCCTTCAAGCCTGCTCCGCCATTCAATGAGATCATGGCTGATCTTCGTCTGAGATCATAGCTGATCTTACCAGTTCAGTACCCCGTCCCCGCCTTTTCTCCGTAACCCTTAATCCCCTTAGCCTTCAGAAATATATCCAATTCTCTCTTGAAAATATTTATTGAATTAGCCTTCACAGCCCTCTGTGGCAGGGAATTCCACAGGCTCACCACTCTTTGAGTGAAGAAATTCTTCCTCATCTCTGTTTTAAATGATTTGCCCGCTATTTTTAGACTGTGGCCCCTGGTTCTGTGCTCCCCGGCCATTGGAAACATTCTCTCTGAATTCAGCCTGTCCAGGCCTGCCATAATTTTATATGTTTCGATGAGATCCCCTCTCAATCTTCTAAACTCCAGTGAGTACAAGCCCAAACTATTTAATCTCTCTTCGTAGGTCATTCCCGCCATTCCAGGTATCAGCCTGGTGAATCGCCGTTGCACTCTTTCCATGGCAAGAACATCCTTCCGCAGATGGGGCGACCAAAACTGTACACAATACTCCAGATGCGGTCTCACCAGCACCTTGTACAGCTGTAGTAAGGTATCCCTATTCCTATACTCGAACCCCCTTGATATGAAGGCCAACATACCATTTGCCTTCTTAATCGCCTGTTGCACCTGCATGCTCTCCTTCAGTGACTGGTGCACAAGAACACCCAGGTCCCTCTGCACTTCCCCATCTCCCAATCTATTGCCATTTAGATAATAATCTACCCTCCTGTTTTTACCCCCAAAGTGGATAACCTCGCATTTATCCACATTATAGTGCATCTGCCACGTATCCGCCCATTCCCCCAACCTGTCCAAATCGCACTGTAGCCTCCTGACATCCTCATCAGAGCCCACCCCTCCTCCTAGTTTAGTGTCGTCAGCGAATTTGGAAATATTGCATCCAATTCCCTGATCCAGATTATTTATATATATTGTGAACAGCTGGGGTCCCAGGACAGATCCTTGCGGCACCCCGCTGGTCACTGCCTGCCACTCCGAAAACGAGCCGTTTATTCCAACTCTCTGTTTTCTATCCGCCAGCCAGTTCTCTATCCACGTTAATACTTTGCCCCCAATCCCATGAGCCTTAATTTTGCATGATAATCTTTTGTGTGGAACCTTATCGAAGGCTTTCTGGAAGTCAAGGTACACCACATCCACTGGCTCTCCCCCATCTATTTTACCAGTTACTTCCTCAAAAAATTCCAGCAGATTAGTCAAACACGATTTACCCTTTGTAAATCCATGTTGACTCTGTCCGATCCTTTCCCCATTTGTCAAGTGCTCCGCTATTTTATCCTTAATAATGGACTCTAGCATTTTGCCCACAACCGATGTAAGGCTTACTGGTCTATAATTCCCTGCTTTCTCTCTACCCCCCTTTTTAAATATTGGGGTAACATTAGCTACCCTCCAATCCACGGGTACTGTTCCCGAGTCAATGGAGTTCCGGAAGATGATCCTTAGAGCATCTGCTATCTCCAGGGCCACCTCCTTAAGTACCCTAGGATGTAGTTTATCAGGCCCCGGGGATTTGTCGGCCTTCAGTCCCCTCAACTTACCCAACACCATATCCCTAGAGATACTAATTTCTGTCAGCTCCTCCCTCTCATTAGTCCCTATGTTTGCCGATATTCCTGGGAGGTTATTTGTGTCCTCCTTTGTGAATACAGAACCAAAGTATGAGTTTAATTGGTCTGCCATTTCCTTATTCTCCATTATATATTCTCCCGAATCGGACTGCAAGGGACCGACTTGGGATTTTACCAGTCTTTTCCTCCTGATATACCGATAAAAGCTTTTGCAGTCTGTCTTTATGTTTGCTGCAAGTTTACTTTCGTATTCTATTTTCCCCTTCCTGATTAATCCCTTTGTCCTCTTTTGCTGTATCCTGTACTGCCCCCAATCTTCCGGTCTGGTGCTTTTTTTTGCCAGTTGATATGCCCTTTTTTTTGATTTTATGCTGTCCCTAATTTCCCTCGTTATCCACGGTTGAGTCACCTTTTTAGGTTTATTTTTATGCCAAACCGGTATAAACATGTTCTGGAATTCTTCCATTCTATCTTTGAATGCTTGCCATTGTCTATCCACTGTCAATCCCCCCAGAAACACCACCCAATCAATCTTACCCAATTCCCGTCTCATACCCTCGTAATTCCCTTTATTTAAGTTCTGGACCTTAGTCTCTGATTCAATTTCCTCACTCTCCATCTCGACTGAGAGCTCGATCATATTATGATCGCTCTGACCCAAGGGGCCTCGTACAAGAAGATTGCTGATAAGTCCCTTCTCATTGCACAATACCCAGTCTAAAATGGCCTGATCTCGAGTCGGCTCCTCGACATATTGGTCCAGATAACCGTCCCGAAAACATTCCAGGAATTCCTCCTCCTCAGAATTTTTATTAATTTGGGTAGTCCAATCAATATGTAAATTAAAGTCACCCATGATGACAGCTGTGCTCTTATCGCACGCTTCTCTAATTTCCCTTTTTATGCCTTCCCTCACCTCCATATTACTATTTGGAGGCCTATATATCACACCCACTAACGTTTTCCTCCCCTTGCTATTTCTCATTTCTACCCATACAGATTCCGTTTCATCCGAGTTAATATCCTTCCTTTCCATTGCATTAATCCCCTCCTTTACCAGCAATGCTACCCCACCTCCCCTACCTTTTTGCCGATCCTTCCTAAATATTGTATATCCCTGGATGTTAAGTTCCCAGCCTTGCCCACCCTGCAGCCACGTTTCTGTAATCCCAATCAAATCATACTTGTTTACCTCTATTTCCACAACTAATTCATCCACCTTGTTCCTAATGCTTCTAGCATTAAGATACAAAGCCTTCAGGCTTGCTTTTTTCACACTCTCATTATGAATTAGTTTGGCCCTTTGTGTTTCTCTCCTTTGCTTATTGCTTCTCACCTTTCTACCATCTATTTCTGACTTCATATGACTTCCCTCTTTTCCACTACCTAGGTTCCCATCCCCCTGCCAAATTAGTTTAAATCCTCCCGAACCGCCCTAGAAAATATTACCCCGAGGACATCGGCTCCCTCACAGTTCAGGTGTAGACCGTCCCCTTGGTACAGGTCACTCCTCCCCAAGAACTGGTTCCAATGCCTCAAGAATTTAAATCCCTCTCCCTTGCACCACTGCTCAAGCCACGTATTTAGCTTATCTATCTTACTCTCTCTAAACTTATTAGCTCGTGGCACTGGTAGCAATCCAGAGATTACTACCTTTGAGGTCCTACTTTTCAATTTAGCTCCTAACTCCCTAAATTCAGCTTGTAGGACCTCCTCCCTCTTTTTACCTACATCGTTGGTACCTACATGTACCACGACAACTGGCTGATCCCCCTCCCCCTTCAGAATGCTCTGCACCCGCTCCGAGACATCCTTGACCCTTGCACCAGGGAGGCAACATACCATCTTGGAGTCTCGGTCTCGGCCACATTCAAATTTTGTGCTCCATGAATTGTGCCCTACAACAATTCATCCCAGGAATACCAGAACAAAAATGTTTAAAAATGCATAGATTCTCAGTGGCTGCTGGGGGCTTGCATGATTCCGATAAATCAATGAGGTGAAAGTGCCGAGGGTTAGTGAACCTCACTCACTGAGTGCTCAGATGAGCCATTTGAACAAAAGAAAGATGGAACTTTTTTTTATTCGTTTATGGGATGTGGGCGTCGCTGGCAAGGCCTGCATTTATTGCCCATCCCTAATTGCCCTTGAGAAGGTGATGGTGAGCCGCCTTCTTGAACCGCTGCAGTCCGTGTAGTGTAGGTACTCCCACAGTGCTGTTAGGGAGGGAGTTCCAGGATTTTGACCCAGCGACGATGAAGGAACAGCGATATATTTCTAAGTCAGGATGGTGTGTGACTTGGAGGGGAACTAGGAGCTGGTGGTGTTCCCATGCACCTGCTGCCCTTGTCCTTCTAGGTGGAAGAGGTCGCGGGTTTGGGAGGTGCTGCCGAAGAAGCCTTGGCGAGTTGCTGCAGTGCATCTTGTAGATGGTACACACTGTAGTCACAGTACACCGGTGGTGGAGGGAGTGAATGTTTAAGGTGGTAGATGGGGTGCCAATCAAACGGGCTGCTTTATCGTGGATGGCGTTGAGCTTCTTGAGTGTTGTTGGAGCTGCACTCATCCAGGCAAGTGGAGAGTATTGCATCACACTCCTGACTTGTGCCTTGTAGATGGTGGAAAGGCTTTGGGGAGTCAGGAGGTGAGACACTCGCTGCAGAATACCTAGCCTCTGAGCTGCTCTTGTTGCCACAGTGTTTATGTGGCTGGTCCAGTTAAGTTTCTGGTCAATGGTGAGCCCCAGAATGTTGATGGTGGGGGATTTGGTGATGGTAATGCCATTGAATGTCAAGGAGCGGTGTTTAGACTCTCACTTGTTGGAGATAGTCATTGCCTGGCACTTCTCTGGCGCGAATGTTACCTGCCACTTATCAGCCCAAGCCTGAAAGTCATCCAGGTCTTGTTGCATGCGGGCATGGACTGCTTCATTATCTGAGCAGTTGTGAATGGCACTGAACACTGTGCAGTCATCAGCGAACATCCCCATTTCTGACCTTATGTTGGAGAGAAGGTCATTGATGAAGCAGCTGAAGATGGTTGGGCCTAGGACACTGCCCTGAGGAACTCCTGCAGCGATGTCCTGGGGCTGTGATGATTGACCTTCAACCACCACAACCATCTTCCTTTGTGCTAGTTATGACTCCAGCCAGTGGAGAGTTTTCCCCCCAATTCCCATTGACTTCAGTTTTACTAGGACTCCTTCATGCCACACTCGGTCAAATGCTGCCTTGATGTCGAGGGCAGTCACTCTCACCTCACCTCTGGAATTCAGCTCCATTGTCCATGTTTGGACCAAGGCTGTAATGAGGTCGGGAGCCAAGTGGTCTTGGCGGAACACAAACTGGGCATCCGTGAGCAGGTTATTGGTCAGTAAGTGCTGCTTGATTGCACTGTTGATGACACCTTCCATCACTTTGTGGACAGGACATACCTGGGCAGTTTTCCACATTGTCGGATAGATGCCAGTGTTGTAGCTGTACTGGAACAGCTTGGCTAGAGGCGCAGCTAGTTCTGGAGCACAAATCTTCAGCACGAATGCCGGGATGTTGTCGGGGCCCATAGGCCTTTGCTGTATCCAGTGCACTCAGCCGTTTCTTGATATTATGTGAAGTGAATCGAATTGGCTGAAGACTGGCTTCTGTGATGGTGGGGACCTTGGGAGTAGGCCGATATGGATCATCCACTCGGCACTTCTGGCTGAAGACAGTTG
Organism: Somniosus microcephalus; assembly: GCF_052327205.1. Classification (NCBI taxonomy): domain Eukaryota; kingdom Metazoa; phylum Chordata; class Chondrichthyes; order Squaliformes; family Somniosidae; genus Somniosus; species Somniosus microcephalus. The sequence goes on along the minus strand of NC_140993.1, from coordinate 208,411,988 downwards.
CAAATGCTTCAGCCTTGTCTTTTGCACTCACGTGCTGGGCTCCACCATCGTTGAGGATGGGAATATTCATGGATCCTCCTCCTCCCGTTAGTTGTTTAATGGCCCAACACCATTCACGTCTGGATGTGGCAGGACTGCAGAGCTTTGATCTGCTCGGTTGATTGTGGGATCGCTTAGCCCTGTCTATAGCATACTGCTTCCGCTTTTTAGCATGCATGTAGTCCTGTGTTGCAGCTTCCCCAGGTTGGCACCTCATTTGTAGGTACGCCTGGTGCTGCTCCTGGCATGCTCTTCCACACTCCTCATTGAACCAGGGTTGGTCCCCTGGCTTGATGGTAATGGTAGGGTGAGGGATATGCTGGGCCATGAGGTTACAGATTGTGGTGGAATACAATTCTGCTGCTGCTGATGGCCCACAGCGCCTCATGGATGCCCAGTTTTGAGCTACTAGATCTGTTCTGAATCTATCCGATTTAGCACGGTGGTAGTGCCACATAACGTGATGGAGGGTGTCCTCAGTGTGAAGACGGGACTTTGTCTCCACAGTGACTGTGCAGTGGTCACTGCTATCAATACTGTCATGAACAGATGCATCTGCGACAGGTAGATTGGTGAGGACGAGGTCAAGTTGGTTTTTCCCTCATGTTGGTTCTCTCACTGTCGCAGGCCCAAACTGGCAGCTGTGTCCTTCAGGGCTCGACCAGCTCAGTCAGTAATGGTGCTACCGAGTCACTCTTGGTGATGGACATTGAAGTCTCCCACCCAGAGTACATTCTGTGCCCTTGCTATTCTCAGTGCTTCTTCCAAGTGGTGTTCAACATGGAGGAGTACTCATTCATCAGCTGAGGGAGGGCGGTAGGTGGTAATCAGCAGGAGGTTTCCTTGCCCATGCTTCACCTGAAGCCATGAGACTTTATGGGGTCCGGAGTCAATGTTGAGGACTCCCAGGGCCACTCTTTCCCGACTATACCACTGTGCCGCCACCCCTGGTGGGTCTGTCCTGCTGGTGAGACAGGACATACCCAGGGATGGTGATAGAGGAGTTTGGGTCATTGGCTGAAAGGTATGATTCTGTGAGTATGACAATGTCAGGCTGTTGCTTGACTAGTCTGTGGGACAGCTCTCCCAATTTTGGCACAAGTCCCCAGATGTTGGTAAGGAGGACTTTGCAGGGTTGACTGGGCTGGGTGTGCCATTGCCGTGTCCGTAGCCGGTGCCGAGGTCGATACCTGGTGGTCCGTCCGGTTTCATTCTTATTATTGTGTTTCGTAGCGGTTTGTTACAATATAGGAAGTACAATGACATTAGTTGCAGTGCAGGTTTCAAGCCCCTGGGTGCACTGACAGGTACAGCTTGTGGTTAAAATGGGCTAATCAGATTTACACAAGCAAAATTTAACCATTAACTAAACATTAAAGCATTCTGCTATTAGCAATGGTTATTTTGCGATCAGCCTTTCCTGTTGGTGAATAAACATACAGAGTGAAGATGTCACAATCCAGTCAGAGGTAATGAAAAGCTGTTGGGTGGAAGTGAAGTTTTGACTCCAATTGTAAAGGCTTGCTTGATTGGAGAATTGGACGCAGAGATCAGAACACCCAAATCATTGAGCTCCTCATGTTCTCGTGATTCATTTTAATAATCCTCTGATCCTTGCTCCCATCAAGCGAGATTTTGTAGAGCCTCATAAGATTTACCAAATTTCACAATAATGCGGTGGCAGACATACAAGGTCATTCAAGTAATATAAAATAATAATAGAATAGCTTTTTTAAAATAACTAGTGCTGCATAATTGCAAACATTGTGTGGGACTTGGATTTCTCTGACATCGTTTCTGATTTTAAGAGCTCTTGCTTTTCTCATTGATGGGATGAGAATCTAATCCAAAGCAGCAGTCTCAGCCAGGCTGAATTTTCTGACCCATGTCTAGTTTTCATGATTCTTTAGTGGATATCCATTCATTTTCCCGAGTCGCCTAGTGATGGTATGTGCCTGAGTACTAAGTAGTCTTTTAGAGGCTAATATATTCAATCCATAATGGACTAAATATTAATTTCATCAGAGCCCATGGTAATCTTATTTATGACATGTAAAAGAGTCCATCGTTGCCCAGTTAATTGTGTAGATCAGATTCCATTATAATGGGTTTGTCATATAGACAGTCGATGGTAGCACCATTTTTTTCAGAAATTGACAAGCCAGATAAAGGGCCATAGTGCAGGACACGATTAATATTGAAGAGTAAGAGAAAAGATAGGTGAAGCCAAACTTGGGGCTTTAAAAGCCTGAAGTAGGAAAAAAGAAAGGCAGCGAGAGATGAGGATTTTCAAAGGTTTTGAAATCCTCGGAGAGAACCGTTCTGGCACCATACTACAGGGGAACAGCCTACCCTTGGGGGCAGTATTGCATAGAGATGACCTTATTGAGGTCCATAAAATCTTCAAGGGAATAGGTAAACTGGATCCCAGAGTGATCTTCCATATTAACACAAGCTCCAGTACAGGAGGACAGGCAGCCAAACTTGGATGTGAAAAGGTGAGTGTACAATTAGAATCACAGAAACATAGGCCGGAATTTTCCGGGGTGGTAGCGGGCGAGATCGGTGGAGGGTCGGGTGGGAAAGTTGTTATTTTTGACAGCGGGTCAGGAACCTGCTGCCATCTCGTTCCCACGCGCCTTTCCCCCAGGTGCGTCTGTCATCGTGGAACTGACCTGACTGCCAGTGGTGGGAGACCCAATTGAAATCATTATCAGGTAGTGTACAGGCACTTTAAAGCCTTTCTCCCCCCAGCATTTTTAATTTCCCTGCATGGCCACAGGATTCACACAGCTTGGGAACCACGTCTGTCAACCTGAGGCGGGAGTTCAGTGGCCATTACTCCAGCTGATTAATTGACAGCATGAAATGTACAGTAAAAGCTCACACCTGACAGATGATCACTTTCCTCAGGCAGAAGCTGTTGCTCAGTCCATTCCCAGCACAGATTCTGCAGGCTGCAAGTGTTTCCAGCAAAGTCTCCATCCAGTGTTACCTCATTGGAAGAACTCTCTCACCATTGACAGAATGCTTCTGTCATCTCTACTTCACCTGCCATCTATTCCATCAACATGGGTGCCATTTATACTGTCTCACCTTGGTCCTCAGAATCCCACCACAATCAGCCGCAACACCAGCAGCACCAGGCACACCAGCACAACACCAAACTTCTCCGCAATCAACTGATGCTGCACAGGACAGAGGGCATCATCTTCCAATATTCTATAGATTCTGGAACAGTTCCCATGGATTGGAGGGTAGCTAATGTTACCCCACTATTCAAAAAAGGTGGTAGAGAGAAAACGGGGAATTATAGACATCGGTAGTGGGGAAAATGCTAGAGTCCATTATAAAAGATGTAATAGCAGAGCACTTGGAAAACAGTGACAGCATCGGACAAAGTCAACATGGATTTACAAAAGGTAAATCGTGCTTGACTAATCGACTGGAATTTTTTGAGGATGTAACTGGTAGAATAGATGAGGGAGAACCAGTGGATGTGGTGTATTTGGACTTTCAGAAGGTTTTCGATAAGGTCCCGCATAAGAGATTAGCATGTAAAGTTAAGGCACATGGGATTGGGGGCAAGGTACTGACTTGGATGGAGAACTGGTTGGCAGACAGAAAGCAAAGAGTTGGAATAAATGGATCTTTTTCCGAGTGGCAGGCAGTGACTAGTGGGGTACCGCAGGGATCGGTCCTAGGACCCCAGCTATTCACAATATATATAAATGATCTAGACGAGGAAACTAGATGTAATATCTCCAAGTTTGCAGACGACACAAAGCTGGGTGGGCGTGTGTGCTGTGAGGAGGATGCCGAGAAACTCCGGTATGATTTGGACAGGTTGGGTGATTGGGCAGAAACATGGCAAATGCACTATAATGTGGATAAATGTGAGGTTATCCACTTTGGTGGCAAAAACAGGAAGGCAAATTATTATTTGAATGGCAATAGATTGGGAGAAGGGGAAGTGCAAAGAGACCTGGGTGTCCTTGTGCACCAGTCGCTGAAGGTAAGCATGCAGGTGCAGCAGGCGGTTAAGAAGGCAAATGGTATGTTGGCCTTCGTAGCAAGAGGGTTCAAGTACAGGAACAAGGATGTCTTGCTACAGTTGTACAGGGCCTTGGTGAGACCGCACCTTGAGTATTGTGTGCAGTTTTGGTCACCTTACCTGAGGAAGGACGTTCTTGCCATGGAGGGAGTGCAGCGAAGATTCACCAGGCTGATACCTGGGATGGCAGGAATGACGTATGAGGAGAGATTGTGTTGATTGGGCTTATACTCACTGGAGTTTAGAAGATTGAGAGGGGATCTCATCGAAACCTATAAAATTCTGTCAGGTCTGGACAGACTAGATGCAGGAAGGATGTTTCTGATGGCCGGTGAGTCCAGAACCAGGGGTCATAGTCTAAGGATAAGGGGTAAGCCATTTAGGACTGAAATGAGGAGGAATTTCTTCACCCAGAGAGTGGTGAACCTGTGGAATTCTCTGCCACAGAGGGCGGTGGAGGCCAGTCCATTAAATATATTCAAGAAAGAGTTGGATATATTTCTTGAGGCCAAAGGGATCAAGGGATATGGGGAAAAGGCAGGGACAGGGTACTGAATTTGGATGATCAGCCATGATCACATTGAATGGCGGAGCAGGCTCAAAAGGGCCGAATGGCCTACTCCTGCTCCTATCTTCTATGTTTCTATGGCCTAGAAATTCGGTTGGTAGCGCCAGCGATTAGCGCCTAAAGAGCCCGAGAATTGGGGCGTTACCCATTTTTCGGGCGGGCGCTGTGAATATAGCGCCACCTCCCATATTGAGTATGATTTTAGTGCCGGCACTAACTCTTTGCGCACGCCCGTGGGTGCAGGCAGATCATGACGTCATTTAAGTGTGCAACGCCATTTTTGCGCCCCGGACCGGATATTCGGTGGCGCCCGCAACCTTTCCGCCTGGCGCTATTAGTGACAGTTGGATGGAGCGTTCCCAGGCCCTTCTCGGACTCGGGGGGCGCTATTTAAAGGGGACAGCACTAGTATAAAAGCTGCAGCCATTTGGGCTGGCCATCCTGATCGTTGCTGGAGAGAGTTGCTGACCTTCTGTTGGACAGTAATTTTCTCATTGAGCCTTCGGAGGCACTGGCACTGGCAGCTTGAGGGCCCGGCTCCCGAGCTGGTGATGCAGCATCTGAAAGCAGGGAGGTGGAAGAGTGGCTTTAGTAAAAGGACAGGTTCGCAGCAAGGGATGCCAGATTGCGGCAAGGCTATGACATGGGTCCACAGTGAGAAAGCATGCTGGCAGGGGGAACAAGTAGAAGGAGACAGTTGTAAGAGGTGAGAACCTTACCATCGCTGTCGACAATGGGGTCGGTAGCTGCAGTGGTTACAGGACCATTCAGACGTCCTCCAAGAATCTGGTGGACTCTCTCCTCGAGATCCGTGAGAGTGACCACTTGTGGATGTCCTCCACTGGTGCGAAGCTGGTCTTTGCCAATCCTCGCCAGCATGGACTGCAGGGGAAAGGAGGGGAAGTAATGTTACCTGATGCCCTGAGTGATCATCTCATGCCCCCCATGGTGCAAGAGCCCTTACATGACGCCCTGAGTCAAATGTGCATGTGTGTGCCCGGAAAGGGCCATGGGTGCTTGCTGGCAGGTGGCCAATGGGGCACAGGCCACCCTGTAGCCATAAAGTCAGGTGCAAATGAAGGGATGCAGAAGTTTGCAGGAACAACACCCACCCTCACGACCCGAGTGAGGTCGTTGAATTTCTTTCTGCATTGGACAGGGCTCCTGGTCACCAGGCTGCTGGAGTTGACCCTCTGGCATACATCCCTCCAAGCTCATCGGTAGTCCTTATGATTCGGCCTCCTGCCATTGTCTGGGTAGAGAACATCTCGCCAGCACTCCACTGCGGCCACCAATTGCTCCAGAGCCTCATTGATGAAGCGCTCTGCTCTCTGTCTGACCTTCTCCATCTGGTCCAAGTTTTTATCGCCAGAGAAGGGCCTGCGCCGATTCTGAGGCCTGCAAGGTGCAGAGTGTGGATGCTGAAGCTGACTGACCCACCCCTTTAAGAGCTAGCCGGCGCCTGGAAGTCTCATGGTCATCGGTAATTGAGAGCACCTGCGCTGAGCCCGTCCGCTCTGATATTGGGTTACGCCGGAAGTTTAGCGCCTTAGGAGTCCCGTGTAATGCCTGAATTCGCGCCTCAATCACCTTTAGGGGCGATGCAACCCACTATCGCGCAAGGCGGCGATAAGTTTCGTCTAGCTATAAACTTTGCGCAGTGCCAGTTCTAACGCCTCAAGCCGGGCTATACCCAATTTCTAGGCCTATGTTTCTATCCATCCTTAGAAAAGGAGACCAAAACTGTGTACAGTACTCCAGGTGTGGTCTCACCAAGGCCCTGTACAATTTGTAGCAAGACTTCCTTACTCTTATACTCCAACCCCCTTGCAATAAAGGCCAACATGCCATTTGCCTTCCTTATTGCTTGTTGTACCTGCATGCTAGCTTTCTGTGTTTCTTGCACGAGGACACCCAAATCTCTCTGAACACCAACATTTGAAAGTTTCTCACCATTTAAAAAATATTCTGTTTTTCTATTCTTCCTACCAAAGTGAATAACCTCACATTTCCCTACATTATACTCCATCTGCCACCTTACTTTTCACTCACTTAGTCTATCTATATCCCCTTGCAGCCTTTTTGTGTTCACCTCACAGCTGGTCAAGGATGTCTCGGAGCGGGTGCAGAGCATTCTGAAGGGGGAGGGGGATCAGCCAGTTGTCGTGGTACATGTAGGTACCAACGATGTAGGTAAAAAGAGGGAGGAGGTCCTACAAGCTGAATTTAGGGAGTTAGGAGCTAAATTGAAAAGTAGGACCTCAAAGGTAGTAATCTCTGGATTGCTACCAGTGCCACGAGCTAATAAGTTTAGAGAGAGTAAGATAGATAAGCTAAATACGTGGCTTGAGCAGTGGTGCAAGGGAGAGGGATTTAAATTCTTGAGGCATTGGAACCAGTTCTTGGGGAGGAGTGACCTGTACCAAGGGGACGGTCTACACCTGAACTGTGAGGGAGCCGATGTCCTCGGGGTAATATTTTCTAGGGCGGTTCGGGAGGATTTAAACTAATTTGGCAGGGGGATGGGAACCTAGGTAGTGGAAAAGAGGGAAGTCATATGAAGTTAGAAATAGATGGTAGAAAGGTGAGAAGCAATAAGCAAAGGAGAGAAACACAAAGGGCCAAACTAATTCATAATGAGAGTGTGAAAAAAGCAAGCCTGAAGGCTTTGTATCTTAATGCTAGAAGCATTAGGAACAAGGTGGATGAATTAGTTGTGGAAATAGAGGTAAACAAGTATGATTTGATTGGGATTACAGAAACGTGGCTGCAGGGTGGGCAAGGCTGGGAACTTAACATCCAGGGATATACAATATTTAGGAAGGATCGGCAAAAAGGTAGGGGAGGTGGGGTAGCATTGCTGGTAAAGGAGGGGATTAATGCAATGGAAAGGAAGGATATTAACTCGGATGAAACGGAATCTGTATGGGTAGAAATGAGAAATAGCAAGGGGAGGAAAACGTTAGTGGGTGTGATATATAGGCCTCCAAATAGTAATATGGAGGTGAGGGAAGGCATAAAAAGGGAAATTAGAGAAGCGTGCGATAAGAGCACAGCTGTCATCATGGGTGACTTTAATTTACATATTGATTGGACTACCCAAATTAGTAAAAATTCTGAGGAGGAGGAATTCCTGGAATGTTTTCAGGACGGTTATCTGGACCAATATGTCGAGGAGCCGACTCGAGATCAGGCCATTTTAGACTGGGTATTGTGCAATGAGAAGGGACTTATCAGCAATCTTCTTGTACGAGGCCCCTTGGGTCAGAGCGATCATAATATGATCGAGCTCTCAGTCGAGATGGAGAGTGAGGAAATTGAATCAGAGACTAAGGTCCAGAACTTAAATAAAGGGAATTACGAGGGTATGAGACGGGAATTGGGTAAGATTGATTGGGTGGTGTTTCTGGGGGGATTGACAGTGGATAGACAATGGCAAGCATTCAAAGATAGAATGGAAGAATTCCAGAACATGTTTATACCGGTTTGGCATAAAAATAAACCTAAAAAGGTGACTCAACCGTGGATAACGAGGGAAATTAGGGACAGCATAAAATCAAAAAAAAGGGCATATCAACTGGCAAAAAAAAGCACCAGACCGGAAGATTGGGGGCAGTACAGGATACAGCAAAAGAGGACAAAGGGATTAATCAGGAAGGGGAAAATAGAATACGAAAGTAAACTTGCAGCAAACATAAAGACAGACTGCAAAAGCTTTTATCGGTATATCAGGAGGAAAAGACTGGTAAAATCCCAAGTCGGTCCCTTGCAGTCCGATTCGGGAGAATATATAATGGAGAATAAGGAAATGGCAGACCAATTAAACTCATACTTTGGTTCTGTATTCACAAAGGAGGACACAAATAACCTCCCAGGAATATCGACAAACATAGGGACTAATGAGAGGGAGGAGCTGACAGAAATTAGTATCTCTAGGGATATGGTGTTGGGTAAGTTGAGGGGACTGAAGGCCGACAAATCCCCGGGGCCTGATAAACTACATCCTAGGGTACTTAAGGAGGTGGCCCTGGAGATAGCAGATGCTCTAAGGATCATCTTCCGGAACTCCATTGACTCGGGAACAGTACCCGTGGATTGGAGGGTAGCTAATGTTACCCCAATATTTAAAAAGGGGGGTAGAGAGAAAGCAGGGAATTATAGACCAGTAAGCCTTACATCGGTTGTGGGCAAAATGCTAGAGTCCATTATTAAGGATAAAATAGTGGAGCACTTGACAAATGGGGAAAGGATCGGACAGAGTCAACATGGATTTACAAAGGGTAAATCGTGTTTGACTAATCTGCTGGAATTTTTTGAGGAAGTAACTGGTAAAATAGATGGGGGAGAGCCAGTGGATGTGGTGTACCTTGACTTCCAGAAAGCCTTCGATAAGGTTCCACACAAAAGATTATCATGCAAAATTAAGGCTCATGGGATTGGGGGCAAAGTATTAACGTGGATAGAGAACTGGCTGGCGGATAGAAAACAGAGAGTTGGAATAAACGGCTCGTTTTCGGAGTGGCAGGCAGTGACCAGCGGGGTGCCGCAAGGATCTGTCCTGGGACCCCAGCTGTTCACAATATATATAAATGATCTGGATCAGGGAATTGGATGCAATATTTCCAAATTCGCTGACGACACTAAACTAGGAGGAGGGGTGGGCTCTGATGAGGATGTCAGGAGGCTACAGTGCGATTTGGACAGGTTGGGGGAATGGGCGGATACGTGGCAGATGCACTATAATGTGGATAAATGCGAGGTTATCCACTTTGGGGGTAAAAACAGGAGGGTGGATTATTATCTAAATGGCAATAGATTGGGAGATGGGGAAGTGCAGAGGGACCTGGGTGTTCTTGTGCACCAGTCACTGAAGGAGAGCATGCAGGTGCAACAGGCGATTAAGAAGGCAAATGGTATGTTGGCCTTCATATCAAGGGGGTTCGAGTATAGGAATAGGGATACCTTACTACAGCTGTACAAGGTGCTGGTGAGACCGCATCTGGAGTATTGTGTACAGTTTTGGTCGCCCCATCTGCGGAAGGATGTTCTTGCCATGGAAAGAGTGCAGCGGCGATTCACCAGGCTGATACCTGGAATGGCGGGAATGACCTACGAGGAGAGATTGAATAGTTTGGGCTTGTACTCACTGGAGTTTAGAAGATTGAGAGGGGATCTCATCGAAACATATAAAATTATGGCAGGCCTGGACAGGCTGAATTCAGAGAGAATGTTTCCAATGGCAGGGGAGCACAGAACCAGGGGCCACAGTCTAAAAATAGCGGGCAAATCATTTAAAACAGAGATGAGGAAGAATTTCTTCACTCAAAGAGTGGTGAGCCTGTGGAATTCCCTGCCACAGAGGGCTGTGAAGGCTAATTCAATAAATATTTTCAAGAGAGAATTGGATATATTTCTGAAGGCTAAGGGGATTAAGGGTTACGGAGAAAAGGCGGGGACGGGGTACTGAACTGGTAAGATCAGCTATGATCTCAGACGAAGATCAGCCATGATCTCATTGAATGGCGGAGCAGGCTCGAAGGGCCGAATGGCCTACTCCTGTTCCTATCTCTATGTTTCTATGTTTCTATGTTACTCACAAGGCCCTTAGTGTTAGGGGGGATTAAATACGTGGGGTTACGGGGATAGGGCTTGGGTGGTATGGCTGTCGGTAGGGACCGGGTGCTAGGGTTTGGATGATCAGCCATGATCTCGTTGAATGGCGGAGCAGGCTCGAAGGGCCGAATGGCCTACTCCTGCTCCTATCTTCTATGTTTCTATGTTTCTATGTTACTGTCCCACCTAGCTTTGTATCATCAGCAAACTGATACTTTACGCTCGGTCCCTTCATCGAGGTCATTAATATAGATTGTAAATAGCTGAGGCCCCAACACTGATCCTTGCAGCACCCCACTAGTTACAGCCTGCCAACCTGAAAAAGATCCGTTTATCTCTGCTCTCTGTTTTCTGTCAGTTAACCAATCCTCTAGCCATGCTACTATATTAGCCCCAACCCCATGAGCCCTAATCTTGTGTAATAACTTTTTATGTGACACCTTATCAAATGCCTTTTGGAAATCCAAATATACTACATCCCCCTGGTTCCCCTTTATCTACCCTGTTAGTTACATCCTCAAAAAATTCTAATAAATTTGTCAAACACGATTTCCCTTTCATAAAACCATGTTGACTCTGCCTAATCATGTTATGATTTTCTAAGTGACTTGATACCACTTCCTTAACAATGGATTCCAGCATTTTCCCAACGACTGATGTCAGGCTAACTGGCCTGTAGTTCCCTCTTTTTTCTCTCCCTCCTTTCTTGAATAGCGGTGTTACATTTGCGACCTTCCAATCCGCTGGGACCATTCTAGAATCTAGGGAATTTTGGAAGATCAAAACCAATGCATCCACTATCTCTTCAGCCACCCCTTTTAGAATCCTAGGATGTAGGCTGTCAGGTCCAGGGGATTTGTCTGCGTTTAGTCCCATTAGTTTCTCCAGTACTTTTTCTCTACTTATATTAATTACATTAAGTTCCTCACCCTCATTAGACCCTTGGTTCCCCACCATTTTTGGTATGCTTTTTGTGCCTTCTACTGTGAAGACAGATACAAAATATTTGTTTAACGTTTCTGCCATTTCCTTATTTCCCATAATAATTTCTCCTGTCTCAGCCTCTAAGGGACCAACGTTTACTTTTGCTACTCTCTTCCTTTTTACAAATGCGCAACTGTACTTACCTTTCCTGACCTGGTTAGGTCATTAAAGCGTTTCTTGCACTGAATCCAGGAGTGTGGCACTGCGCTCCTGCTGCTGACCTCCTGGTGTAAGCAGCAGGTTTCTTCCTCCAGTTGCTAGGAAATAGTACCACTCTCTAACTCCTCACTGTCCCCAACAACACATCAAGCGCGGCATTATCGAAATGTGACACAGCCTTTAAAGGTCTCAAATCCATTGTTAAGTTGCTCCTCTCTGCTTCTCACCTCCAACTCCTCCAAATTCTATCTTTTGATCGTCCCTTTAAATACTGGAGTTGAGATCACATCCTGTGGGTCCTCATCTCACCCGCTGCCACGGATTGGACGACAAACCCGGAAGTAAAATGATAATGAGGTGCCTGAGTTAAAAAGCCACAGAGAGATGCACTGAACTTGCTTTCAGGTTTCCCACGCGATATCGGACAACCCCCGCTCCCAACGCATCTCTGATTAAATATCAGGGCCATTGTGTCCAATTCTGGGCAGCACACTTCAGGAAGGATGTCAAGGCCTTTGAGAGGCGATTGACCAGAATGGTTCCAGGGATGAGGGACTTCAGTTATGTGGAGAGACTGGAGAAGCTGAGATTGTTCTCCTTAGAGCAGAGAAGGTTGAGCGGAGATTTAATTGACGTGTTCAAAATCATGAGAGTTTTGATAGAGTAAAGAGGAAGAAACAGTTTCCACTGGCAGGAGAACACAGATTTAAGGTAAAAGAACCAGAGGGGAGATGAGCTGATTTTTCTATACGACCGGGTTGTTATGATCTGGAATATAAACAGAAAATGCTGGAAATACTCAGCAGGTCAGGAAGCATCTGTGGAGAGAGAAACAGAGTTAACCTTACAGGTTGATGACTTTTTGTCTGATGTCTGTTTTTATTTCAGATTTCCAGCATCCGCAGTATTTTGCTTTTGTTATGACCTGGAATGCGCTGCCTGAAAGGGCGGTGGAAGCAGATTCAACAATAACTTTCAACAGGGAATTGGATTTTTTCGTTGAAAAGGAGAAACTTGCAGGGCTATGGGGAAAGAGCAGGCAGTGGAACTAGTTGGATAGCTTTTTCAAAGAGCCGGCACAGGCATGATGGGCCGAATGGCCTCCTTCTGTCCTTTATGATTCTCTGGCCTCGATTTTAACTCTCCCTTCACACCCCCTGCACCCCAAAAAGGGCAGGTGAGGAGTTAAAATTCAATAAAATGAAATCTAGCCTCCAAGCAACCGTGTGCCCAGCCGCCATAATATTAACGGAGGCGATTCAGGCCCTGGACGAGGGTCCCTCTAAAATCAGCCGTCATCGGTGATGTCGTAATTTCATCGGCACTATCACGTAATTTTAAGGGCCGTGCAGGAGGAGTCCTGCTCTATCTGCTGTCCGGCAGCAGAAACATGGCGGGAGGAGCTGACTGGTAGAAAAAACCCAGGTAAGTTTTAAAACCTTCCCACTCTTTGAACTCCTTGTGGACTAAGAGAAGCAGGAGTGCTCCCACCAGGGCCCGCATGGAGTCCTTGTGCATCCTCAGCACCGGCATCCTCCAACCTTTGGGGAATCCTCAGCCCAGCATTCCCTGATCTTTGGGGAATTCTCAGCCCGGCATTCCCTGATTTTTGGGGAATCCTCAGCCCGGCATTCCCTGATCTTTGGGGAATCCTCAGCCCGGCATTCCCTGATCTTTGGGGAATCCTCGGTCTGGCATTCCCTGATCTTTGGGGAATTCTCTGTCCGGCATTCCCTGATCTTTGGGGAATCCTCGGTCCGGCATTCCCTGATCTTTGGGGAATTCTCTGTCCGGCATTCCCTAATCTTTGGGGAATCCTCAGCCGGCATTCCCTGATCTTTGGGGAATTGTCAAACCTGCCATTCCCTGATCTTTGGGGAATCCTCAGCCCGGCATTCCCTGGTCTTTGGGGAATCCTCAGCCCGGCATTCCCTGATCTTTGGGGAATCGTCAAACCTGGCATTCCCTGATCTTTGGGGAATCCTCAGCCTGGCATTTCCTGATCTTTGGGGAATCCTCAGACCGGCATTCCCTGATCTTTGGGGAATCCTCAATCTGGCATTCCCTGATCTTTGGGGAATCCTCAATCTGGCATTCCCTGATCTTTGGGGAATCCTCAGCCTGGCATTCCCTGATCTTTGGGGAATCCTCAGCCTGGCATTCCCTGATCTTTGGGGAATCCTGCCTGGCATTCCCTGATCTTTGTGTAATTCTCAACCCAGCATTCCCTGATCTTTGGGGAATCCTGCCTGGCATTCCCTGATCTTTGGGGAATTCTCAACCCAGCATTCCCTGATCTTTGGGGAATCCTCAGCCCGGCATTCCCTGATCTTTGGGGAATCCCCAGCCTGGCATTCCCTGATCTTTGGGAAATCCTCAGCCTGGCATTCCCTGATCTTTGGGGAATCCCCAGCCTGGCATTCTGTGATCTTTGGGGAATTCGTAGCCCGGCATTCCCTGATCTTTGGGGAATCGTCAAACCTGGCATTCCCTGATCTTTGGGGAATCCTCAGCCTGGCATTCCCTGATCTTTGGGGAATTCTCAGCCGGGCATTTCCTGATCTTTGGGGAATCCTCAGCCCAGCATTCCCTGATCTTTGGGGAATCCTCAGCCGGGCATTTCCTGATCTTTGGGGAATTCTCAGCCTGGCATTTCCTGATCTTTGGGGAATTCTCAGCCCGGCATTCTGTGATCTTTGGGGAATTCTCAGCCTGGCATTCCGTGATCTTTGGGGAATTCTCAGCCTGGCATTCCCTGATCTTTGGGGAATCGTCAAACCTGGCATTCCCTGATCTTTGGGGAATTCTCAGCCTGGCATTCCCTGATCTTTGGGGAATTCTCAGCCTGGCATTTCCTGATCTTTGGGGAATTCTCAGCCCGGCATTCCCTGATCTTTGGGGAATCCTCAGCCTGGCATTCCCTGATCTTTGGGGAATTCTCAGCCTGGCATTCCCTGATCTTTGGGGAATCCCCAGCCCGGCATTCCCTGATCTTTGGGGAATCCTCAGCCCGGCATTCTGTGATCTTTGGGGAATTCTCAGCCTGGCATTCCCTGATCTTTGGGGAATCCTCAGCCCGGCATTCCCTGATCTTTGGGGAATTCTCAGCCTGGCATTCCCTGATCTTTGGGGAATTCACAGCCCGGCATTCCCTGATCTTTGGGGAATCGTCAAACCTGGCATTCCCTGATATTTGGGGAATCCTCAGACCAGCATTCCCTGATCTTTGGGGAGTCCTCAGTCCGGCATTCCCTGATCTTTGGGAAATCCTGCCTGGCATTCCCTGATCTTTGGGGAATCCTCAGCCCGGCATTTCCTGATCTTTGAGGAATCCTCAGCCTGGCATTCCCTGATCTTTGGGGAATCCTCAGCCTGGCATTCCCTGATCTTTGGGGAATCCTCAATCTGGCATTCCCTGATCTTTGGGAAATTCTCAGCCTGGCATTCCCTGATCTTTGGGAAATTCTCAGCCCGGCATTCCCTGATCTTTGGGGAATCGTCAGCCCAGCATTCTGTGATTTTTAGGGAATCCTCAGCCTGGCATTCTGTGATCTTTGGGGAATTCGTAGCCCGGCATTCCCTGATCTTTGGGGAATTCTCAACCCAGCATTCCCTGATCTTTGGGGAATTCTCAGCCGGGCATTTCCTGATCTTTGGGGAATTCACAGCCCGGCATTCCCTGATCTTTGGGGAATCCTCAGCCCGGCATTCCCTGATCTTTGGGGAATCCTCAGCCCGGCATTTCCTGATCTTTGGGGAATTCTCAGCCTGGCATTCCGTGATCTTTGGGGAATTCACAGCCCGGCATTCCCTGATCTTTGGGGAATCCTCAGTCCGGCATTCCCTGATCTTTGGGAAATCCTGCCTGGCATTCCCTGATCTTTGGGGAATCCTCAGCCCGGCATTTCCTGATCTTTGGGGAATCCTCAGCCCGGCATTCCCTGATCTTTGGGGAATCCTCAATCTGGCATTCCCTGATCTTTGGGGAATCCTCAATCTGGCATTCCCTGATCTTTGGGAAATTCTCAGCCTGGCATTCCCTGATCTTTGGGAAATTCTCAGCCCGGCATTCCCTGATCTTTGGGGAATCGTCAGCCCAGCATTCTGTGATTTTTAGGGAATCCTCAGCCTGGCATTCTGTGATCTTTGGGGAATTCGTAGCCCGGCATTCCCTGATCTTTGGGGAATTCTCAACCCAGCATTCCCTGATCTTTGGGGAATTCTCAGCCGGGCATTTCCTGATCTTTGGGGAATTCACAGCCCGGCATTCCCTGATCTTTGGGGAATCCTCAGCCCGGCATTTCCTGATCTTTGGGGAATTCTCAGCCTGGCATTCCGTGATCTTTGGGGAATTCACAGCCCAGCATTCCCTGATCTTTGGGGAGTTCTCAGCCTGGCATTCCCTGATCTTTGGGGAATCCCCAGCCCGGCATTCCCTGATCTTTGGGGAATTCTCAGCCTGGCATTCCGTGATCTTTGGGGAATCCTCAGCCCGGCATTCCCTGATCTTTGGGGAATTCACAGCCCGGCATTCCCTGATCTTTGGGGAATTCACAGCCCGGCATTCCCTGATCTTTGGGGAATCGTCAAACCTGGCATTCCCTGATCTTTGGGGAATTCTCAGCCCGGCATTCCCTGATATTTGGGGAATCCTCAGACCGGCATTCCCTGATCTTTGGGGAGTCCTCAGTCCGGCATTCCCTGATCTTTGGGAAATCCTGCCTGGCATTCCCTGATCTTTGGGGAATTCTCAGTCCGGCATTCCCTGATCTTTGGGAAATCCTGCCTGGCATTCCCTCATCTTTGGGGAATCCTCAGCCCGGCATTCCCTGATCTTTGGGGAATCCTCAGCCTGGCATTCCCTCATCTTTGGGGAATCCCCAGCCCGGCATTTCCTGATCTTTGGGGAATCCTCAGCCCAGCATTCCCTGATCTTTGGGGAATTCTCAGCCCAGCATTCCCTGATCTTTGGGGAATCCTCAGCCCGGCATTTCCTGATCTTTGGGGAATCCTCAGCCCAGCATTCCCTGATCTTTGGGGAATCCTCAGCCCGGCATTTCCTGATCTTTGGGGAATCCTCAGCCCGGCATTCCCTGATCTTTGGGGAATTCTCAGCCCAGCATTCCCTGATCTTTGGGGAATCCTCAGCCCGGCATTTCCTGATCTTTGGGGAATCCTCAGCCTGGCATTCCCTGATCTTTGGGGAATTCTCAGCCCGGCATTCCCTGATCTTTGGGGAATCCTCAATCTGGCATTCCCTGATCTTTGGGAAATTCTCAGCCCGGCATTCCCTGATCTTTGGGGAATCATCAGCCTGGCATTCCCTGATCTTTGGGGAATTCTCAGCCCGGCATTCCCTGATCTTTGGGGAATTCGTAGCCCGGCATTCTGTGATCTTTGGGGAATTCGTAGTCCGGCATTCCCTGATCTTTGGGGAATTCGTAGCCCGGCATTCTGTGATCTTTGGGGAATTCGTAGCCCGGCATTCCCTGATCTTTGGGGAATTCGTAGCCCGGCATTCCCTGATCTTTGGGGAATTCGTAGCCCGGCATTCTGTGATCTTTGGGGAATTCGTAGCCCGGCATTCCCTGATCTTTGGGGAATTCTCAACCCAGCATTCCCTGATCTTTGGGGAATTCTCAGCCTGGCATTCCCTGATCTTTGGGGAATCCCCAGCCTGGCATTCCCTGATCTTTGGGGAATTCGTAGCCCGGCATTTCCTGATCTTTGGGGAATCCTCAGCCCGGCATTTCCTGATCTTTGGGGAATCCTCAGCCCGGCATTTCCTGATCTTTGGGGAATCCTCAGCCCGGCATTCCCTGATCTTTGGGGAATCCCCAGCCCAGCATTCCCTGATCTTTGGGGAATCCTCAGCCCGGCATTCCCTGATCTTTGGGGAATCCCCAGCCC
Source organism: Somniosus microcephalus (assembly GCF_052327205.1). Taxonomy (NCBI): domain Eukaryota; kingdom Metazoa; phylum Chordata; class Chondrichthyes; order Squaliformes; family Somniosidae; genus Somniosus; species Somniosus microcephalus. Next base: position 208,394,661 of record NC_140993.1, on the reverse strand, counting down.
GGCATTTCCTGATCTTTGGGGAATCCTCAGCCCAGCATTCCCTGATCTTTGGGGAATCCTCAGCCCGGCATTCCCTGATCTTTGGGGAATCCCCAGCCCGGCATTTCCTGATCTTTGGGGAATCCTCGGTCCAGCATTTCCTGATCTTTGGGGAATCCTCAGCCCGGCATTTCCTGATCTTTGGGGAATCCTCAGCCCAGCATTCCCTGATCTTTGGGGAATTCTCAGCCCAGCATTCCCTGATCTTTGGGGAATCCTCAGCCCGGCATTTCCTGATCTTTGGGGAATCCTCAGCCCAGCATTCCCTGATCTTTGGGGAATCCTCAGCCCAGCATTCCCTGATCTTTGGGGAATCCTCAGCCCGGCATTTCCTGATCTTTGGGGAATCCTCAGCCCAGCATTCCCTGATCTTTGGGGAATCCTCAGCCCGGCATTTCCTGATCTTTGGGGAATTCTCAGCCCAGCATTCCCTGATCTTTGGGGAATCCTCAGCCCGGCATTTCCTGATCTTTGGGGAATCCTCAATCTGGCATTCCCTGATCTTTGGGAAATTCTCAGCCTGGCATTCCCTGATCTTTGGGAAATTCTCAGCCTGGCATTCCCTGATCTTTGGGGAATCGTCAGCCCAGCATTCTGTGATTTTTAGGGAATCCTCAGCCTGGCATTCCCTGATCTTTGGGGAATTCGTAGCCCGGCATTCCCTGATCTTTGGGGAATTCGTAGCCCGGCATTCTGTGATCTTTGGGGAATTCGTAGCCCGGCATTCCCTGATCTTTGGGGAATTCTCAACCCAGCATTCCCTGATCTTTGGGGAATTCTCAGCCTGGCATTCCCTGATCTTTGGGGAATCCCCAGCCTGGCATTCCCTGATCTTTGGGGAATTCGTAGCCCGGCATTCCCTGATCTTTGGGGAATTCTCAACCCAGCATTCCCTGATCTTTGGGGAATTCGTAGCCCGGCATTCCCTGATCTTTGGGGAATTCGTAGCCCGGCATTTCCTGATCTTTGGGGAATTCGTAGCCCGGCATTCCCTGATCTTTGGGGAATTCGTAGCCCGGCATTCCGTGATCTTTGGGGAATTCTCAACCCAGCATTCCCTGATCTTTGGGGAATTCTCAACCCAGCATTCCCTGATCTTTGGGGAATTCTCAGCCTGGCATTCCCTGATCTTTGGGGAATCCCCAGCCTGGCATTCCCTGATCTTTGGGGAATTCGTAGCCCGGCATTCCCTGATCTTTGGGGAATTCTCAACCCAGCATTCCCTGATCTTTGGGGAATTCTCAGCCGGGCATTTCCTGATCTTTGGGGAATTCACAGCCCGGCATTCCCTGATCTTTGGGGAATCGTCAAACCTGGCATTCCCTGATCTTTGGGGAATCGTCAAACCTGGCATTCCCTGATCTTTGGGGAATTCACAGCCCGGCATTCCCTGATCTTTGGGGAATCCCCAGCCCGGCATTCCCTGATCTTTGGGGAATTCTCAGCCCGGCATTCCCTGATCTTTGGGGAATTCTCAGCCCGGCATTCCCTGATATTTGGGGAATCCTCAGACCGGCATTCCCTGATCTTTGGGGAGTCCTCAGTCCGGCATTCCCTCATCTTTGGGGAATTCTCAGCCCGGCATTCTGTGATCTCTGGGGAATCCTGCCTGGCATTCCCTCATCTTTGGGGAATCCCCAGCCCGGCATTCCCTGATCTTTGGGAAATCCTGCCTGGCATTCCCTGATCTTTGGGGAATTCTCAGTCCGGCATTCCCTGATCTTTGGGAAATCCTGCCTGGCATTCCCTCATCTTTGGGGAATCCCCAGCCTGGCATTCCCTGATCTTTGGGGAGTCCTCAGTCCGTCATTCCCTGATCTTTGGGGAATCCTCAGCCTGGCATTCCCTGATCTTTGGGGAGTCCTCAGTCCGGCATTCCCTGATCTTTGGGAAATCCTGCCCGGCATTCCCTGATCTTTGGGGAATCCTCAGCCTGGCATTCCCTCATCTTTGGGGAATCCTCAGCCCGGCATTCCCTGATCTTTGGGGAGTCCTCAGTCCGGCATTCCCTGATCTTTGGGGAATCCTCAGCCCGGCATTCCCTGATCTTTGGGGAATCCTCAGCCCGGCATTCCCTGATCTTTGGGGAATCCTCAGCCCGGCATTCCCTGATCTTTGGGGAATCCTCAGCCCGGCATTCCCTGATCTTTGGGGAATCCCCAGCCTGGCATTCCCTGATCTTTGGGGAATCCTCAGCCCGGCATTCCCTGATCTTTGAGGAATCCTCAGCCCGGCATTCCCTGATCTTTGGGGAATTCTCAGCCTGGCCTTCCCTGATCTTTGGGGAATCCTCAGCCCGGCATTCCCTGATCTTTGGGGAATCCTCAGCCTGGCATTCCCTGATCTTTGGGGAATCCCCAGCCTGGCCTTCCCTGATCTTTGGGGAATCCTCAGCCCGGCATTCCCTGATCTTTGGGGAATCCCCAGCCTGGCATTCCCTGATCTTTGGGGAATCCTCAGCCCGGCATTCCCTGATCTTTGGGGAATCCTCAGCCTGGCATTCCCTGATCTTTGGGGAATCCTCAGACCGGCATTCCCTGATCTTTGGGGAATCCTCAGCCCGGCATCCCCTGATCTTTGGGGAATTCTCAGCCCGGCATTCCCTGATCTTTGGGGAATTCGTAGCCCGGCATTCCCTGATCTTTGGGGAATCCTCAGCCCGGCATTCCCTGATCTTTGGGGAATCCTCAGCCTGGCATTCCCTGATCTTTGGGGAATCCTCAGCCTGGCATTCCCTGATCTTTGGGGAATCCTCAGCCCGGCATTCCCTGATCTTTGGGGAATCCTCGGTCCGGCATTCCCTGATCTTTAGGGAATCCTCAGCCTGGCATTCCCTGATCTTTGGGGAATCCTCAGCCCGGCATTCCCTGATCTTTGGGGAATCCCCAGCCCAGCATTCCCGGATCTTTGGGGAATCGTCAAACCTGGCATTCCCTGATCGCACATCATGTATAAGGAATCCCCAACCCTTTTGTGCCTTATGCCGATCCCAAGGGAATCCCAGCTCATTCACTGCCAGGGACCGTTCCCATGGATCCCCGGCTGCAGACTCCTGCAGCCAAATTTCCACTCCCATCTGCCAGCTAGGTAGTTAATCTAGTCAGGTGTCGAGGGTGGCTCACCCGCTACCGGCCGCACACTATTCCCACCTCTCCTACCCCATAAAGATTAAATCAATGATAACAGTTAATGCTCAATTTTTGTGAAAATGCTCGCACTGCACACGTCTTGGAAAAAAAACTAAATGGAAGGTTGGCTCCTGGGAGACATGAGCTATCTGTTCCAACTATGACTAGTGATCTTACAAGAAAGTGCCAACATGGTACACATTCACAATGCAGGGGAATAAGCCAACAGTAAGTTGGAATAAATGGGTTATTTTCAGGATGGCAATCAGTAACTAGTGGGGTGCCACAGGGATCAGTGCTGTGGCCTCAACTATTTTCAATCTATATTAATGACTTGGATGAAGGGACCGAGTATACTGTAGCCAAATTTGCTGATGATACAAAGATAGGTGGGAAAGCAAGTTGTGAGGAGGACACAGAGTCTGCAAAGGGATATAGATAGGTTAAGTGAGTTGGCAAGAATTTGGCAGATGGAATATAATGTGGGAAAATGTGAAGTTATCCACTTTGGTAGAAAAGAAAAATATTATTTAAATGGAGAAAGACTACAGAGTGCAGCGGTACAGAGGAATTTGTACATAAAACACAAAAAGTTAACATGCAGGTGCAGCAAGTAATTAGGAAGGCAAATGTAATGTTGGCCTTTATTTCAAGGGGGATGGAGTATAAAAGTAGGGAAGTCTTGCTACAACTGTACAGGGCACTGGTGAGACCACACCTAGAGTACTGCGTACAGTTTTGGTCCCCATATTTAAGGAGGGATATACTTGCATTGGAGGCAGTTCAGAGAAGGTTCACTAGGCTGATTCCTGGGATGAAGGGGTTGTCTTATGAGGAAAGGTTGAGCAGGTTGGGCCTATACTCATTGGAGTTTAGAAGAATGAGAGGTGATCTTATTGAAACGTGTAAGATTCTGAGGGGGTTGGACAGGGTAGATGCTGAGAGGATGTTTCCCCTCGTGGGGGAATCTAGAATGAGGGGGCATAGTCTCAGAATAAGGGGTCGCCCATTTAAGACGGAGATGAGGAGGAATTTCTTCTCTCAGAGGGTCGTGAACCTTTGGAATTCTCTACCCCAGAGAGCTGTGGAGGCTGAGTCATTGAATATATTCAAGGCTGCGATAGACAGATCTTTGAGCAACAGGGGAGTCAAGGGTTATGGGGAACAGGCAGGAAAGTGGAGTTGAGGCCAAAATTGGATCAGCCATGATCTCATTAAATGGCGGAGCAGGCTCGAGGGGCTGAATGGCCTGCTCCTGCTCCTATTTCTTATGTTCTTATGTAACAGACCTTTGGCCTCATAGAACAGCATTTCCAATGTTTAGATTGCTCTGATTGTGACTTGCAATATGAATTGGAGTGAATTGGCAAAGTAATTGCAGTACACTAAATACTGACGAATACTGACATTGAAAGGTACCAAGTCAGTGCCCAGGAATTGGCTGAGCGGGGAGCATGAACAGTACCATTCAGTGTACCAGCCAGTGCCCAGCATGGCACAGGTACAACAGAAGTCTAATCAACATTTTTCCCCGTTTATGTCTGCCACTTCTGAATACAGGACAAAATGCAGGATTTTATAAATATACTGTAACTAAAATTTCCCAGGCTGGTCTCTGTAGTTTGTTTTGGCACACAACTAGGTGACCTTTTCTCTAGCATGGTTAGGTACCAAAATTTTTGGTAACCCCACACAAGTCATTGTATCTGTCACCCTGCAGCACTATCTAAGGTTGTTTATCTGCATAAATAATGGGCCAGTAATTCCAGTCCCAACGCGTGAGTACGGACGGTGTACTCACGCGTGGGCCCGTTGGAAGTGCCGGATTTCAGCATGCACAGCGCATGCGCGGGAAACCAGCATTTCCTCCAAGGGGTTCAGAGGTCCAACGCGTGCGCGCAGAACTCTGCGTGCACGCGTTGAACTTTCTTCTTTTTGACAGGTTTGCCCATGTGCAAGGGCCTGAACTTTTTAGACATATAAAAAGGAGGCATAAGGACTTGATTCTTGAAGGTAAGTGGTCTATTATTTAAAATTATAACATTTTTTCCACAGCTTTATTGTTCTTAAGGACTTTACAGTAAGGTAAGTTTATTTTTAGACCCGATTTCTTAAAAAATTATTTTTTCCAAAAATTTGATTAATTGTTTAAAATAGTTTTTTTTAAAGTTATTTATAGTTTATTTAATTATTGGGATGTTTTTTTAAATTTTATTTAAAGTTAAACTAGTCTTTTGGGCCCCCGTACTTTTCATGAGTTTGACAGTTCTTACTATCAAACTCATGAATGAAGTTTCCCCTGCCCTGATTGGCTGCACAGTGCTCACCTGATCCCAGCCGGCACATCGCACTAACTACGCCGCTGGATCAGGCAAGCACATCGCGCCGACATCTGAACTGGGCCAGTGACAGGAATTCCAAGCAGGCCCAGGCTTCAGATGTCGGCGCGCCGAGTGAGTGCACATCGGGGGCTTGCACGCGCGGCAAGCCCCCGATCCTAATTTCTGGCCCAATCACCAACTCATTACAATATTCAGTCCATTCTTGTTTTGGGCCATGGGTAAGGGGCAAATTGTTTTCTTACAGTGTTCCATTCATCCAGCAGTAGTATTCAGTCATTCACTTGGTAAGGATTTTCTGTTGGACCATGTTATGGCATGTTTTTAATTGTACGAGAGTGGACCCTCCACATTCGCCTTGAAGAAACAGTTGGATACTGTGCTGAGGGACTGCACAGTCTTTCCAAATGTCTTGGTTCATTTGCATCTCTCGTGATCTTCTGAAGTATGAGACAATCATCTGGTGAAGCTTCTAACAGTTTCTTTAATGCAGTAAATGGTTGCTCTCATTAAGTGAAAAACATCCTCATTGTCTTTACTATGAGGTTCAGTGATACTGTTGAATTTTGGGGGACTGGGACGTGCAGTGGATTAGCACACTGGATTTTTACTTCTGAGCTTCGGTCTGAATCCAGCCCAGGGTAATTGTGTTGGTTGATTATGAGGATCTTACATGAAATGTGTTTGGCCCAGTTTTAGACTAATGGAGATTGGTATTCACTGCGCCCAGGTGATCCAGTGCGACAAAATACAGTCACAGGAGTATCCCTCCCTAATCTTAGACTTTGTCTATTACTACCCTACATCCTCATTTAACTGCAGTGTACAGAGTAATGGAGAGGACATAGAAGACTGAAGAACTGAACTGAGTTGTAAGAAGGGAAGTGGGTGAAGTGCAACAAAGTCAAAAATTAATTTTGGTCAACCTTAAAAACACAAATATTCAGTATTTTTATTCCTGGCTACATATATATCACAGAATAAGCAACCCTGAAGCAACTTTTCAGATTACTATTATTCTCTTAAATCTGGATTTATTTCAATTGTTCTTGAACCTTTCTGATCTGCTGATCCATTGAGAAGTATTAATTTTCTCAATATTAAGTTTCTTTTAAAGGAAATGTCCATTGAACAATGTTCATCTTTATTTAAAAATCCTATGTTCAGATATTTTATGAATGCTGTCGGTGTGAGGGTTTATTTTCTGATATCGCACGGCTTGCAGGGAGAATCACCCGCTGGGAGTGCATATCAAGGATTCACGCACACATGCACAATTTTCCTGTGCGTGTTAGTCGAGCTACAGTCACTTTTCCACCTGCATATCATTTACAAATTTTCTATGACGTTGGATTAAAAGTAGGTATTGGCACTTAAAGGGTGAATCTCTATCAATCCTATCTGTTCCCCTTAATATCCTGAAAACTTTGATCAGATCACTCCTTAACCGTGTAAATTCTAGGGAATACAACCCTAATTTGTGTAATCTCTCCTTGTAATTCAACCCTTGAGGTCCAGGTATCATTCTGGTAAACCTACGCTGCACTCCCTCCAAGGCCAGTATATCCTTCCTAAGGTGTGGTGCCCAGAACTGCTCACAGTACTCCAGGTGGGGTCTAACCAGGGCTTTGTATAGCTGCAGCATAACTTCTACCCCCTTGTACTCTAGTCCTCTAGATATAAAGGCCAGCATTCCATTAGCCTTTTTGATTATTTTCTCTACCTGTCCATGACATTTTAATGATCTATGTACCTGGACCCCCCAATTGTCATTGGACCTCCGCTGTTTTTAGCTTTTCACCATTTAGAAAGTACCCTGTTCTATCCTTTTTAGGTCCAAAGTGGATGACCTCACATTTGCCTACATTGAAATCCATTTGCCACAGTTTTGCCCATTCACTTAATCTATTAATATCTCTTTGTAATTTTATGCTTCCATCTACACTGCTTACAATGCCGCCTATCTTTGTATCATCGACAAATTTGGCTATGTGGCTTTCTGTCGGATCATCTAAGTCATTAATAAATACTGTGAATAGTTGAAGCCCCAACACAGATCCCTGCAGGACACCACCAGTCACATCCTGTCAATTTGAGTACCTACCCATTATCCCAACTCTCTGTCTCCTGCCGCTCAGCCAATTTCCTAACCAGGTCAATAATTTGCCTTCAGTTCCATGGGCTTCTACTCTATCAGCGGGAGTGGTCCCACATGAGGCAAATGGAGGGAGAGGGCCTATTAAACAGCTCCTCTTCCTCCAATTACTTTCTAGCTGAAGGTCTAGGTGATGCAAGGCAAGGCCTTTCGTCAATGCACTGGTCCAGCCTACAGGGCCCTGAGGACCCTTTACTGTGGCTCCCAGCTCTTCAAATGCTGCAATGCTGGTTCTGCGACAGCAGCATTTTGATTTTCCTGGGCACCATTGCTAGGCTCCCCCTTGCTGGCGGGGATCCTTCCAGGAACCCATCATGAATGCCAACCCAGCAAACTTGGCTGGGGCATGACAGGGTATGTTGGCTAGCGGAAATCCCGCCCTGCCCCTGCAGAAGCGGTATTAAGAAAATTCAACCGATTATCTAGACTGGTCTGAGTCAGAGTGTAGCATATCGGATTTTGACCTCTTTGGCCTGGGAAGGATTTTGATTTCGTTTATATTGTTCCTGATATAAAGTCAGGTTCAGTTTACAAAAGGTGAGCTCCCAGCAATACACAATGCCATCTGGAAAGGTGATTAAAATAATTTGGTGGAATACCAGATGAAACATCCATCAAAATTGTGTATTCTGCTATTTTATATTAGTTTTGAGAGAATAGGGTGTCTTTGAGCACATTCCATTGCAAGTCACACCTTCAGTGCATAAATAATGGTTTTCATTCCATGTGCCTGGTAGAAAATCTGTTACTTAGAATGGAGAATTCTGCGTTAGGTGGGATCTGTGTCAACACCAATTGCTGGTGTTGAGTATGTCTAAATTCTGTTACTGCTTAATGGAGGGGAGAACTATAGCAGAAACTTTATTATAATCATATAAAAGTGGCATTTTGTCACTCTAGCAGCTCTACTGCGCCTGTCGGAGTCCCCCTGGTTCCAATCAGAGGGAAGGTTGCCTCTGTTCACTATTGATAAAGACATTTTAAGCAGTCTTTATTCTCGTGTTTACAATTTTGGTACAACATAGGAAATGGTTTCCATGGGTGACTGGAAACATCCCTTCGTCTCCATTGGTTGGTGGTTCCTCGAGATAACTTGTATAGATGCTGCTTTTTCCTCCTTACAAATGTTATTTCTCTTGTGAGTATTTTAGAATGTAGAAAAGCATGTGAGATCGTGATCAACTTGTCTCTAGAACAGATTTGCAAAACAAAAACCATGAGTTTGCCTCTGATACAGGTATGATGTGGCCTGTTGTTCATGGCAGCTGACAGCTGCTGCAAATACTCACTTTTTCCACAGCTGATTATGGGTGTTACCTGATACAAATGTTACCATTACTTTCATTAACCTTATCAACCATGACTTTCATCAGACCACAAATATGTGTAAGAGACAGTTTGCCTTTAATGACCTGCAAGTCACATTACTTATAACTAATTCATATCTATTTGGATTGTGTTTCACATACCTCAACATGCTTAGTTTCCATTGTGCTATCAAACATGTTGCAACATTTCATAGAGGTTGTTTTTATTTGTTTGTTCCTACTTTTATTTTGCACCAGTTGAGACTCCCTTTTTAAGATAATTTTCTCTTCTATCCCTTTTATCGATTAGCTCATGTCATGGAACGTGTGGATTATCACTGACACCCCATCCCTCTGTAGTCAGTACGTTGATGCTTCAACATGCTGTACCTTTGTCTTGCTCCAGAGCTACCTTTTTATCATACTGTGTAGTAAAGTCACTGGTGCGATAGTGTAAAGCTGGTGATAGCGAGTCGGCAGCCAGTTCTACATCTCTCCCGATTCTTATTTCTATTGACTTCAATGGAAAGAAAAATTGGGGAGATGTAAAGCGGGCTGCCGCCTCGCTATCACCCGTTTTATATTACTGTATTGCACAAAGTCAAGATCTACCCCAGCTAATGGAAAGTCCATCCTTAAAACATTTCTCTTATATAGTTATGCCTATTGTATTAAGAAACCTTTGTAGAACATAAAGGCATTAACTCTCCCATTAAATGACCATTTGTGTTAGTAGGGGTTACACTAACTGGGCAGTATAATTCAACTTATTTACTGAAAGAATGTATTTGTCAATTTATTATCTGGCCAGGGTTGGTAATTTCACTGAACAGTACAGCAGATCAGTACTTGCCCTTTATTGCTTAATTACCCTTTTTAGTCTCCATTTCAAATTCCCAGCTGGGATGTTGAACATGAGACTGGAAAATATGCTACCTAACCTTATATCCAGCAAACTGAGCAGATTTTAACAAACTCCATGTTATCTGCCATACCATTCTGCTTAAACAGTTATGGCTTAGAAGGAATAAGCAGTGGTGAGGTTGGCTTGAGTTTTTCAGGATTGCTTATTCATATCCTCAGCAAATCCATGCTCTTAATGAAATGAAGGCTGAGATCTGAGATCTGATATTTCTATCTCTCATGATGTATAGAAAGAGACCCTAAAACAACTCACTTAAGCTCAATGTGAATACAAGTTGAGGAATACACACTAAAGCATCCATTGGATAGCAGTCTGATAGCACTAAGTGTTGGACTTTCAACAACAACAACAACTTGTATTTATATAGCACCTTTAAGAACATAAGAACATAAGAAATAGGAGCAGGAGTAGGCCAATCGGCCCCTCGAGCCTGCTCCGCCATTTAATAAGATCATGGCTGATCTGATCCTAACCGCCAATCTACTATCACAGAACCATCTCCTGAATCTAACAGAATTAGACACACGAAATAGGAGCAGGATCAGGCTACACGGCCCCTGGGCCCGCTCCGCTACCCACAGGGCCATGACCGATCTGAACCTAGACTCATGTTCAAATTCCTGCCCGCTCCCCGTAACCCTTCATTCCCTTTACTTCTAGGAAACTGTCTCTTTCTGTTTTAAATTTATGTAATGATGTAGCTTCTACAGCTTTTTGGGGCAGCATATTCCATGGACCTACCACCCTCTGAGTGAAGTAGTTCCTCCTCATCTCAGTTTTGAAAGAGCAGCCCCTTATTCTAAGACTATGCCCCCTAGTTCTAGTTTCACCCATCATCGGGAACATCCTCCCTGCATCCACCCGATCCAACCCCTTCACAATCTTGTATGTTTCAATAAGATCGCTTCTCATTCTTCTGAACTCCAATGAGTAGAGTCCCAATCTACTCAACCTCTCCTCATATGTCCATCCCCTCATCCCCAGGATTAACCGAGTGAACCTTCTTTGTACTGACTCGAGAGCAAGTATGTCCTTTCTTAAGTATGGACACCAAAACTGTATGCAGTATTCCAGGTGCGGTCTCACCAATACCTTGTACAACTGAAGCAATACCTCCCTATTTTTATATTCTATCCCACGGTTGATCAGGGGATGCTCAGATTGTCACATGTGTGCAGTAGAATGCACCCTGCACCTGTGGGAAGCCAGCAAGAGATGCGAATCACAGTGTCAGCTCATTCTGGCTACTGTCATCACAGGGGAAGTTTATATACCCCCCAGCCAAGGCAAACAATCCACGGACAACCTCAGGATGCTCCACTTCTCCAGCTTCCACCCTAACCATGTTAAAGAAGCCATCCCCTATGGACAAGCCCTGCGAATACACAGGATCTGCTCAGACGAGGAGGAACGCGATGGACACCTACAGACGCTGAAAGATGCCCTCGTAAGAACGGGATATGACGCTCGACTCATCGATCGACAGTTCCGACGGGCCACAGCAAAAAATCGCATCAACCTTCTCAGAAGACAAACACGGGACCCTTCATCGTCCAGTACTTCCCTGGAGCGGAGAAACTACGCCATGTTCTTCGCAGCCTTCAACATGTCATCGATGACGACGAACACCTCGCTAAGGCCATCCCCACGCCTCCACTACTCGCCTTCAAACAGCCGCCTAACCTCAAACAGACCATCGTTCGCAGCAAATTACCCAGCTTTCAGGAGAACAGCGACCACGACACCACACAACCCTGCCACAGCAACCGCTGCAAGACATGCCAGATCATCAACACAGATACCATCATCACACTTGACACCACCCACCAGGTACATGGTACATACTCATGTGACTCGGCCAATGTTGTCTACCTCATACGTTGCAGGAAAGGATGCCCCGGAGCATGGTACATCGGCGAGACCACGCAGACACTGTGACAACGGATGAACGGACACCGCGCAACAATCGCCAGGCAGGAGTGTTCCCTCCCAGTCGGGGAACACTTCAGCAGTCAAGGACATTCAGCCTCCGATCTTCGGGTAAGCATTCTCCAAGGCGGCCTTCGAGACACACAACGCAAAATCGTCGAGCAGAAACTGATAGCCAAGTTCCGCACTCATGAGGACGGCCTCAACCGGGATCTTGGGTACATGTCACGCTACATGTAACCCCACCTGACATAGGGTCACCCAGACTCGAGTGGCTTGTTCTCCCTACACAGATGCGGCCGGACCTGCTGTGATTTCCAGCAAAAAAAAAGTTTTTTTGTCTGTTTTTTGTTTTTCATACAGACCCCAGCATCTGCAACATTTGACCCCTTGTGACCCCACCTCATTGTTCTTTGATGTAATGTTTTCCTGACTAACCTGTTTGGACACCATTCACACCTTTGATTGCTGTGATTATCTCTCTGCCGAGGTGTGATAAATGGCAGTTAGAAAGATTACCTGTAATCATCTGGCATTATTCTCTGACTATATAAGCTGTGTCTTTATGCATCTCTCCACTTCACCTGACGAAGGAGCAGCGCTCCGAAAGCTTGTGATTTCAAATAAAACTGTTGGACTATAACCTGGTGTTGTGTGACTTCTTACATTTGTCCACCCCAGTCCAACACCGGCATCTCCACACCCTTTAAGAGGTGCTGACATCGCCACTGTCAGCCTGCTTGTACGCCAGGTTAAACTGGCGTGCTTAGGACCCGGCGCTGAATTCAGCATTAGGGTCGAAGTTCGCGTTGGTGACGTTAAGTCGGACCCACTACCAGCTGGCAAAAGTGCGGTGGCTGGCATTTTAGCGCCATTTAATGGCATTACGGAGTGGCGCTGAGGGGAGCAATTTCTAGCCCTATGCCTCTATTTATAAAGCCAAGGATCCCGTATGTTTTTTAACAGCCTTCTCAATTTATCCTGCCACCTTCATAGGTTTGTATACATCCGTCCCGAGGTCTCTCTGTTCCTGCACCCACTTTAAAATTGTACCATTTAGGGGTATGGTAGCCTAGCAGTTATGTTACTGGGCTAGTAACCCAGAGGCCGGGACTAATGATCCGGAGAAGTGAGTTCAAATCCCACCATGGCAACTGGGGAATTTAAATTCAGTTAATTAAATCTGGAATATAAAGCTAGCTATGAAACTACCGGATTGTTGTAAAAATACATCTGGTTCCCTTAGGGAAGGAAATCTGCTGTCCTTGCCTGGTCTGACCTATATGTGACCCCAGACCCACAGCAATGTGGTTGACTCTTAACTGTCCTCTGACATGGTCTAGCAAGTCACACCACCACCTTCTCAAGGGCAACTAGGGATGGTCTTGCCAGCGATGCCCACATCCCAGAACGAATAAAAAAAATTAGTTCATATTGCCTCTCCTCATTCTTCCTAACAAAATGTATCACTTCACTGCGTTAAAATGTATCTGCCCATTTCACCAGTCTGTCTATGTCCTCCTGAACTCTGTTACTATCCTCCTCATTGTTCACTATGTTTCCAAGTTTTGTATCATCTGCAAACTTTGAAATTATGCCCTGTACACCCAAGTCCAGGTCATTAATATATATCAAAAAGAGCAGTGGTCCTCATACCGACCCCTGGGGAATACCTCACTCCAGTCTGAAAAACAACCATTCACTTTCTGCTTTCTGTCTCTTAGCCAATTTTGATGCTGCCACTGTCCCTTTAAACCCAAGGGCTTCAACTTTGCGAACAAGCTAAATATCGCCAGTTCTCAGCTAAACTGCTGAAGGGATTAAGCATAATAATATTAAGTCACATGGTTAGCCGAGATCAATCAAAAGTACCTCAGCACAAGTTTGTCTTATTATAAATTGATATATTGAGGTAGATATTATTTCCTGTGTTCCAGGAAAGAGGTTAGTGGTAAATCAGTGCTGTTCACTGTTTTAGAATAGCACCAGATCGCTCTGTCCACTTCACTTGACTCTTCCTAGCAGGGATAGGAATTGTGTGTTGGGAATAATGAGGCAGAAATTCCGATTCCTATGGGTGTGTACGTGCTGTGTACTCACCCGTAGGGCCAATGGAAAATCCGGTTTTAGGCATGTATTGCACATGCGCTGGAAACCGGCATTTCCGATCTGTCAAGAAAGCTCTTGACAGATCCTCCGCCTGCCCGGGAGCAGGGCCTCTGCGGGTGGCGAGTTCCGTTTTTTGGAGACCCTCCGCCTGTAGAAAACACTTACAATTTTTGCGCCTGGTAAAAGCAGGCGTACGGCCTGCTTTTACCAGGATAAGAGTGGAAAAAAGTTTTTTTTTAAATTTTTCCACTGATTTATCATTTAAAAATACTTTAAAGAAAGGTAAGTTTATTTTTAGCCCTGTTAAAAACTTTAATTTTTTTCATTTAAAAATGTGATTTAAAAAAAAAATTATATAAAGTTTTACTATGTTTTGGGGGTGATCTCTATTCATATATTTGACAGGTCTTCCTGTCAAATGTATGAATGGAGATTCCCTTCTCTGATTGGCTCCCCATGGCCCACGTGATCCCAGGGACGCTGCGAACCGCCTGTGCCTCTGGGATACGTGGGCCCTGCACACCGGCAGTTTGGAGAGGCCCAGCAACGGAACTCTGCGCCTCCTGGGAGCCCTCCGGTCCAGGCGCAGATTTTTGCAGATCGCAGCCCTCCGCCCGCGGGAGGCCTGCGATCGGAATTTCTGGGCCAATACTTATTTTAATTAGTGCTTTTGTAGCACTGCCCCATGGGCAACACTTCTCTTGGTCTTGTGAAAGTCAACACATTGAGAATTTACCGTCACTTCAGAATGATTCAATTCCAGGTCTGGGTACTTTTCAGAAACAATGGCCTCGTTATTAACCACACCCTCCCGACAGGCCGGAGAGGCTTATGGGAGTGGGTTAAACCGTCAACTATGAGAAACTCAACCCTAACCCGCCACTTGTGCCTCCATTGCCGTTTTTGCAGCGGTGGATATTGGTACGTCTGATTATCCCGCCATGGAGAGGTGCGTCTTTGTATTAACATATTTAAATCAGACTCCTGTAATGCGATTGGGAACCCTATTTAGAATTAACGGCTGCTGCACGGGTTTCCCGGGGTTCGGGAAACTTGGCAACGAAACCGAGGTGAGGTTGAGCGGCACTTTATCAGGTGGCCCGATCTGAATAAAGGGTCAGCGCTCACAGCTGCTTTCTCAGGTCCATCTAGGAAATGGTTTGGTGGCAGTGCTTGTGAGAGAGTTACCTGTACAGTGTGTTCTCACAGAGGACATCAGCATGGGTGGTGCAACTTTTGATTGGACTTCGGTTGAGGAAGACAATCAGCATCATCAGCAGCAAGGGCCTGCTGCAGAGGGAGCTGCAGGTTGTCAGCAGAGAAGGAAGTAACAAAGGGATCGAGGTCGCAGAAGGCCCTACTCACCTAACAGGGTCCGTAGACAGAGGCTCAGCTTCCTTCACCTGTTGGAGGAGCAGTGCTTCTGCAGACTGAGATTGTCATATGAGCTTGTTGCAGACATCTGCAGCCTCCTTGAAGACCTACTGCCTACTGGACCTGGTGGCCACGCATTACCAATGACTGCGAAAGTTACCACTGCCCTCAATTTCTTTGCCTCCGATTCCTTCCAGGGCACCATCGGAGATGAGGGTCTCCCCATTGGCTGCACATAAATGCATAAGGCAGGTATGGATGGATTGTTTGCCTTGGCTGGGGGGTATATAAACTTCCCCTGTGATGACAGTAGCCAGAATGAGCTGACACTGTGATTTGCATCTCTTGCTGGCTTCCCACAGGTGCAGGGTGCATTCTACTGCACACATGTGGCAATCTGAGCACCCCCTGACCAACCAGGGGTATTCAGCAACCGCAAGGGATTTCATTCCATCAATCTGCAGCTGGTGTGCAACCACAAGAAAAGGTTCATGCAGGTCTGCGCCAGATTTCCTGGGAGCTGGCATAATGCTTTCATACTGCGGCAGTCCAGCATCTCACAGAATCACAGAAACGCCACAGTGCAGATAGAGGCCATTTCGGCCCATCGAGCCTGCACCGACACATATCCCACCCGATCCCCATAACCCCTACACCAACACATATCCCACCCTATCCCTGTAACCCCACGTATTTAATCCCCCTAACACTAAGGGTCAATTTTTTATGATAGCCAATCAACCTAACCCGCACATCTTTGGACTGTGGGAGGAAACCGGAGCACCCGGAGGAAACCCACGCAAACACGGGGAGAATGTGCAAACTCCACACAGACAGTTGCCCGAGGCCGGATTCGAACCCGGGTCCCTGGCGCTGTGAGGCAACAGTGCTAACCACTATGCCACCGTGCTCAGACCTGGAACCAGCCTTAAAGAGTGACTGCTAGACAACAAGATACACCCTTCAAACCTGGCTGATGACACCTCTGAGGAACCCCACCAAAGACACCAGGAGCATTGACTCAAGCCATATGAAAACCAGATGTGTCATTGAGTAAGCCATCAGCATGCAGAAGCTGCGCTTCAGGTGCCGGGACAGGTCTGGAGGCGCCCATCAGTATTCAACAGCAAGAGTCTTGAGGATAATTGGGGTGTGCTGTGTTCCGCACAACATAGCGCAGCAGAGAGGACTAGAGGTGCAGGAGGAACAAGCCGCTCAGCACTCTTCATCTGATGTGGATTTCAATGGAGAGGAGGAGGACAAGGAGGAGAAACACCTGAACCATGCTGGGACCACCGTTCCAGTGAATCGAATAACTAGAGCGGTAGATAGGGATTTTAACTAAATAAGGGGGGGTGTCCTGGTGGAGAGAAATCTAGAATGCTAAAGAGAAAAGATAAGGAAGCAGTGCAGGAAAGTGATTGGGGTAAGGATAACCAGATTGTGTCAGGAAGGGACAAATAAAGGAGTGAACTAACACATAGGGTCTGGGTAAGAAAAAATGGTAATAAGACAAATAGGGCAAATGTTAAGATGTCTAAAAATGTTAAAAACACAAATCTAAATGCACTGTATCTGAATGCACGAAGCGTTCATAATAAGGTAGACAAATTAACACCGCAAATGGATGTAAACGGATATGATATAATTGCGATTACGGAGACATGGCTGCAGGGTGACCAAGGCTAGAAGCTGAATATCCAAGGATATTCGATATTTAGGAAGGACAGGCAAAAAGGAAAAGGAGGTGGGGTGGCATTGTTAGTAAAGGATGAAATCAGAGCAATACTGAGAAAGGATATTGGCTCAGAAAATCAAGATGTAGAATCAGTCTGGCTGGAGCTAAGAAGCACCAAGGGGCAGAAAACATTGGTGGGAGTTGTCTGTAGTCCTCCAAACAGTAGTGGTAATGTAGGGGACAGCATCAAACAGGAAATTAGAGATGCATGTAACAAGGGTACTACAGTAATCATGGGTGACTTTAATCTACATATAGACTGGCCAAACCAAATTAGCAATAATACTGTGGAGGATGAATTCCTGGAGCGTGTACGAGATGGCTTTTTAGACCAGTATGTTGAGGAGCCAACTAGGGAACAGGCTATCCTAGATTGGGTATGGTGCAATGAGAAGGGGTTAATTAATAATCTTGTTGTGCGGGGTCCTTTAGGATTTAGAATTCTTCATTAAGATGGAAAGTGAAGTCATCCAATCCGAAACTAGGTCCTAAATCTAAACAAAGGAAACTATGAAGGTATGAGGAGTGAGTTGGCTATGATAGATTGGGGAGCTTCATTAAAAGGCATGACGGTGGATAGGCAATGGCTAACATTTAAGGAACGAATGCATGAATTGCAACAGTTATACATTCCTTTCTTGCGCAAAAACACAAAAGGTAACAAAATAAATTAAGGATAGCATTAGATCCAAAGAAGAGTCATATAACGTTGCCAGAAAAAGTACCAAACCTGAGGATTGGGAGCAGTTTAGAATTCAGCAAAAAAGGACCAAGAGATTGATTAAGAGGGGAAATATAGAGTATTAGAGTAAACTTGCAAGGAACATAAAAGTGGACTGTAAAAGCTTCTACAAGTATGTAAAAAGTAAAAGATTAGTGAAGACAAATATAGGTCCCTTACAGGCTGAGACAGGAGAAATTATAATGGGGAATAAGGAAATGGCAGGGCAATTAAACAAATACTTTGGTTCTGTCTTCACGGAAGAGGACACAAATAACTTCCCAGAAATGCTAGGGAACCAAGGGTCTAGTGAGAAGGAGGAATTAAAGGAAATTAGTATTAGTAAAAAAATAGTGCTGGAGAAATTAATGGGACTGAAAGCTGATAAATCCCCGGGCCTGATAATCTGCATCCCAGAGTACTAAAAGAGGTAGCCATGAAAATAGTGCATGCATTGGTTGTCAACTTCCAAAATTCTATAGATTATGAAACAGTTCCTGCAGATTGGAGGGTGGCAAATGTCACCCCACTATTTAAAAAAGGAGGGAGAGAGAAAACAGGGAACTACAGACCAGGTAGCCTAACATCAGTAGTAGTGAAAATGCTAGAGTTTATTATAAAGGATGTGATAACAGGACACTTAGAAAATATCAACGGGATTAGACAAAGTCAACATGGATTTATGAAAGGGCAATCATGTTTGACAAACCTACTGGAGTTTTTTGAGGATGTAACTGGTAGAATAGATAAGGGAGAACCAGTGGATGTGGTGTATTTGGATTTTCAGAAGGCCTTTGATAAAGTCCCACATAAAAGGTTAGTTTGCAAAATTAAAGCACATGGGATTGGGGGTAATATACTGGCATGGATTGAAAATTGGTTAACAGACAGGAAACAAAGAGTAGGAATAAGTGGATCTTTTTTGGGGTGGCAGGTGGTGACTAGTGGGGTACCGCAGGGATCAGTGCTTGGGCCCCAGCTATTCACAATATATATCAATGATTTGGAACCAAATGTAATATTTCCAAGTTTGCTGACGACACAAAACTAGGTGGGATTGTGAGTTGTGAGGAGGATGCAAAGAGGCTTCAAGGCGATTTAGACAAGTTGAGTGAGATGGCAGATGCAGTATAACATGGATAAACGTGAAGTTATCCACTTCGGTAGGAAAAACAGAAAGGTAGAGTATTATTTAAATAGTGATAGATTGGGAAATGTTGATGTACAAAGGGACCTGGGTGTCCTTGTACACCAGTCACTGAAAGCAAACATGCAGGTGCAGCAAGCAGTTAAGAAAGCAAATGGTATGTTGGTCTTCATTGCAAGAGGATTTGAGTTCAGGAGCAAGGATGTCTTACTACTGTTGTACAGGGCCTTGGTAAGACCACACCTTGAGTACTGTGTGCAGTTTTGGTCTCCTTACCTAAGAAAGGATATACTTGCCATAGAGGGTATGCAGTGAAGGTTCACCAGACTGATTCCTGGGATGGCAGGACTGTCATATGAGGAGAGATTGGGTCGACTAAGCCTGTATTCACGAGAGTTTAGAAGAATGAGAGGGGATCTCATGGAAACATATAAAATTCTGACAGGGCTAGACAGACTGCATGCAGGGAAGATGTTTCCCCTGGCTGGGGGGTCTAGAACAAGGGGTCACAGTCTCAGGATACGGGGTAGGACATTTAGGACTGAGATGAGGAGAAATTTCTTCACTCAGAGGGTGGTGAACCTGTGGAATTCTCTACCACAGAAGGTTGTGGAGGCCAAGTCACTGAATATATTTAAGAAGGAGATAGATAGATTTCTAGACACAAAAGGCATCAAGGGGTATGGAGAGAGAGTAAGAATATGGTATTGAGGTAGAGGATCAGCCATGATCATATTGAATGGCGGAGCAGGCTCAAAGGGCCGAATGGCCTACTCCTGCTCCTATTTTTCTATGTTTTCTATGAACAGGAAGACAGGGCATCCAACGCAAGGCCAGCCAGTCACATTGCTGCTTGAGATACCAAGGATACCCCAATAGCTTGAAGATTCAGTTAGTCACTCACACTGGACCAGAGTAAGTCTAACATCTGCCGCCCCCCTTCCCCCGCCCTTTCCTTCCACAAGCAGTTCTGTAACCAACCATCCACTCCTTCCACATCCACCAATTGGTCTCAGTCAATTCCCTGTCTTCTCATTCTGCTCCAAACAATTGAAAAGCAGAAATGGCACTTGCCACTCAAGTACAGGAAAGTAGTGAAACTTAATTAATTTAACGTGACTTAATAAATTAAATATGTTAACAATTTTTTAAGAACAGCCATGTGCATACCCTTGGTGAACTATAACACTTTTCACTTTCTCTCTCTACCATTCTACATCATGCTACCCCTGCGACTTCAGCAGCAGTAGTGGGAGGCTGCTCTGATCCTTGCTGTGATTTCTGAGGTGCCCGCGGCTGACGACCTTTGGGTGTTGGAGCCTGTGAGGGCCCCGCCAAAGACTGCTCCACCTGCACTTGTGTGGCGGCAGACTGGGGCAGCGGGAGAGGAGGCAGCATCTCAGGTACAAGTTGCGGGGGGCATAGCATTGTATCTTCGCAAGGGCCTGCGACATCACTCCACAAATGTTTGAGCTGGACTCCTCCATTCTCTATGCCATTGTTGAGGCTGTGCCTGGCAGGACAGTCAGTAGCTCGCACAGTTGCTGTGACCCTCTATCATTCTCCTTTTAATTAATGGCCCCCCGGGTTCCGCATCTCTGTCCAGCTGAGCAGAGCTTGGAGAAGATTGCGTCCTTCGACACGGACTCTCCGCAGTTCTCCCACCACCGCTCTGTGCTCATGCTGACTTGTGCCGTGCGAATCATCAGGTGAGATCCCACCTACCTCTCTAAGGGGACCCAGCGAAGCGCTAGTATCTGCGTTGGTGCCTGACACGCATGTGTCCTGTGACGGTGCGCCCTCAACAGGAATGAGCTCGTGTTCTTCGCGTGGTGGCCCTGGAGGAGAGAAGAGACCGATATAATTTAGTCCTGGTATTGTACAAATGTTGAAGGTGATCATATTTCATTAAGTGCTGAAGTCAACTCAAGATAACTTAGTCTTGTAGGAGATGTGGGTCTGAGAGATTAATCCTGTCACCCTGCTGCAACGCACTGTCAATCTCGGCATCTCAGATACTGACGGAGGCAGAGAGGCCGTTTATCTCCAACGTCTCTTGTTTTGCTGGGTTAAGTTCCATGATATGTGGGGGTCCGCATCCGGTCCTCGCCCTCTCCCTGGCATTCTGTGCTTTTTCTCTTGAAAAGGTGGCATGACCTATGAGTGGCTCTAAGGCAGGTGTGCATCTGATGGATGCAGTGCATTCGGTTAGGGTGACAATCAGGCACATGCATCTCGAGTGGTACTACCATACACTTGAGGAACATGTTGATAGTGCCATTTGAGGACGTGTGCTGTGAATCGGGGGAGCTGACTGTGGTGTTATCAGATTACATGAGGATTGAGGCGACTGGCAGTGGTTGATGGTAGAAGGAAGGTGAGGGTGTGCATTGAAACAGAATGATGGGTGCTGCTGAAAGTTAAATGGGTGTGAGGAGTGATGTAAATGGAGATATGAATTGACAAGAGTGAGGGAGGGTGCACTACAGGATGTAAGTGTATCTGAGGCTTTGCTCACCTTTCTGGAACTGGTTAAGTCATTAAAACGCTTCCTGCACTGCATCCATGTCCTCTCTGTTGAGGCTGCAGGTTTCTTCTTCCTATTTTTGGGTAAGAGTCCCTCCTTCCTGGCCCTTACTGCACTCAACAATACAACCTCATTAAGCCTGGGCACCTTTGCTCTCCTTCCTTCTGTTACACTTTTTTTTGTGCCTCTAAACCAACGTAACAAACTCCAAACCTCCTTGTCCATTGCATCTGTGAGCTGGTCCTTTAAATAGTCACGGTGAGATCGTGCCGTGTGGGTCCGCGTCACGCCCACTTACACAGAGTGGAGATGCAAAACCTGGCAGTAAAATGATAATGAGGCTTCCCCGTTAAAATCAGACATTCCCACGCATCCCACAATGTAGCACGTTTGTCACCTGCTATCCTTCCCCCTCTCCGATCCGGTCTCTGCGTTAACATCGAGGCCCAAAACAAACCAATTCCGCTGTGTAATCTAAAGATACATAGAAACATAGAAGATAGGAGCAGGAGTAGGCCATTCAGCCCTCGAGCCTGCTCCACCATTCAATGAGATCATGGCTGATCATCCAAATTCAGTACCCTGTCCCTGCTTTCTCCCCATATCCCTTGATCCCTTGATTAAGAGATATATCCAACTCCTTCTTGAATATATTTAATGAATTGGCCTCTACTGCCTTCTGTGGTAGAGAATTCCACAGGTTCACCACTCTCTGGGTGAAGAAAGTCCTCCTCATTTCTGTCCTAAATGGTTTACCCCTTATCCTTAGACTATGACCCCTGGTTCTGGACTCCCTGACCATCGGGAACATCCTTCCTGCATCTAGTCTGTCCAGTCCTGTCAGAATTTTATAAGTTTCAATGAGATCCCCTCATTCTTCTAAACTCCAACGAGTATAAGCCCAATCGACCCAATCTCTCCTCATACGTCATTCCTGCCATCCCAGGTATCAGCCTGGTGAATCTTCGCTGCACTCCCTCCATGGCAAGAACATCCTTCCTCAGATAAGGCGACCAAAACTGCACACAATACTCAAGATGTGGTCTCACCAAGGTCCTGTACAACTGCAGCAAGACATCCTTGTTCCTGTACTCGAATCCTCTCGCTGCGAAGGCCAACATACCATTTGCCTTCTTAACCACCTGCTGCACCTGCATGCTTACCACACTCTAGTGCATGACTCAGGAAGTACTACATTGTCCTGTATTTTGGGTTCGCTGTGAAACCAAGGCCCCATCTACCCTCCCAGATTAAAGATCCCATGGCACCATGGAAAGCAGGGGAGCTCTCCTGGTGTCCTGGCTAACATTTATCCCTCAAACAACACCACCAAAAAATGTTAACTAGTTATTCATTTAATTGCTGTTTGTGCGACCTTACTGTATGCAACTTGGCTGCTGCATTTGCCTACAAAGTAACAGTGATTACACTTCAAAGTGATTGTTTGGATGTACAATGTTTTGGGATGTCATGAGGATGTGAAAGGCACTGTATAAATGAAAGGTAGGCTAGGTGTGTCAGGGCATCTGACTCAAGCCCACTGTGCTCAGGAGTTGTGTGGGGCTGTACCATTCATTGGTTTAGTTTCCCACAATGTGCATTCCTGATGTGTATCCTCTTCTGAATTGCTGCTTTTGTGACGAAGAAGCAGTCTGGAGCGGGCAAGAGTTAAATCTGAAGAAGCAGTAGCCTGTGTACTATGCAGCAGAGAGACGTAAACATCAACATACATCATTCAGTAATATTAAGACACACCGATATCTCTATCTTTGGCTTTAAATCTTCCAGCCTTTCAAAGGAGGTAGAGCTGCAGTTCACATCAGTCATCGCGGTGGCCTTGGTTCTGTGGTTGACGTCTGCGATGAGGTTACCAGTGCAGTATGTGTGATGGTTTTCTTTAATCTTGCCACTTGACTTCTTCAATATTTATGAGGCCACCAGCAGTGAATTCTGTGCACTCCTGGTTGACTGATTAACTATACAATCGGCTCTCAGAGTTTTGTAGTATGCTTAACACATTGAGTAATAATAATTTCAGGCCTGATAAAGTTTAAAGGGGCGGTGTCACCTTCCTCAATAATTCTCAGACAGCTTGTGTTGCTCGAGCAACAGAAAGACCTTCATCTGATAATGCCTGTCCAACTATTCTGTTGTTCGACAGAGAAGGTTTGTGCCATAATATATAAATGTGTTGGTGTGGACATGATCAATGACAGCATCACATTAGTCGTAAACTTTTGTTTTCAAACCTTGCAGAGCATCTTGAAACAAACTTTCCCAGGTGGGCCATCCTCTTTAAATCTGCGGTCTGGTGTATTTTATTCATTGCTTTCCTCCTGTCACAATTTTATTTAATTAAGATTGCCGATTGTGGTGCTATGTCGGCTGAAATATGTGCTAAACGTGGTGAAAAATAACTGGGGAACTGCCCATGTTGTTGGAAATGAAGAAGGCCCTTTGAAACATTTAACCTGATGAATGTGAACAGGAACAATGACAATTTCTTGCGCATTTTGGTGCAAATCGCATTGTTATGTTGAGTATTTAGTCATGCAATGAGAAAAGTACCTTTTTAAAATGGAAAGCTTTCAACTGGTAAAATTACTGCCATTGGTTTAATTGATTGAATGTGATGCACTGAGATTCATGTCTTCCCTTTATATTGACCATATACTGTAGAAAGCATTCATTCAAAGACGGCAACAACACAATCATAACATTGGCAGGGTTGCTTAATTCATCATTGTACTGTACCATTCTCATTTTATAATCCTTGCCTTCTGATTTTAGGTCACTCCCGTATCCCTTAGTGCAGGGTATGACAGTTGGCTCAGTGTGGTGGGGGAATTACTATAGCTTTGATTTTAACTCCGGGAGGGAATTGGATGGGTGAGCTTGCGCTGACTTTCACAAATATGTCAAAAAGTTCTCCAGTGTTCCTAAAATCAGCAAGAAACCAACTTAAGTACATGTTTAAGAAGAAAGAAACTGCAAGCAAAGGCTGCCAACTACAGGGGACCCAACCAACATTCCCGCTAAGCTATGTGGACGTGCGGCGGTCTGAGGGTCCCGCACAGGCCGCTCATCGGCTTTTCAATGCAAGAAACTGCGCTTGTGTGAACATTTGAATGGGCCGCATAGCCCGTTAAAGGGACCGCACACCCCAACACAAAATTAGAGGGAACATTGGACCCAACCTATATAAGGTGGGTGCAATAACTGCAGCAATTGAGTGTCACGTACCTGGGGGTCACATGATCAAACCTCCAGGAATATGTTTTGCCAGAGTTGGCAACACTTGGTGTGGCCTCAAGAATGCTGCAAACATCACTAGGTGCACTGGAAGCTCAGCACTGGGTGCACTGGAACATATCTTTCCGATTCTAGAGGGATCATGCACTTGGACCTGTGTCCCTGAGCTCAGCATCAGGATTATAGCATTTTTCTTTTATTAATTTTCTTACCTTTCCCAGACATATTTTCTTGTTGTAGAAACATAGAGAAATAGGAGCAGGAGTAGGCCATTCGGCCCCTCGAGCCTGCTCCGCCATTCGGCCCCTCGAGCCTGCTCCACCATCCAATATGGTCATGGCTGATCCTCTATCTCAATACCATATTCCTGCTCTCTCCCCATACCCCTTGATGCCTTTTGTATCTAGAAATGTATCTATCTCCTTCTTAAATATATTCAGTGACTTGCCCTCCACAGCCTTCTGTGGTAGAGAATTCCACAGGCTCACCACCCTCTGAGTAAAGACATTTCTCCTCATCTCAGTCCTAAATGCCCTACCCCGTATCCTGAGACTGACACCTCGTTCTAGGCCCCCCAGCCAGGGGAAACATCCTCCCTGCATCCAGTCTGTCTAGCCCTGTCAGAATTTTATACATTTCCATAAGATCCACTCTCATTCTTCTAAATTCTCGTGAATACAGGCCTAGTCGACCAAATCTCTCCTCATGCGACAGTCCTGCCATCCCAGGAATCAGTCTGGTGAACTCCCTCTATGGCAAGTATATCCTTTCTTAGATAAGGAGACCAAAACTCCACACAGTACTCAAGGTGTGGTCTCACCAAGGCCCTGTATAACTGTAGTAAGACATCCTTGCTCCTGTACTCAAATCCTCTTGCAATGAAGGCCAACATACCATTTGCCTTCCTAACTGATTGCTGCACCTGCATGTTTGCTTTCAGTGACTGGCGTACAAGGACACCCAGGTCCCTTTGTACATTTGTATTTCCCAATCTAGCACCATTTAAATAATACTCTGCTTTTCTGTTTTTCCTACCGAAGTGGATAACTTCATATTTATCCACATTATACTGCATCTGCCATGTATTTGCCCACTCACTCAACTTGTCTAAATCGCCTTGAAGCCTCTTTGCATCCTCCTCACAACTCACAATCCCACCTAGTTTCATGTCGTCAGCAAACTTGGAAATATTACATTTGGTTCCCTCATCCAAATCATTAATATATATTGTGAATAGCTGGGGCCCAAGCATTGATCCCTGCGGTACCCCACTATTCACCGGCTGCCACCCTGAAAAAGACCCATTTATTCCTACTCTTTGTTTCCTGTCTGTTAACCAATTTTCAATCCATGCCAGTATATTACACTCAATCCCATGTGCTTTAATTTTGCACACTAACCTCTTATGTGGGACTTTATCAAAGGCCTTCTGAAAATCCAAATACACCACATCCACTGGTTCTCCCTTATCTATTCTACCAGTTCATAAATCCATGTTGACTTTGTCTAATCCCGTTGATATTTTCTAAGTGTCCTGTTATCACATCCTTTATTATACTTTAGCGCTCTACTCGGAGCTCCGGCACGGCAAGAGAGCCCCAGGTGTGGGCAGAGGAAACGCTTCAAGGACACCATCAAAGCCTCCTTGAAAAAGTGCAACATCCCCACCGACACCTGGGAGTCCCTGGCCCAAGACCACACAAAGTGGAGGAGAAGCATCCGGGAAGGCGCCGAACACCTTGAGTCTCTTCGCCGGGAGCAAGCGGAAGCCAAGCGCACCAGCGCAAGGAGCGCACGTCAACCCAAGCACCCCACCCACCTGCCCCTTCAACCACCGTCTGCCCCACCTGTGACAGAGACTGTAGGTCCCGCATTAGACTAATCAGTCACCTGCGAGCTCATTTTTAACGTGGAAGCAAGTCATCTTCAGTTCCGAGGGACTGCCTAAGAAGGAGGAGATACTTTAGCATTTGCCTGATGTTAGGCTATTGTTGAAGTAGTGTGTTAGCAAGATTTGAATTTTACTGGGAACAATGCTGTTCCCAAGATTGATAGATAGGAAAGGCCCATCTTAGTTTATCCATACAAAGAGAAGCTACATTCCACCATTACAGCAAGCCATTCTTTCTTAAGCAATTCCGGATCTTTCCCCTCCATTGTCTGAACCAGCAGTCCATTTTGTTGGCAAACTATATGATCTAGGTCCTCAAGGATTAATTTAGTAATGTTGAGTCTTCAGTAATGCTGAATTGTGACTGTGTATTTGTGTGTGAGTGTGTGTGTGGTAGATCTCATGATTCAAGAATGTCTGAACTTCGCCTTGAGAAATGCTCCTACATTTTTTAATTCATTATTATTGTACAGAATGATACTCCAGCAGACCCAAAAGGTGTTGCAAGATGAACTTTAGCAATATGATTTCCACATTTATAAATATATTTTAGCAAACCTTAAAGGCAAAGAACCGTCATTGCTTCAGTTGTATCACTGCATCAGAAGTAAGCTGCATTTATTTGCAACACCAGTGCATTGCACCAGATTTCTGATTGGTTCCCTCGGAGGACAAGACACACCCAACAGTTTGTCCGGAATGTGTAATTTGATCTTGCCTGCTGTAGACAACCCTACAATGTGTGATTTTATCCAGTCTTGTCAGGCAGCCTACAGAAAGTGGAACTGTAGTTAGTTTTGTGAATACACACCACACACCCATACAGTGCACATGTAGAGAAGGGCGCAGAAGACCTTGCAAATAATCACTCGGTCAGAAGTATTGCACTCAACTGATGACAGTGCCCCATTAAATACAGTAAAGACCACCATTCGATCTTTGTGGCTGGTCTATTATTTGTTGCATAAGAGTGACAGTGATTGGATGGAAAATAGCTGCAGATAAGGATTACTCATGCAGAAGTCCTTAGTTTAAAGTGATGAGATAACAAGATTATTATTCTGTGTATTTGCCAGTTTACTGTACAATATTGTTCAATTGATAAAGATATCCGTGTTGCAGTACAGGACTCCCGCCCCAACCGTGGTTTTGCCATACGCGGATTTCAAGTATACACGGTTTCCTCTCTGCGACAACTTTTGCCAACTGCGGCAGTGAATTTTAAGTATACGCGGTTTTTAATTTAGGATTAAGGTAAATAACATGATTTTATTGCTTTTATTTTTTTTATTGTGTTATTTGAACATTTATACTGCATTTGCCAACCGCGGTTTTACTAACCGCAGGGGTTTTCAGGGACGTATCCCCCGCGGTTGGGGAGGGATTACTGTATATAATAAAGTACATGTTTGAATCCTGCCAGCTACGAAGGATATAGAGCTTTCTTCTCTTCCCTTTTTCACTCATCAACTGCAACATTTCGCCATGGGGGTTATCATATTAGCTAATTTGATGCAGAGTAATGACAGTACATTGCATAGTGACTGCATGCTACATGTGTCCTAGAGCAGGTTCTGCCAACTGTGCTCAGTGAGCTGCTGCTCCCTTCTGGCTCCTGTTACCTTTCACTAAATCACAGAAATGGTCAATTGAATTGAGTGTCGCATCTCCATGTAGCAGAGAACTGCAGAACAATCCTTCTGAATCTTTTCTGGCACAATTTTCCAGGCATCTACACGCAGGAGACGGGGGAGGGAGAGAAATAGAACTCGGGACGGGGAGGCGGTGGTCACCCTTATTGCTTGATTTTGCCCTGTTTTCCGCACTATCTGGACCGAAATGTTGCAATGTGTATTGTTTCACAAGAATTGTTCTGTGCAATGACAGCCCCGTTATCCTTTGGATAGATCACAGACTTTAGACAGGGAAATCTCTGGAGCGGGTCAATATTTGTAGATCTTCTGCCATGTAGTAAAGTTTGGAAACCTCTATTATCAATCAGGATCCCTTTCTGTTTAAACCTAGCTATTTTTAAAATGTACTCCTTCTTGATATAAATTTTGCTAGCTCTTGGGTTTTGTTTTGTTAGGGGGAGAGGAGGGGAACAAAATAGGTGGGGGGGGGGAACAACTCTTTGTAGCCTTAGTGTGACAGCACTTTTTCACAGAAAGGGCAGTGGAAATCTGGAATTCCCTCCCAAATTTTCGAGACTGAGAGTGACAGATTTTTATTAACTAAGGGTATTGTGGTGTATGGATCAAAGTCGGGTAAATCAATTTGAGGTACAGATCAGCCATGATCTCATTGAATAACGGAACAGGCTCGAGGAGCTGAATGGCCTCCTCCTGTTCCCATACTCCTGCTGCACTGTGAGTATGCCTTCAATCATACACTCACATGGCATCACCGGAAAGATTATTTCTCACCACAAACGTGCAGAGGCCTCCCCCCCCCCAGGAGAGGTAGTATGGATGGAGGAGACCTGAAACGGCAATGGACTGGGGGAAATGTGGCCTGAGGATTGGGTAAAAGTCAACGCAGCAGATAAATTTGTTTGTCAATTTTATTGGCCCAAAAATTCGGGTCTCCATGGGTGAGTACGCACGGGGTACATACCCGTAGGCCCAATGGAAGTGCCGGTTTCCTGCATGCACTGCGCATGTGCGGGAAACCGGCACTTCCGTTCCCCTGAACGAAGGGGTTCAGAGGTCGAACGCGTGCGCAGGAGAGGCTGCGCGTGTGCATCAAACTTACGTTTTTTTTGCAGGTTTTCCCGGGAGGGTAAGTCTCCAGAAGTTAGACATGTAAAAAGCAGTTGCAAGGCCTGCTTTTTACAAGGTAAGTGGTGAATTAATTAAAATTAAAACATTTTTTCTACAGGTTTATTATTTTTAAATACTTTAAAGAAAGGTAAGTTTATTTTTAGCCCTGTTTAAAAAAAAAAATTCATAAATTTAAATTATTGTTTAAAATAGTTATTTCATGTAATTTATCGTTTATTTAAAAAATGTGATGTTTTTAAAAAATTTATTTGAAGATTTAGTGATTTTTGGGGCTTATAGTATTTATAAGTTTGATAGCCCTTCCTGTCAAACTTATGAATGAAGCATTCCCTGCTCCGATTGGCTCCCCATGGCCCACGTGATCCCAGAGGACTCATCGAACTAACTGCGCCCCTGGGATACGCAAACACTGCGCGCCGGCAGTTGGAGCAGGCCCAGGATCGGAATTCCACGGGGGCCCACAGCTCAACAGCCGGCGCACAAGGTAAGTGCAGGTTGGGGGCTTACACCCGCGGGAAGCCCCCGACCCGAATTTCTGGGCCATTCTTTAAGTGCTGTGTGGAAAAGGAACCAGCACTCGCAAACCAGCAGAGGGCATCATGCTCTCTGTCTCGACATTGCTAGAATTCCCTTGCCGCCTCAACGCCTGCGTGAGAATGAATCTGGAGTGCCTTCTTGTCCTTGATTGCAAAAGTGCACTCCAGGCTCATTTGAAAGGTAGTTTCATTCAGTATAAACAGGACTGCACATTCAAAACATGATATTTATGATCAGCAACAGTGAAACAGACACACATACATTTAAATATACAGAACTTGTTCACTTTTAAAGGTTGGGTGATTGTCACTCCTAACGCGTAATGGTTGTTAGGGCTACTAAAATATCATATCCCGTGTTTTTTCTTCAGTGCTGAAAATGGGACTGATTTGGGCAGAAAGTGGGAAATCTGGCCCTGAAAGGAGTCTGAGTTCAGCACAGACAAGAAGGGCTGAGTGACCTCATTGTATGCTAATATAATAGCAAAATACTGCGGATGATGGAAATCCGAAATAACAACAGAAAACGCTGGAAAAACTCAGCAGGCCAAGCAGCATCCATGGAGAGAGAAACAAAGTTAACGTTTCAGGTCGAAGACCTTTCGTCAGAACTGGAAAACTGCTTTCTATCCTGTCGCTGACCTTCCCTTTTGTTCTTTCATCCCCGCCCCCTTTTCCTGGCCCCTACTTGCTTTAAAATCTATCTCCTTTCCTGTTTTTTTCCACCTGAAATGTTAACTCTGTTTCTCTCTCCACGGATGCTGCCTGGCCTGCTGAGTTTTTCCAGCATTTTCTGTTGTTATTTCATTGTATGCTAATATTGGGCCAGATTTTTCTGTCAAAATAACGGTGCGGCTAATGGTGCTCGCTGTTATTTATGCGTAAATGGTACAGCGACTTCAGGCGAGGAGCAGATAGATACACTGTTAAATGCAAATATCCAAAATTTGCTATCCGAGGTTGAGCCACTCGCCGTAAGCATCACAAAAACGACATCTCGCTGTTTGCCAGACCATTGATATGCATTGAATGGTGTGAAGTTGCTGTATGTGCGCAGGTAGATATGAATGAAACCCGCCGCAGATATTTTGGGCTAGTAATTAGTAGTATAAGTACCCTTTTAACAATGTGTTAAATGTTAATAACTGCCAATTAACCAACTCAAGCACCAAAAAATAACTATTACAAGTGTGGAGCCTCAATCCTTCAGCTTTTGAATTTTTGGGGGAGAATTTAAAAAATGTTACATTTTTTTCTTTTCCTTTCTGTCTCTTTTTTCTCTCTCTCTTAATCCAATTTTTCTTTCCCTCCTTATTTTTCTTTCTTTTATTTTAATTCACCCTTCTTCCCAGTCTGTTTATTTCGCAATCCTTAAATCTCATTAGATAAGGAGATAACTTGGTGCTTTCCCTATTCATTCAGGTCGCAGATAGGGAGGGGAGACGATCAGGAGATCAGAGAGGTGAGAAGGTCTTTGTTTCCCTCGTTGAGCCATTATCAGTTTTGAGCAGAAGGGTGCAAGTGAAAGTCTTGGGAGTTCGGAGAGGGGAGAAGGTCAGGCCAGGAGATCGGAGTGGGGAGCAGGCCAGGAGATCGTGGAGGAGAAGCTCAGGAGATCGGGGGGGGGGAGAAGGTCAGGAAATCGGGGGGGGGGGAAGAAGGCCAGGAGATCGGGGGGGAGATCGGAGGGGAGAAGGTCAGGAGATCGGGGGGGGGGAGAAGGTCAGGAGATTGGGGGGGTGGGGGAGAAGGTCAGGAGATCGGAGAGGGAGAAGGTCAGGAGATCTGAGGGGAGAAGGCCAGGAGATCGGAGAGGGAGAAGGTCAGGAGATCGGAGAGTGAGAAGGTCAGGAGATCGGGGGGTGGGGGAGAAGACCAGGAGATCAGAGGAGAGAAGGTCAGGAGATCAGAGGGCAGAAGGTCAGGAGATCGGAGAGGGAGAAGGTCAAGAGATCGGAGAGGGAGAAGCTCAGGAGATCAGAGGGCAGAAGGTCAGGAGATCGGAGAGGGAGAAGGTCAGGAGATCGGAAGGGGAGAAGCTCAGCAGATCGAAGAGGGAGAAGGTCAGGAGATCGGAGGGGTGAAGGTCAGGAGATCGGAGGGGTGAAGGTCAGGAGATCGGAAGGGGAGAAGGTCAGGAGATCAGAGGGGTGAAGGTCAGGAGATCGGAGGGGAGAAGGTCAGGAGATCGGGGGGGTTGGGGAGAAGGTCAGGAGATCGGAGGGGGAGAAGGTTAGGAGATCGGAGGGGGAGAAGGTCAGGAGATCGGAGGGGGTGAAGGTCAGGAGATCGGAGGGGGAGAAGGTCAGGAGATCGGACGGGAGACGGTCAGGAGATCGGAGGGGGAGAAGGTCAGGAGATCGGAGGGGGAGAAGGTCAGGAGATCGGAGGGGGAGAAGGTCAGGAGATCGGAGGGGGAGAAGGTCAGGAGATCGGAGGGGGAGAAGGTCAGGAGATCGGAGGGGGAGAAGGTCAGGAGACCGGAGGGGGAGAAGGTCAGGAGACCGGAGGGGGAGAAGGTCAGGAGACCGGAGGGGGAGAAGGTCAGGAGATCGGAGGGGGAGAAGGTCAGGAGATCGGAGGGGGAGAAGGTCAGGAGATCGGGGGGGGAGAAGGTCAGGAGATCAGAGGGGAGAAGGTCAGGAGATCGAAAGGGGGAGAAGGTCAGGAGATCGGTGGGGAGAAGGTCAGGAGATTGGGGGGGTGGGGAAAAGGCCAGGAGATCGGTGAAAAGGTCAGGAGATCGGAGGGGAGAAGGTCAGGAGATCGGAGAGAGAGAAGCTCAGGAGATCGGAGGGAAGAAGGTCAGGAGATCGGAGGGGGAGAAGGTCAGGAGATCGGAGGTGAGAAGCTCAGGAGATCGGAGGGGAGTAGGTCAGGAGATCGGAGAGGAAGACGCTCAGGAGACCGGAGGGGAGGTCAGGAGATCGGAGGGGAGAAGGTCAGGAGATCAGAGGGGGAGAGGGTCTGGAGGCCGGAGAGGAGAAGGTCAGGAGATCGGAGAGGGAGAAGTTCAGGAGATCGGAGGGGAGAAGGTTAGGAGATCGGAGAGGGTGAAGCTCAGGAGATCGAAGAGGGAGAAGGTCAGGAGATCGGAGGGGTGAAGGCCAGGAGATCAGAGAAGGAAAAGCTCAGGAGATCGGAGAGGGAGAAGGTCAGGAGATCGGAGGGGGAGAAGGTCAGGAGATCGGAGGGGAGAAGCTCAGGAGATCGGAGGGGAGTAGGTCAGGAGATCGGAGAGGAAGAAGCTCAGGAGATCGGAGGGGAGAAGGTCAGGAAATCGGAGGGGAGAAGGTCAGGAGATCGGAGGGGAGAAGGTCAGGAAATCGGAGGGGAGAAGGCCAGGAAATCGGAGGGGAGAAGGCCAGGAAATCGGAGGGGAGAAGGTCAGGAGATTGGAGGGGGAGAAGGTCAGGAGATCAGAAGGGGAGAAGGTCACGAGATCGGAGAGGGAGAAGTTCAGGAGATCGGAGCGGAGAAGGTTAGGAGATCGGAGGGGGAGAAGAATGTCAGGAGATCGGAGAGGGAGAAGCTCAGGAGATCAGAGGGGAGAAGGTCAGGAGATCAGAGAAGGAAAAGCTCAGGAGATCGGAGAGGGAGAAGGTCAGGAGATCGGAGGGGAGAAGGTCAGGAGATCAGAGAGGGAGAAGGTCAGGAGATCGGAGGGGAGAAGGTCAGGAGATCGGGGGGGTTGGGGAGAAGGTCAGGAGATTGGAGGAGGAGAAGGTTAGGAGATCGGAGGGGGAGAAGGTCAGGAGATCGGAGGGGGTGAAGGTCAGGAGATCGGAGGGGGAGAAGGTCAGGAGATCGGAGGGGGAGAAGGTCAGGAGATCGGAGGGGGAGACGGTCAGGAGATCGGAGGGGGAGAAGGTCAGGAGATCGGAGGGGGAGAAGGTCAGGAGATCGGAGGGGGAGAAGGTCAGGAGATCGGAGGGGGAGAAGGTCAGGAGATCGGAGGGGGAGAAGGTCAGGAGATCGGAGGGGGAGAAGGTCTGGAGATCGGAGGGGGAGAAGGTCAGGAGATCGGAGGGGGAGAAGGTCAGGAGATCGGAGGGGGAGAAGGTCAGGAGATCGGAGGGGGAGAAGGTCAGGAGATCGGAGGGGGAGAAGGTCAGGAGATCGGAGGGGGAGATGGTCAGGAGACCGGAGGGGGAGAAGGTCAGGAGACCGGAGGGGGAGAAGGTCAGGAGATCGGAGGGGAGAAGGTCAGGGGATCGGAGGGGGGGAGGTCAGGGGATCGGAGGGGGGAAGGTCAGGTCAGGAGATCGGGGTGGAGAAGGTCAGGAGATCAGAGGGGAGAAGGTCAGGAGATCGGAGGGGGGAAGGTCAGGAAATTGGAGGGGAGAAGGCCAGGAAATTGGAGGGGAGAAGGTCAGGAGATCGGAGGGGGAGAAGCTCAGGAGATCGGAGGGGAGAAGGTCAGGGGATCGGAGGGGGGGAGGTCAGGGGATCGGAGGGGGGAAGGTCAGGTCAGGAGATCGGGGTGGAGAAGGTCAGGAGATCAGAGGGGAGAAGGTCAGGAGATCGGAGGGGGAGAAGGTCAGGAGATCAGAGGGGGAGAAGGTCAGGAGATCGGGGTGGAGAAGGTCAGGAGATCCGAGGGGGGAAGGTCAGGAGATCGGAGAGGGAGAAGGTCAGGAGATCGGAGAGGGAGAAGGTCAGGAGATCCGGGGGTGGGTGTGTGGGGGAGAAGGGCAGGAGATCGGAGGGGGAGAAGTTCAGGAGATCGGAGGGGGAGAAGGTCAGGAGATCGGAGGGGGAGAAGGCCAGGAGATCGGAGGGAAGAAGGCCAGGATATCGGAGGGGGAGAAGATCAGGAGATCAGAGAAGGAGAAGCTCAGGAGATCGGAGAGGGAGAAGGTCAGGATATCAGAAAGGAGAGAAGCTCAGGAGGTCAGAGGGGAGAAGGTCAGCAGATCGGAGGGGGAGGAGTTCAGGAGATCTGAGGGGAGAAGCTCAGGAGATCAGCGGTGAGCAGGTCAGGAGATCGGAGAGGAAGAAGTTCAGGAGATCGGAGAGGAAAAGTTCAGGAGATCGGAGGGGGGAAACATAGAAACATATAAACATAGAAGATAGGAGCAGGAGTAGGCCCTTCGAGCTTGCTCCGCCATTCAATGAGATCATGGCTGATCATCCAAACTCAGTACCCTGTCCCTGCCTTCTCCCCATATCCCTTGATCCCTTTAGCTTTAAGAAATATATCCAACTCTTTCTTGAATTTACTTAATGAACTGGCCTCCACCGCCCTCTGTGGCAGAGAATTCCACAGGTTCACCACTCTCTGGGTGAAGAAATTCCTCCTCATTTCAGTCCTAAATGGCTTACCCCTTATCCTTAGACTATGACCCCTGGTTCTGGACTCCCCGGCCACCAGAAACATCCTTCCTGCATCTAGTCTGTCCAGGCCTGACAGAATTTTATAGGTTTCGATGAGATCCCCTCTCAATCTTCTAAACTCCAGTGAGCATAAGCCCAATCGACACAATCTCTCCTCATACGTCATTCCTGCCATCCCAGGTATCAGCCTGGTGAATCTTCACTGCACTCCTTCCATGGCAAGAACGTCTTTCCTCAGGTAAGGTGACCAAAACTGCACACAATACTCAAGGTGTGCTCTCACCAAGGCCCTGTACAACTGCAGCAAGACATCCTTGTTCTTGTACTCGAACCCTCTTGCTACGAAGGCCAACATACCATTTACCTTCATAACCGCCTGCTGCACCTGCATGCTTACCTTCAGCGACTGGTGCACAAGAACACCCAGGTCTCTTTGCACTTCCCCTTCTCCCAATCTATTGCCATTCAAATAATAATCTGCCTTCCTGTTTTTGCCACCAAAGTGGATAACCTCACATTTATCCACATTATAGTGCATTTGCCATGTTTCTGCCCAATCACCCAACCTGTCCAAATCGTACTGGAGTTTCACGACACCCTCCTCACAGCATACCCTCCCACCCAGCTTTGTGTCGTCTGCAAATTTGGAGATATTACATCCAATTCCCTCGTCCAGATCATTAATATATATTGTGAACAGCTGGGGTCCTAGGACCGATCCTTGCGGTACCCCACTAGTCACTGCCTGCCACTCGGAAAACGACCCGTTTATTCCAACTCTTTGCTTTCTGTCCGCCAACCAGTTCTCTATCCAAGTCAATACCTTGCCCCCAATCCCATGTGCCTTAATTTTGCACGCTAATCTCTTATGCGCGACCTTATCGAAAGCCTTCTGAAAGTCCAAATACACCACATCCACTGGTTCTCCCTTATCTATTTTACCAGTTACATCCTGAAAAAATTCCAGTAGATTAGTCAAGCATGATTTACCTTTTGTAAATCCATGTTGACTTTGTCCGATCCTGTCACTGCTTTCCAAGTGCTCTGTTATTACATCTTTTATAATAGACTCTAGCATTTTCCCCACTACCAATGTCAGGCTTGCCGGTCTGTAATTCCCCGCTTTTTCTCTACCACCTTTTTTGAATAGTGGGGTAACATTAGCTACCCTCCAATCCATGGGTACTGTTCCAGAGTCCATCGAGTTCTGGAAGATGACCAGCAATGCATCTGCTATTTCTAGGGCCACTTCCTTAAATACCCTGGGATGTAGATTATCAGGCCCTGGGGATTTATCGGCCTTCAGTCCCATCAATTTTCCTAACACCATTTCCCTACAAATACTGATTTCTTTCAGTTCCACCCTTTCATCAGACCCTATGTTCCCCGGCATCTCAGGGAGGTTATTTGTGTCCTCCTTTGTGAAGACAGAACCAAAGTATGTATTTAGTTGGTCTGCCATTTCTTTGTTTCCCATTATAAATTCCCCTGATTCTGAGTGCAAGGGACCTATGCTTGACTTCACCAATCTTTTTCTCTTCACATATCTATAAAAGCTTTTACAGTCAGTTTTTATGTTCCCTGCTAGCTTACTCTCATATCCTATTTTCCCTTTCTTAATTAATGCCTTTGTCCTCCTTTGTTGAATCCTAAACTGCTCCCAATCCTCAGGATTATTGCTTTTTCTGGCCAATTTATATGTCCTGTCCTTGGATCTTATGCTATCCCTAATTTCCCTTGTTAGCCACGGTTGAGTCACCTTTTTTGTTTTATTTTTATGCCAAACTGGGATGAACAAATTCTGTAGCTCATCCATTCGGTCTTTGAATGTTTGCCATTGCCTATCCACCGTCAACCCTTTGAGTGCCATTCCCCAATCAATCCTACCCAACTCGCTCCTCAGACCATTGTAGTTTCCTTTGTTTAAATTGAGAACCCTAGTCTCTGAGTCAACTACTTCATTCTCCATCTTAATGAAGAATTCGATCATATTATGATCGCTCCGACCCAAGGGGTCTCGTACAACAAGATTGCTCATTAATCCTTTCTCATTACATAATACCCAGTCTAAGATGGCCTGATCTCTGGTTGGTTCCTCGACATATTGGTCCAGGAAACCATCCCATAAACACTCCACGAATTCCTCCTCCACAGTATTGTTCCTAATTTGGTTGGCCCAATCTATATGTAGAATAAAGTCACCCTTATTGCACGCTTCTTTAATTTCCCTTTTAATGCCATCCCCAACCTTCACCTTACTGTTTGGAGGTCTATATACCACTCCCACTAATGTTTTTTTCCCTTGTATTTCTCAATTCTACCCATACAGATTCCACATCATCAGAGCTAATATCCTTCATTACAATTGTATTAATCCCTTTATTCTGCCCTTGCAGCGCGTTCCTATGCAGAGCTAGACAGGTAGCTAACAACTTGATATCTTCCCATAAAAATCACAAGGCTTGACTTTTCTTGTAAACTTTACTGAAAGATTCTTATTGTGAAACTGAAATACAATACAGAAATGGAAGCACACATTAGTATACAAGCACATAACTGATATGCATACACAAATTTAGGTACGCCTGAGCAACACAGTACATTTGGCATGTAACTTACCAAACACGTGGAAACACAGCTTACTGTGAATATACATTTAGCAAACTCGAAGGCATTCTCTTTAAATTAGCCCTGTAAATAGTGCATCAAAATACAGCTACAAGTTAACCAGCTAGACAGAGAGCGAGCACTTCATGGCTAGCTGTGTAAGTTTGCTTACAAAGAAAAGTTACAAACTAAACATTTTCTGCAAAATATAGTGTACACTAATCACCTATAACATTCTCAAGTACTTACAGACAAATAGTGTCCAAGGCTGAAGCGTGACAATATAACTTCCCAGACCATGTGTGGCTGCAGGTCTGTGCTATACAGTAGTTTACTTTACTGCACTTCACTGCGTTTTACTGCAGTTGCTAGGTACCAAATATCCACTAGGTGGCGGCACACAATGGGAATCGACCCAAATTACTCAAACCCCTAAATTAACTGGAAAACTAACATAAATACCTAAAGAAAGGCAGCACACTCCCCGCTTGGTACAATTCCATTGTACCACTACAGATACAAAACACTAAAGAAAACGTCTTTTGGCTGCAAACATACTCAGAATCCTTTCTCTAGGTTTCTTCAGAAAGGAGGACTACGATCTCTGAGACTGGCCTCAGAAACACTTTGACAGTACCATCCTTGACAATCTTCACCTCCACCTTGCGGACCCTCTTGTCCCTGCTCGACAGAGTTTTGACAACCAGTCCCACTGGCCATTCATTTCTGTGTGCTTGGCTGTCTTTCAGTAAGACAACATCTCCCACTTTCACATTTGGCTTGTCTTCTGTCCATTTCCTACGGCTCTGTAGGGTGGACAAATACTCTCCTCTCCATCTCTTCCAAAAAGTGTCTGCAAGACACTGGACTGCTTCCTGTGCGGCTCAGCCATGTCGAAGTTTCCAGAGGGGGCTGAAATAGCACTCATCTTTTGAGTCAGGAGCATCGCTGGGGTGAGGACTGCAGGCATGTCTGGGTCGGTGGACACCGGCACCAGGGGTCTTGCATTCATGATCACCATGACTTCAGCCATGAGAGTGCTCAAGACGTTGTGTGTGAGATGAGTGGGTCCCGTCCGAAGCAGCATAGCATCCAGAATACGCCTGGCAACACCGATGAGCCTCTCCCATGAACCACCCATGTGGGATGAATGCGGGGGGTTAAACACCCACGTGCATCCTTTCTTTTGGAGGTAGCTTCTTACCACTGTATCGTCCATGTGGATGTCCAACTCCTTACAGGCACCCACGAAGTTAGTCCCTCTGTCAGAGCGGAGAAGTTTGGCTGGACCACGGATTGAGAAAAACCTCCTCGGCACTGATGGTTAGGAAAGCTTTGTCGTCCATTAATAGTGCTGGCTTGTCATCATCCTTGGACCTTTCAAACACTGAGCATCCTAGGCTGCCTGTGCTCACAGTGAGGCCTGCCTCTTCCTCACAGGCAGAGGAGGTTGACCTATGATGCTGCGTCATGCCATCGTAGTCTTCCTTTACCTGGATCCTGTTTTAGCATGGGCTGAGGCAGGATGTGCAACCGTTGTGCAACACGTTTGCTTTATAGATGCTGACATCCGCTGGTTTGTGGACTGTTCCCAGACAAACTCCACCCACGAGGACCCATCCCAGGTCAAGCCACTGCGCATAAGGAGCATTGTGGGGCCGGTTGATTTGCTCATGCACCTTGTGCGCCCTTAAGATGTCTCTTCCCAAGAGCAGGAGGATTGGAGCATCTGGGTCCACAGCTGGAATCTTGTTGGCAACTGGCTGTAGGTGGGGCTGATGGCGTGCGACCTCTGGGGAGGGAATTTCCGTCCTATCATCTGGCGTCATGTCACACTCAATTAAGGTGGGGAGGGGAAGCTGTAGTTTCCCATCCATGGACTCGATCATGAAGTTGCCAACTCTCCTACCCGTAGTCTCTGTTGTCCCTGAACAGGTTTTTAGCGTGTACGGAGCTGCGCTGGCCTTGACTTCAAAGAGATTGAAGAATTCTGTCTTCGATAGAGACTTGTTACTTTGCTCATCAAGCACTGCATACATCTTGATTGCCTTCTCCTTTCTCCCTGCAGGATATGCTTTAACCAAGCAGATTTTGGAGCATGAGCGTGGGCTGCTTGCATTTCCACAAACCTCTGTACACTTGGAGGTGACTGAAGAAGATGCGCTTTCGCTTTGCTCCCCGCTATCCTCTTTGTCAACCGCAGCACTCTCGGTGGTCGAAGGAGGAGGACCTGGATGCAGGGCTGCGATGTGTTTTTCACTGTTGCACTTGATTGTCGCCTTGCAGTCTTTTGCCATGTGCATAGTTGACCCACAACACCTGAAGCAGATGCGATTCTCTTTCAGGTATGATTTGCGCTCATCAATAGGCTTGTCTCTAAAGCTTTGACACTTTTTGAGTGGGTGGGGCTTCTTGTGTATTGGACACTGACGATCTGGGTCATCCACTTTATTCCCAGCAGAACTGGATTGGTTGACTGAGGGTTCGGCTGGAACATCTGTTTTGTGCATGCTCACAGAGGCTTTGTTGCTGTACTTTGTGGGTTTCTCTGTTCTCGAAGGAGCGTAACTGCTGGAGGTGGAGAAAGTGAAACTTGGATCATTGCTCACCTTTGCCTGTTGTTGGACGAACCTGGAGAAGAGAGAGAAGGGGGGAAATGCCACTCCGTAGTCCTCCTTGTACTTGGATCCCTTAGCTATCCATTTCTCTTGAAGGTTGTAGGGGAGCTTTTCCACTATTGGGTTTACCCCACGAGCTGTATCCAAATATGAGAGGCCTGCCAGGTAACCTTCTCCCTTAGCACACTCTAGTTCGAGGAGAATGTCACCCAGTTCTCGAAGCTCGACATTATCTTTGTTGGTTAGCTTCGGAAAGTCCTCAATCTTCTTAAGCAGTGCGTGTTCAATTACTTCTGGTGTCCCATAACAGTCTTCGAGACGTTGCCAAACCAGGTTGAGGCCTGCTGTGGGATTGCGGATGTACGCTGAGCGAATTCTCTTCGTCTGTTCTGACGACACAGCTCCGAGCCACTTTGCCATCAAATCTAGTTCTTCTCTGGCTGACAGATTCAAGTCCTTGGTGGCACTCAGGAAGGATGCTTTCCATGACCAATAATTTTCAGGACGGTCATCAAATTCTAGAAGACCTGAACTTAACAATTCTCGGTGAATGAGGTACCTAGCGAGGTCTTGTGCACCTTGTGGCTCGGGTGAGGACTGCTTGGCTGGATTGGCCGAGTGCTATGGAGGTCTCTGCAGGTAAGTCTTACTTGTTTCTTCTCTTTTAAGCTCAGTGTCTCCGAAAGCAGGCTGTTTGTTACTGTGGTGAGTAGCTGGTTCTGCGTCGAGATACCTGGATGTTTCCTTGAAGAACAATTTGGAGTGTTGTTGGACATACTCACTTGTACATTGCACTGGACTGAGGGGCTGTTCTGGAACATATGGTTCATGGCTGTGCTCCCCGCCTTCGTTCTCCTCACCTTCTTCAGCGGCAGCGGCAGCTCTCTGGCTATGGAGAATGTGGAGACTGGCGTCGAGGTCAGCTCTCTGCTTCGTAAGGTCAGCTCTCTGCTTCATCACACTAGCTTCTTTTTCAGCGAAGGACAATTGAGCCTGGGCAGCCTTTGCCTTGGCATGTGCTTTGGCGGCTGCAGAAGCTGTCGTTGACGATGGTCTGCTGGACCGCCGAGATGATCTAGAGGATGCTTTAGAGGACTGTGACTTGGCATCATTTGCTCGAAGAGGCTCATGCTTCTCGGTTGGCTGGTCGACGTCCTCTATGGTATATTGTCTTCCTGAGCGTAGACTCGTGGTAGCTGAGTGCTATCTTCTTGTGCTTGAGCCCGCTGTGCTGTTGTCTTTTCACTATTCTGCCCTTGCAGCGCGTTCCTATGCAGAGCTAGACAGGTAGCTAACAACTTGATATCTTCCCATAAAAATCACAAGGCTTGACTTTTCTTGTAAACTTTACTGAAAGATTCTTATTGTGAAACTGAAATACAACACAGAAATGGAAGCATACATTAGTACACAAGCACATAACTGATATGCATACACAAATTTAGGTATGCCTGAGCAACACAGTACATTTGGCATGTAACTTACCAAACACGTGGAAACACAGCTTACTGTGAATATACATTTAGCAACTGGAAGGCATTCTCTTTAAATTAGCCCTGTACATAGTGCATCAAAATACAGCTACAAGTTAACCAGCTAGACAGAGAGCGAGCACTTCACGGCTAGCTGTGTAAGTTTGCTTACAAAGAAAAGTTACAAACTAAACATTTTCTGCAAAATATAGTGTACACTAATCATCTATAAAATTCTCAAGTACTTACAGACAAATAGTGTCCAAGGCTGAAGCGTGACAACAATATAACTTCCCAGACCATGTGTGGCTGTAGGTCTGTGCTGTACAGTAGTTTACTTTACTGCACTTTACTGCGCTTTACTGCATTTTACTGCAGTTGCTAGGTACCAAATATCCACTAGGTGGCGGCACACAATGGGAATCGACCCAAATTACTCAAACCCCTGAATTAACTGGAAAACTAACATAAATTCCTAAAGAAAGGCAGCACACCCTTCTTTAACCAGTCATGCTACCCCACCTCCCTTTCCTTTTTGCCTATCTTTCCTGAATATCGAATACCCCTGGATGTTGAGTTCCCAGTCTTGGCCATCCTTGAGCCACGTTTCCGTAATCCCAACCAAATCATATTCGTTTACCTCTATTTGTGCAGCAATTCGTCCACCTTATTACAAATGCTCCTCGCATTAAGACACAAAGGCCTAGAAATTCACTAGCCTTAGCGCCGCTTTTGAGGCGCTAGAGGGACTAGCGCCAGAGTTATGGCCAGTTGAAAAATTCCCTGGGGCCCTAAAGCGGCGTTGCACCGGTAGCGCTGCGCCGGCACCGATGACGTCATCGGTGTGCGCAGCGTCCCGGTTGCCATGCCGACGGGCCCCAGCGCCGAAATTCAGTTGCGGCCGCCTCGCCCGTGGCAGCCGCAACTAAGACTCTGGCAACAGAGTCCAACATGTGTTTGCGCCGGCGCATTAAAGGCCCCGCGGCGGCCGGCCGCTTTCCCGCCGGCCGCCTGCCCGCAGCTCCCTCCCCGGACTTCTCCCCCCCCCCCCCGGAACAGATGCAAGCCCGGCACTTGTCCGAGGTGCCGGGCTCATTTTTAAACAGATTTGCGCGGGCCGCGGCCGGGTGCAGGCAGCTCCTCCTTAACGGAAGGAGGAGGCCTGCACTTCCCCAGCCTGCCGCACCGCATTGGGTGCCGCAGCGCCGGAATTGCGGCGCTAAACGGCAGTTAGCGCCCTTTTCCAGGCGCTAAGACCCTTCAGTAGTGCCGGCAGCCGTTTGGGCGCGGCGCTACTGAATTTTTGGCGCGCGCAGGGGGACTTAGCGCCAGCACTAACTTCCGGCGCTAAAGCCCTGGCTAAGCCAAAACCCAATTTCTAGGCCAAAGCCTTCAGGCTTGTTTTTTTAATGCTCTTAGACCTATTAGAATTATTAGTTACTGTGGCCACGTTTGATTTAAACCGTTGATTTCTCTGACTGCCACTTTTGTTTTTCTCCTTCCTATCTTTTGCTTTTATCCCTGTTTCCCTTTCCTCTGTCTCCCTGCTCAGGTTCCCAACCCCCTGCCATTTAAGTTTAAACCCCCCCCGAACAGTGCTAGCAAACCTCCCCGCAAGGATATTTGTCCCGTTCTGGCTCAGGTGCAACCCGTCCGACTTGTACAAGTCTCACCTTCCCCAGAAGCAGGCCCAGTGATCCAGGAAACTAAAGCCCTCCCTCCTGCACCAACTCTTTAGCCACGCATTCATCTGCTCTATCTTACTATTCCTATACCCACTAGCATGTGGCACCAGGAGTAATCCAGAGATTACAACCTTTGAGGTCCTGCTCTTTAGTCTGCTACCTAGCTCCCTAAATTCTTGCTACAGGACTTCATCCCTCTTCCTACCCATGTCATTGGTCCCAATGTGAACCACAACCTCTGACTGTTCTCCCTCCCCCTTCAGAATGCCCTGCAGACGTTCAGTGACATCCTTGACCCTGGAGATCGGAGGGGGGAAGGTCAGGAGATCGGGGGGGGGGCGGAGAAGGTCAGGAGATCGGAGGGGGAGAAGGTCAAGAGATCGGAGAAGGAAAAGCTCAGGAGATCGGAGAGGGAGAAGGTCAGGATATCGGAAAGGAGAGAAGCTCAGGAGATCGCTGGGGAGAAGATCCAGAGATCGGAGAGGAAAAGGTCAGTAGATCGGAGGGGGAG
Source organism: Somniosus microcephalus (assembly GCF_052327205.1). Taxonomy (NCBI): domain Eukaryota; kingdom Metazoa; phylum Chordata; class Chondrichthyes; order Squaliformes; family Somniosidae; genus Somniosus; species Somniosus microcephalus. The sequence goes on along the minus strand of NC_140993.1, from coordinate 208,350,531 downwards.
AAGTTCAGTAGATCGGAGGGGAGAAGCTCAGGAGATCAGAGGCGAACAGGTCAGGAGATCGAAGAGGGAGAAGTTCAGGAGATCGGAGGGGAGAAGGGCAGGAGATCGGAGGGGCAGAAGGTCAGGAGATCGGAGAGGGAGAATGTCAGGAGATCGGGGGGGAGTGTGGGGGAGAAGGACAGGAGATCGGAGGGGGAGAAGTTCAGGAGATCGGAGGGTTAGAAGGTCAGGAGATCGGAGGGGGAGAAGGTCAGGAGATCAGAGGGGGAGAAGCTCGAGATCAGAGGGGTAAGGTCAGGAGATCGGAGGGGGGAAGGTCAGGAGATCAGAGGGAGAGAAGGTCAGGAGATCAGAGGGGGAGAAGCTCAGGAGATCGGAGGGGTAATGTCAGGTGATCGGAGGGGGGAAGGTCAGGAGATCGGAGGGAGAGAATGTCAGGAGATCGGAGAGGAGATGCTCAGGAGATCGGAGTGGGGAAGGTCAGGAGATCAGAGGGGAGAAGGTCAGGAGATCGAAAGGGGGAGCAGGTCAGGAGATCGGAGAGGGAGAAGCTCAGGAGATCGGAAGGGGGAGAAGGTCAGGAGATCGGAGACGGAAAAGCTCAGGAGATCGGAGAGGGAGAAGATCAGGATATCGGAAAGGAGAGACGGTCAGGAGATCAGAGGGGAGAAGGTCCGGAGATCAGAGGGGAGAAGGTCAGGAGATCGGAGGGGTAGAAGTTCAGGAGATCTGAGGGGAGAAGCTCAGCAGATCAGAGGGGAGAAGATCAGGAGATCGGGGGGAAGAAGGTCAGGAGATCAGAGAGGGAGAAGTTTAGGAAATCGGAGGGGGGAAGGGCAGGAGATCGGAGGGGCAGAATGTCAGTAGATCGGAGAGGGAGTAGGTCAGGAGATCGGAGGGAAGAAGGCCAGGAGATCGGAGGGGAGAAGGTCAGGAGATCGGAGGGGAAATGGTCAGTAGATCGGAGGTGGAGAAGTTCAGGAGATCGGAGAGGGAGAAGTTCAGGAGATCGGAGAGGGAGAAGTTCCGGAGATCGGAGGGGAAAAGGTCAATAGATCGGGGGGGGAGAAGTTCAGGAGATCAGAGGGGAGAGGTTCAGGAGATCGGAGAAGGAAAAGCTCCGGAGATCGGAGGGGAGAAGGCAAGGAAATCGGAGAGGGAGAAAGTCAGGAGATCGGAGGGAAGAAGGCCAGGAGATCGCAGGGGAGGAATGTCAGAAGAGCGGAGGGGAGAAGGTCAGGAGATCAGAGAGGGAGAAGGTCAGGAGATCGGAGGGAAGAAGGCCAGGAGATCGGAGACGGAGGAGAAGGTCAGGAGATCGGAGAGGGAGGAGAAGGTCAGGAGATCGGAGGGGAGAAGCTCGGGAGATGGGCAGAGAAGGTCAGGAGATCGGGGGGAGTAGGTCAGGAGATCAGAGAGGGAGAAGGTCAGGAATACGTGGGAGGGGGAGAAGGTCAGGAGATCGGAGGGGAGAAGGTCAGGAGATCAGGGGCTGTGTGGGAGAAGGTCAGGAGATCGAAGAGGAGAAGGTCAGGAGATTGGAGAGGGATAAGGTCAGGAGATTGGAAGGGGGAGAAGCTCAGAAGATCGGAAGGGAGAAGCTCAGGAGATCGGAGAGGGAGAAGGCCTGGAGGTCGGAAGGGGGAGAAGGTCAGATCTGAGGGGGAGAAGCTCAGTAGATCAGAGGGGGAAGTCAGGAGATCGGGGGGGAGAAGGTCAGGAGATCGGAGAGGGAGAAGGTCAGGAGATCAGATGCGAACAGGTCAGGAGATCGGAGAGGGAGAAGTTCAGGAGATCGGGGGCTGTGTGGGAGAAGGTCAGGAGATCGGAGACGGAAAAGCTCAGGAGATCGGAGAGGGAGAAGATCAGGATATCGGAAAGGAGAGACGGTCAGGAGATCAGAGGGGAGAAGGTCCGGAGATCAGAGGGGAGAAGGTCAGGAGATCGGAGGGGGAGAAGTTCAGGAGATCTGAGGGGAGAAGCTCAGGCGATCAGAGGGGAGAAGATCAGGAGATCGGGGCGAAGAAGGTCAGGAGATCAGAGAGGGAGAAGTTTAGGAGATTGGAGGGGGGAAGGGCAGGAGATCGGAGGGGCAGAATGTCAGTAGATCGGAGAGGGAGAAGGTCAGGTGATCGGAGGGAAGAAGGCCAGGAGATCGGAGGGGGAGAAGCTCAGGAGATAAGAGGGGAGAAGATCAGGAGATTGGAGCAGGAGAAGTTCAGGAGATCGTGGGGGAGAACGTCAGGAGATTGGAGGGGTGAAGTTCAGGAGATCAGAGAGGAGAAGGTCAAAAATCGGCAGCGGGGAAGCTCCGGAGGTCAGACGGGGAGAAGGTCAGGAGATCGGAGTGGGGAAGGTCAGGAGATCAGAGGGGAGAAGGTCAGGATATCGGAAAGGAGAGAAGCTCAGGAGATCAGAGGGGAGAAGGTCCGGAGATCGGAGGGGAGAAGCTCAGGAGATCGGAGGGGGACAAGCTCAGGAGATCTGAGGGGAGAAGCTCAGGATATAAGAGGCAAGCAGGTCAGGAGATCGGAGAGGTAGAAGTTCAGGAGATCGGAGGGTAGAAGGTCAGGAGATCGGAGAGGGAGAAGGTCAGGAGATCGGGGTGGGGTGTGGCAGAAGGGCAGGAGATCGGAGGGGGAGAAGGTCAGAAGATCAGAGGGGGAGAAGGTCAGGAGATTGGAGGGAGAGAAGGTCAGGAGATCGGGGTGGGGTGTGGCAGAAGGGCAGGAGATCGGAGGGGGAGAAGGTCAGAAGATCAGAGGGGGAGAAGGTCAGGAGATTGGAGGGGGAGAAGGTCAGGAGATCAGAGGGAAGAAGGCCAGGAGATCAGAGAGGGAGGAGAAGGTCAGGAGATCGGAGAGGGAGGAGAATATCAGGAGATCGGAGGGGAGAAGCTCAGGAGATCGGGGGGAGAAGGTCAGAAGATCGGGGGGGAGAAGGCCAGGCGATCGGAGAGGGAGAAGGTCAGGAGATCGGAGGGGGGAAGGTCAGGAGATCGGGGGGGGTAGAAGGTCAGGTGATCCGAGGGGGAGAATGTCAGGAGATCGGAGAGGGAGAAGTTCAGGAGATCTGAGGGGAGAAGCTCAGGAGATCAGAGGCGAACAGGTCAGGTGATCGGAGGGAGAAGTTCAGGAGATCGGAGGGGAGGAGGGCAGGAGATCGGAGGGGCACAAGGTCAGGAGATCGGAGAGGAAGAAGGTCAGGAGATCGGGGTGAGTGTGGGAGAAGGGCAGGAGATCGGAGGGGGAAGTCAGGAGATCGGGGGGGAGAAAGTCAGGAGATCGGAGGGGGGAGAAGGTCAGGAGATCGGAGAGGGAGCAGGTCAGGAAATCAGATGCGAACAGGTCAGGAGATCGGAGAGGGAGAAGTTCAGGAGATCGGGGGCTGTATGGGAGAAGGGTAGGAGATCGGAGGGGGAGAAGGTCAGGAGTTCGGAGGGGGAGAAGGTCAGGAGCTCGGAGAGAAGAGGGCCAGGAGATCGGAGGGGAGAAGGTCAAGAGATCGGAGGGGAGAAGGTCAAGAGATCGGAGAGGGAGAAGTTCAGGAATTCGTGGGAGGGGGTAAAGGTCAGGAGATCGGGGGGAGAAGGTCAGGAGATCGGAGGGGAAAAGGTCAGGAGATCGGAGGGGAGAAGGTCAGGAGATCGGAGAGGAGAATGTCAGGAGATCGGAGGGGGGAAGGTCAGGAGGTCGGGGGGTAGAAGGTCAGGAGATCGGAGGGTGAGAAGTTCAGGAGATCGGAAGGGGGACAAGGTCAGGAGATCGGAACGGGGAGAAGGTCAGGAGATCGGAAGGGGGAGAAGGTCAGGAGATTGGAGGGGAGAAGCTTAGGAGATCGGAGTGGGAGAAGTTCAGGAGATCGGAAGGGGGAAGTCAGGAGATCGGCGGGGAGATGGTCAGGAGATCGGAGAGGGAAAAGCTCAGGAGATCGGAGGGGAGCAGGTCCAGAGATCGGAGGGGAGATGGTCAGGAGATCGGAGGGGGAGAAGTTCAGGAGATCAGAGGCGAGCAGGTCTGGAGATCGGAGGGGGAGAAGGTCAGGAGATCGGAGGGGAGAAGGTCAGGAGATCGGAGGGGAGAAGGTCAGGAGATCGGAGGGGAGGAAGGTGGGCAGATCGGAGGAGTGAAGGTCAGGAGATCGGAGGGGGAGAAAGTCAGGAGATCGGAGGAGTGAAGGTCAGGAGATCGGAGAGGAAGAAGGTCAGGACATCGGAGGGGGAGAAGTTCAGGAAATCGATGGGGGGGAATGTCGGGATCGGAGAGGGGAAGCTCAGGAGATTGGAGGGGGGAGATATTCAGGATATCGGACTGGGGGAGAAGGTGCGGAGCTGGGATGGGGAGAAGTTCAGGTGATCGGAAGGGATCAGGTCAGGAGCTCGGAGCGGGGGAGGTCAGGAGATCGGAGGAGAGAAGGTCAGGAGATCGGAAGGGGGAAGTTCAGGAAACCAGGGTATAGAAGATCATGAGATCGGAGGGGGAGAAGTTCAGGAGATCGGAAGGGGAGAAGGTCAGGAGATTGGAGGGGAGAAGCTCAGGAGATCGGAGGGGGAGAAGGTCAGGAGGAGGAGGGTGGAAGGTCAGGAGATTGGTGAGGGAGAAGGTCAGGACATCGAAAGGTGAGAAGGTCAGGAGAGCGTAGGGGCAGAATGTCATGAAATCGGAGGGGCAGAAGGTCAGGAGATCGGAGGGGAGAAGATCAGGAGATCCGAGGGGCAGAAGGTCAGGAGATCGGAGGTGAGAAAGTCAGGAGATCAGAGGGGTGAAGTCAGGAGATCGGAGGGGCAGAAGGTCAGAAGATCGGAGAGGGAGAAGCTCAGGAGATTAGAGGGGGAGAAGGTCAGGAGATCGGAAGGGGGAGAAGGGCAGGAGATTGGAGGGGTGAATGTCAGGAGATCGGAGAGGGAGAAGGTCAGGAGATCAGAGTGGAGAAGGTCAGGAGATCGGAGGGGAGAAGGTCAGGAGATCGGAGGGGCAGAAGGTCAGGAGATCGGAAGGGGGAGTAGCTCAGGAGATCGGAGGAGTGAAGGTCAGGAGATCGGAGAGGCAGAAGCTCAGGAGATGGTAGGGTTGGGGAGAAGGTCAGGAGATCGGCGGGGAGCAGGTCAGGAGATCGGAGGGGGAGAAGGTCAGGAGATCGAAGGGGGAGAAGGTCAGGAGATCAGAGGGGAGAAGGTCAGGAGATCGGAGGGGGAGAAGGTCAGGAGATCGGAGGGGAAAAGGTCAGGAGATCGGAGGGGAAAAGGTCAGGAGATCAGAGGGGAGAAGCTCAGGAGATCGGAGGGGGGGAACGTCAGGAGATCGGAGGGGTGAAGGTCAGAAGATCAGAGGGGAGTAGCGCAGGACTTCGGAGGGGGAGAAGGTCAGGAGATTGGACGGGGGGGTGGTCGGGATCGGAGAGGGGAAGCTCAGGAGATTGGAGGGGGGAGATGTTCAGGATATCGGACTGGGGGAGAAGGTCCAGAGCTGGGATGGGGAGAAGGTCATGAGATCGGAGGAGTGAAGCTCAGGAGATCGGAGGAGTGAAGCTCAGGAGATCGGAGAGGGAGAAGCTCAGGAGATCGGAGAGGGAGAAGGTCAGGAGATCAGAGAGGGAGAAGGTCAGGAGATTGGAAGTGGGAGAAGCTCAGTAGATCGGAGAGGAGAATGTCACGAGATCGGAGGGGGGAAGGTCAGGAGATCGGGGGGTAGAAGGTCAGGACATCGGAGAGGGAGAAGGTCAGGAGATCGGAAGGGGGAGAATGTCAGGAGATCGGAAGGGGGAGAAGGTCAGGAGATCGGAGGGGGAGAAGTTCAGGAGATCGGAAGGGGGACAAGGTCAGGAGATCGGAACGGGGAGAAGGTCAGGAGATCGGAAGGAGGAGAAGGTCAGGAGATCGGGGCGTAGAAGGTCAGGAGATCAGAGGGGAGAAGGTCAGGAGATCAGAGGCGAGAAGGTCAGGAGATCAGAGGCGAGAAGGTCAGGAGATCGGAGAGGGAGAAGTTCAGGAGATCAGAGGGCAGAAGGTCAGGAGATCGGAGGGGGAGAAGGTCAGGAGATCGGAGGGGAGAAGCTCAGGAGATCGGAGTGGGAGAAGGTCAGGAGATTGGAAGGGGGAAGTCAGGAGATCGGGGGGGAGAAGCTCAGGAGATCGGAGGGGTGGAAGTCAGGAGATCAGGGGTAAAAGGTCAGATTGGGGGAGATGGACAGGAGATCGGAGAGGGAGAAGCTCAGGAGATCGGAGGGGAGCAGGTCCAGAGATCGGAGGGGAGATGGTCAGGAGATCGGAGGGGGAGAAGTTCAGGAGATCAGAGGCGAGCAGGTCTGGAGATCGGAGGGGGAGAAGGTCAGGAGATCGGAGGGGAGAAGGTCAGGAGATCGGAGGGGGAGAAAGTCAGGAGATCGGAGGAGTGAAGGTCAGGAGATCGGAGAGGGAGAAGCTCAAGAGATCGGAGAGGGAGAAGGTCAGGACATCGTAGGGGGAGAAGTTAAGGAGATCGGAGGCAGGGTAGGTCGGGATCGGAGAGGGGAAGCTCAGGAGATTGGAGGGGGGAGATGTTCAGGATATCGGACTGGGGAGAAGGTGCGGAGCTGGGATGGGGAGATGTTCAGGTGATCGGAAGGGAGAAGGTCAGGAGCTTGGAGGGGGGAAGATCAGGAGATCGGAGGGGGGAAGATCAGGAGATCGGATGGGCGAAGATCAGGAGATCGGGGTGGAGAAGGTCAGGGGATCGGAAGGGGGAAGTTCAGGAAACCAGGAGATAGAAGTTCAGGAGATCAGAGGGGAGAAGTTCAGGAGGTGGAGGGTGGAAGGTCAGGAGATTGGTGAGGGAGAAGGTCAGGATATCGAAAGGTGAGAAGGTCAGGAGATCGGAGGGGCAGAATGTCATGAAATCGGAGGGGCAGAAGGTCAGGAGATTGGAAGGGGGAGAAGGTCAGGAGATCAGAGTGGAGAAGGTCAGGAGATCGGAGGGGAGACGGTCAGGAGATCGGAGGGGCAGAAGGTCAGGAGATCGGAAGGGTGAGAAGCTCAGGAGATCGGAGGAGTGAAGGTCAGGAGATCGGAGAGGCAGAAGCTCAGGAGATGGGAGGGTTGGGGAGAAGGTCAGGAGATCGGAGGGGGAGAAGGTCAGGAGATCGGAGGGGGAGAAGGTCAGGAGATCGGAGAGGAGAAGGTTAGGAGATCGAAGGGGGAATGTCAGGAGATCGGAGGGGGAGAAGGTCAGCAGATCGGAGGGGAGAAGGTCAGGAGATCAGAGGGGGAGAAGGTCAGGAGATCGGAGGGGGAGAAGGTCAGCAGATCGGAGGGGAGAAGGTCAGGAGATCGGAGAGGGAGAAGGCCTGGAGATCGGAAGGGGGAGAAGGTCAGATCTGAGGGGGAGAAGCTCAGTAGATCAGAGGGGGAAGTCAGGAGATCGGGGGGGAGAAGGTCAGGAGATCGGAGAGGGAGAAGGTCAGGAGATCAGATGCGAACAGGTCAGGAGATCGGAGAGGGAGAAGTTCAGGAGATCGGGGGCTGTGTGGGAGAAGGTCAGGAGATCGGAGACGGGAAAGCTCAGGAGATCGGAGACGGAGAAGATCAGGATATCGGAAAGGAGAGACGGTCAGGAGATCAGAGGGGAGAAGGTCCGGAGATCAGAGGGGAGAAGGTCAGGAGATCGGAGGGGGAGAAGTTCAGGAGATCTGAGGGGAGAAGCTCAGGCGATCAGAGGGGAGAAGATCAGGAGATCGGGGCGAAGAAGGTCAGGAGATCAGAGAGGGAGAAGTTTAGGAGATCGGGGGGGGAAGGGCAGGAGATCGGAGGGGCAGAATGTCAGTAGATCGGAGAGGGAGAAGGTCAGGTGATCGGAGGGAAGAAGGCCAGGAGATCGGAGCGGGAGAAGCTCAGGAGATAAGAGGGGAGAAGATCAGGAGATTGGAGCAGGAGAAGTTCAGGAGATCGCGGGGGAGAAGGTCAGGAGATCGGAGGGGTGAAGGTCAGGAGATCAGAGAGGGGAAGGTCAAAAATCGGCAGCGGGGAAGGTCAGGAGATCAGAGGGGAGAAGGTCAGGATATCGGAAAGGAGAGAAGCTCAGGAGATCAGAGGGGAGAAGGTCCGGAGATCGGAGGGGAGAAGCTCAGGAGATCGGAGGGGGACAAGTTCAGGAGATCTGAGGGGAGAAGCTCAGGATATAAGAGGCAAGCAGGTCAGGAGATCGGAGAGGTAGAAGTTCAGGAGATCGGAGGGGAGAAGGGCAGGAGATCGGAGGGGTAGAAGGTCAGGAGATCGGAGAGGGAGAAGGTCAGGAGATCGGGGTGGGGTGTGGCAGAAGGGCAGGAGATCGGAGGGGGAGAAGGTCAGAAGATCAGAGGGGGAGAAGGTCAGGAGATTGGAGGGGGAGCTGGTCAGGAGATCAGAGGGAAGAAGGCCAGGAGATCAGAGAGGGAGGAGAAGGTCAGGAGATCGGAGAGGGAGGAGAATGTCAGGAGGTCGGAGGGGAGAAGCTCAGGAGATGGGGGGAGAAGGTCAGAAGATGGGTGGGGAGAAGGCCAGGCGATCGGAGAGGGAGAAGGTCAGGAAATCGGAGGGGGGAAGGTCAGGAGATCGGGGGGGTAGAAGGTCAGGTGATCCGAGGGGGAGACTGTCAGGAGATCGGAGAGGGAGAAGTTCAGGAGATCTGAGGGGAGAAGCTCAGGAGATCAGAGGCGAACAGGTCAGGTGATCGGAGGGAGAAGTTCAGGAGATCGGAGGGGAGGAGGGCAGGAGATCGGAGGGGCACAAGGTCAGGAGATCGGAGAGGAAGAAGGTCAGGAGATCGGGGTGAGTGTGGGAGAAGGGCAGGAGATTGGAGGGGGAAGTCAGGAGATCGGGGGGGAGAAAGTCAGGAGATCGGAGGGGGGAGAAGGTCAGGAGATCGGAGAGGGAGCAGGTCAGGAAATCAGATGCGAACAGGTCAGGAGATCGGAGAGGGAGAAGTTCAGGAGATCGGGGGCTGTCTGGGAGAAGGGTAGGAGATCGGAGGGGGAGAAGGTCAGGAGTTCGGAGGAGGCGAAGGTCAGGAGATCGGAGGGGGGGAAGTCAGGAGATCGGGGGGAGAAGGTCAGGAGATCAGGGGAGATGGTCAGGAGATCAGAGAGGGAGAAGCTCAGGAGATCGGAGGGGAGCAGGTCCAGAGATCGGAGGGGAGGAAGGTCAGCAGATCGGAGGAGTGAAGGTCAGGAGATCGGAGAGGGAGAAGGTCAGGACATCGGACGGGGAGAAGTTCAGGAGATCGATGGGGGGGAAAGTCGGGATCGGAGAGGGGAAGCTCAGGAGATTGGAGGGGGGAGATATTCAGGATATCGGACTGGGGGTGAAGGTGCGGAGCTGGGATGGGGAGAAGTTCAGGTGATCGGAAGGGAGCAGGTCAGTAGCTCGGAGTGGGGGAGGTCAGGAGATCGGAGGAGAGAAGGTCAGGAGATCGGAGGATGGAAGGTCAGGAGATCGGGGGGGAGAAGGTCAGGAGATCGGAAGGGGGAAGTTCAGGAAACTAGGGTATAGAAGATCATGAGATCGGAGGGGGAGAAGTTCAGGAGATCGGAAGGGGAGAAGGTCAGGAGATCGGAGGGGAGAAGCTCAGGAGATCGGAGGGGGAGAAGGTCAGGAGATTGGAGGGGAGAAGGTCAGGAGATCAGAGGGGAGAAGCTCAGGAGATCGGAGGGGGAGAACGTCAGGAGCTCAGAGGGGTGAAGGTCAGGAGATCAGAGGGGAGTAGCGCAGGACATCGGAGGGGGAGAAGTTCAGGAGATTGGACGGGGGCATGGTCGGGATCGGAGAGGGGAAGCTCAGGAGATTGGAGGGGGGAGATGTTCAGGATATCGGACTGGGGGAGAAGGTCCAGAGCTGGGATGGGGAGAAGGTCATGAGATCGGAGGAGTGAAGCTCAGTAGATCGGAGAGGAGAATGTCAGGAGATCGGAGGGGGTAAGGTCAGGAGATCAGAGGGAAGAAGGCCAGGAGATCGGAGAGGGAGGAGAACGTCAGGAGATCGGAGAGGGAGGAGAAGGTCAGGAGATCGGAGGGGAGAAGCTCAGGAGATCGGGGGGAGAAGGTCAGAAGATCGGGGGGGAGAAGGCCAGGTGATTGGAGAGGGAGAAGGTCAGCAGATCGGAGGGGGGAAGGTCAGGAGATCGGGCGGGTAGAAGGTCAGGTGATCCGAGGGGGAGAATGTCAGGAGATCGGAGAGGGAGATGTTCAGGAGATCTGAGGGGAGAAGCTCAGAAGATCAGAGGCGAACAGGTCAGGTGATCGGAGGGAGAATTTCAGGAGATCGGAGGGGAGAAGGGCAGGAAATCAGATGCGAACAGGTCAGGAGATCGGAGAGGAAGAAGGTCAGGACATCGGGGGCTGTGTGGGAGAAGGGCAGGAGATCGGAGGGGGAGAAGGTCAGGAGATCGGGGGCTGTGTGGGAGAAGGGCAGGAGATCGGAGGGGGAGAAGGTCAGGAGTTCGGAGGGGGAGAAGGTCAGGAGATCGGAGAGGGAGCAAAAGTTCAGGAGATCGGAGGGGAGAAGCTCAGGAGATCGGAGAGGGAGGAGACGGTCAGGAGATTGGGGGGGGAGAAGGTCAGGAGATCGGAGGGGAAAAGGTCAGGAGATCGGAGGGGAAAAGTTCAGGAGATCGGAGGGGAGAAGGTTAGGAGATCGGAGGGGAGAAGGTCAAGAGATCGGAGAGGAAGAAGTTCAGGAATTCGTGGGAGGGGGTAAAGGTCAGGAGATCGGGGGGAGAAGGTCAGGAGATCGGAGAGGGAGAAGGTCAGGAAATCGGAGAGGGGGAAGGTCAGGAGATCGGAAAGGGGAGAATGTCAGGAGATCGGAAGGGGGAGAAGGTCAGGAGATCGGAGGGTGAGAAGTTCAGGAGATCGGAAGGGAGACAAGGTCAGGAGATCGGAACGGGGAGAAGGTCAGGAGATGGGAAGGGGGAGAAGGTCAGGAGATCGGGGCGTAGAAGGTCAGGAGATCAGAGGGGAGAAGCTCAGGAGATCAGAGGCCAGAAGGTCAGGAGATTGGAGGAGTGAAGGTCAGGAGATCGGAGGGGGAGAAGGTCAGGAGATCAGAGGGAAGAAGGCCAGGTGATCGGAGAGGGAGGAGAAGGTCAGGAGATCGGAGAGGGAGGAGAAGGTCAGGAGATCGGAGGGGAGAAGCTCAGGAGATCAGGGGGAGAAGGTCAGAAGATCGGGGGGGAGAAGTCCAGGCGATCGGAGAGGGAGAAGTTCAGGAGATCGGAGGGGAGAAGCTCAGGAGATCGGAGGGGGAGAAGGTCAGGAGGTCGGAAGGGGGAAGTCAGGAGATCGGGGGGGAGAAGGTGAGGAGATCAGAGGGGGGGAAGTCAGGAGATCGGGGGGAAAAGTTCAGGAGATCAGAGGAGAGAAGGTCAGGAGATCGGAGGGGGGAAGGTCAGGAGATCGGGGGGGAGAAGGTCAGGAGATCGGAAGGGGGAAGTTCAGGAAACCAGGGAATAGAAGATCATGAGATCGGAGGGGGAGAAGTTCAGGAGATCGGAAGGGGAGAAGGTCAGGAGATCGGAGGGGAGAAGCTCAGGAGATCAGAGGGGGAGAAGGTCAGGAGGTGGAGGGTGGAAGGTCAGGAGATTGTTGAGGGAGAAGGTCAGGACATCGAAAGGTGAGAAGGTCAGGAGATCGGAGGGGCAGAATGTCATGAAATCGGAGTGGCAGAAGGTCAGGAGATCAGAGGGGAGTAGATCAGGAGATCCGAGGGGCAGAAGGTCAGGAGATCGGAGGTGAGAAAGTCAGGCGATCAGAGGGGTGAAGTCAGGAGATCGGAGGGGCAGAAGGTCAGAAGATCGGAGAGGGAGAAGCTCAGGAGATTAGAGGGGGAGATGGTCAGGAGATCGGAGGGGAGAAGGTCAGGAGATCGGAGGGGAGGAAGGTCAGCAGATCGGAGGAGTGAAGGTCAGGAGATCGGAGGGGGAGAAAGTCAGGAGATCGGAGGGGCAGAAGGTCAGAAGATCGGAGAGGGAGAAGCTCAGGAGATCAGGGGGAGAAGGTCAGAAGATCGGGGGGGAGAAGTCCAGGCGATCGGAGAGGGAGAAGTTCAGGAGATCTGAGGGGAGATGCTCAGGAGATCAGAGGCGAACAGGTCAGGTGATCGGAGGGAGAAGTTCAGGAGATCAGAGGAGAGAAGGTCAGGAGATCGGAGGGGGGAAGGTCAGGAGATCGGGGGGGAGAAGGTCAGGAGATCGGAAGGGGGAAGTTCAGGAAACCAGGGAATAGAAGATCATGAGATCGGAGGGGGAGAAGTTCAGGAGATCGGAAGGGGAGAAGGTCAGGAGATCGGAGGGGAGAAGCTCAGGAGATCAGAGGGGGAGAAGGTCAGGAGGTGGAGGGTGGAAGGTCAGGAGATTGTTGAGGGAGAAGGTCAGGACATCGAAAGGTGAGAAGGTCAGGAGATCGGAGGGGCAGAATGTCATGAAATCGGAGGGGCAGAAGGTCAGGAGGTCAGAGGGGAGTAGATCAGGAGATCCGAGGGGCAGAAGGTCAGGAGATCGGAGGTGAGAAAGTCAGGCGATCAGAGGGGTGAAGTCAGGAGATCGGAGGGGCAGAAGGTCAGAAGATCGGAGAGGGAGAAGCTCAGGAGATTAGAGGGGGAGATGGTCAGGAGATCGGAGGGGAGAAGGTCAGGAGATCGGAGGGGAGGAAGGTCAGCAGATCGGAGGAGTGAAGGTCAGGAGATCGGAGGGGGAGAAAGTCAGGAGGTCGGAGGGGCAGAAGGTCAGAAGATCGGAGAGGGAGAAGCTCAGGAGATTAGAGTGGAGAAGGTCAGGAGATCGGAGGGGAGAAGGTCAGGAGATCGGAGGGGCAGAAGGTCAGGAGATCGGAAAGGGGGGAAGCTCAGGAGATCGGAGGAGTGAAGGTCAGGAGATCGAAGAGGCAGAAGCTCAGGAGATGGGAGGGTTGGGGAGAAGGTCAGGAGATCGGCGGGGAGAAGGTCAGGAGATCGGAAGGGGGAGAAGGTCAGGAGATTGGAGGGGTGAATGTCAGGAGATCGGAGAGGGAGAAGCTCAGGGGATCGGAGAGGGAGCAGGTCAGGAGATCAGAGAGGGAGAAGCTCAAGAGGTCGGAGAGGGAGAAGGTCAGGAGATTGGAAGGGGGAGAAGGTCAGGAGATTAGAGTGGAGAAGGTCAGGAGATCGGAGGGGCAGAAGGTCAGGAGATCGGAAGGGGGAGAAGCTCAGGAGATCGGAGCAGTGAAGGTCAGGAGATCGGAGAGGCAGAAGCTCAGGAGATGGGAGGGTTGGGGAGAAGGTCAGGAGATCGGCAGGGAGAAGGTCAGGAGATCGGGGGGGGAGAAGGTCAGGAGATCGGTGGGGGAGAAGGTCAGGAGATCGGAGAGGAGAAGGTTAGGAGATCGAAGGGGGAATGTCAGGAGATCAGAGGGGAGAAGGTCAGGAGATCGGAGGGGGAGAAGGTCAGGCGATCGGAGGGGAGAAGGTCAGGAGATCAGAGGGGAGAAGCACAGGAGATCGGAGGGGGAGAACGTCCGGAGATCGGAGGGGTGAAGGTCAGGCGATCAGAGGGGAGTAGCGCAGTACATCGGAGGGGGAGGAGGTCAGGAGATTGGACGGGGGGGATGGTCAGGATCGGAGAGGGGAAGCTCAGGAGATTGGAGGGGGCAGAAGTTCAGGAGATCGGAGAGGGAGAAGTTCAGGAGATCGGAGGGGAGAAGCTCAGGAGATCGGAGGGGGAGAAGGTCAGGAGGTCGGAAGGGGGAAGTCAGGAGATCGGGGGGGAGAAGGTGAGGAGATCAGAGGGGGGGAAGTCAGGAGATCGGGGGGAAAAGGTCAGATCGGGGGAGATGGTCAGGAGACGGAGAGGGAGCAGGTCCAGAGATCGGAGGGGAGCAGGTCCAGAGATCGGAGGGGAGATGGTCAGGAGATCGGAGGGGGAGAAGTTCAGGAGACCAGAGGCTAGCAGGTCTGGAGATCCGAGGGGGAGAAGGTCAGGAGATCGGAGGGGAGAAGGTCAGGCGATCGGAGGGGGAGAAAGTCAGGAGATCGGAGGAGTGAAGGTCAGGAGATCGGAGAGGGAGAAGGTCAGGACATCGTAGGGGGAGAAGTTCAGGAGATCGGAGGCGGGGAAGGTCGGGATCGGAGAGGGGAAGCTCAGGAGATTGGAGGGGGAGATGTTCAGGATATCAGACTGGGGGAGAAGGTGCGGAGCTGGGATGGGGAGAAGTGCAGGTGATCGGAAGGGAGAAGGTCAGGAGATCGGAGGGGGGAAGGTCAGGAGATTGGGGGGGAGAAGGTCAGGAGATCGGAAGGGGGAAGTTCAGGAAACCAGGGGATAGAAGATCATGAGATTGGAGGGGGAGAAGTTCAGGAGATCGGAAGGGGAGAAGGTCAGGAGATCGGAGGGGAGAAGGTCAGGAGATCGGAAGGGTGAGCAGCTCAGGAGATCGGAGGAGTGAAGGTCAGGAGATTGGAGAGGCAGGAGATGGGAGGGTTGGGGAGAAGGTCAGGAGATCGGAGGGGGAGAAGGTCAGGAGATCGGAGGGGGAGAAGGTCAGGAGATCGGAGAGGAGAAGGTTAGGAGATCGAAGGGGGAATGTCAGGAGATCAGAGGGGAGAAGGTCAGGAGATCGGAGGGGGAGAAGGTCAGCAGATCGGAGGGGAGAAGGTCAGGAGATCAGAGGGGAGAAGCTCAGGAGATCGGAGGAGGAGAACGTCAGGAGTTAGGAGGGGTGAAGGTCAGGAGATCAGAGGGGAGTAGCGCAGGACATCGGAGGGGGAGAAGGTCAGGAGATTGGACGGGGGGTGATGGTCGGGATCGGAGAGGGGAAGCTCAGGAGGTTGGACGGGGGAGATGTTCAGGATATCAGACTGGGGGAGAAGGTCCAGAGCTGGGATGGGGAGAAGGTCATGAGATCGGAGGAGTGAAGGTCAGGAGATCGGAGAGGGAGAAGCTCAGGAGATCGGAGAGCGAGAAGGTCAGGAGATCAGAGAGGGAGAAGGTCAGGAGATTGGAAGTGGGAGAAGCTCAGGAGATCAGATGGGAGAAGACGAGGAGATCAGAGAGGAGAAGGTCAGGAGGTGGAGGGTGGAAGGTCAGGAGATCGGAGAGGGAGAAGGGCAGGAGATCGGAAGGTGAGAAGGTCAGGAGATCGGGGGGGCAGAATGTCATGAAATCGGTGGGGCAAAAGGTCAGGAGATCGGAGGGGAGAAGATCAGGAGATCCGAGGGGCAGAAGGTCAGGAGATCGGAAGGGGGAGAAGGTCAGGAGATCGGAGGGGAGAAGGTCAGGAGATCGAAGGGGAGAAGGTCAGGAAATCAGAGGGGAGAAGGTCAGGAGATCTGAGAGGGAAAAGGTCAGGGTATCGGAGGGGAGGTGGTCAGGAGATCAGAGGGGGTAAGGTCAGGAGATTGGAGGAGTGAAGGTCAGGAGATCGGGGGATTGGGGAGAAGGTCAGTAGATCGGAGGGGAGAAGGTCAGGAGATCAGAGGGGAGAAGCTCAGGAGATCGGAGGGGGAGAAGGTCAGCAGATCGGAATGGGGAGAAGCTCAGGAGATCGGAGAGGAGAAGGTCAGGAGATCGGAATGGGGAGAAGCTCAGGAGATCGGAGAGGAGAAGGTCAGGAGATCGGAGGGGAGTAGCGCAGGACATCGGAGGGGGAGAAGGTCAGGAGATTGGACGGGGTGAAGGTCAGGAGATCGGAGGGGTGAAGGTCAGGAGATGCGGGGGGGTGGTTGGGGAGAAGGCCAGGAGATCGGAGAGGGAGAAGGTCAGGAGATCGGGGGGGGGGGTTGGGGAGAAGGTCAGGTGATCGGAAGGGAGATGTTCAGGAGATCGGAGAGGCAGAAGGTCAGGAGATCGGAGGGGCAGAAGGTCAGGAGATCGGAGGGGAGAAGTTCAGGAGATCGGAGGGGGGAGATGTTCAGGAGATCGGACTGAGGGAGAAGGTCAGTAGCTGTGATAAGGCGAAGGTCTGGATCTCGGAGTGGGGGAAGAGATCAAGAGATTGGAGAGGAGGAGGCAAGCTTTCATCATAGCTTCACTCAGATCATAGGCCATTCAAAGGTACACCTGCTGCTGTTCCCCAGATGCCCTTCCAGACAAAGGCCTCATCCATACCTTTGTTGTCACTAGACTCGACTATTTCAATGCACACCTGGCTGGCCTTTCATCTTCCACCTTCAATTAGCTTGAACTCATCCAAAACTCTGCTGCACATACTGTATTCACTGAAAGTCCCCTTCACCCATCACCCCTGTGCTCGCTGACTTACATTGGCTCCCAGTCCACCATCACGTTGATTTTAAAATTCTCAGCCTCATGTTGAAATCCCTGCATGGCCACACCCCTTCTTCTCTGAACTCCAGATTATCAGTGCCATGCCTTCTCTGAACTCAGTAGTATTAGCGTGTGCATTCACTACACTCAGTAGTGTCAGCACTGTGCGTGCTGTGCACTCGATTGTGTCAGCGCTGTGCGTTCTCTGAAATCAGTAGTGTCAGCACTGTGCGTGCTCTGCACTCGATTGTGTCAGCGCTGTGCGTTCTCTGAAATCAGTAGTGTTAGCACTGTGCATTGTATGAACTTGAATGTGTCAGCGCTGTGCGTTCTCTGAAATCAGTAGTGTTAGCACTGCATTGTGTGAACTTGATTGTGTCAGCACTGTGCGTTCTCTGAAATCAGTAGTGTTAGCACTGTGCGTTGTATGACATTGAGTGCCTGTTGACTGGATCAAATTACACATTGCAGATAACTTGAATTACTCTACAGCAGACAGGATCAAATTACACATTCTAGACGAAGTGGTGCGTGTGTATTGACCTCCCAAAGCCTGTGTCGGTGGCAATAAAAAATCTGCTCCTGCCACCATGTGGACCAAATCCATGCAGCCAAGGTGCATGGGTTTGTCAGGGTAGAGAACAGGGTACAGAAACAGAGTGCAGGTATGCACAACATTCAGTCAGTTCCTGTGCATTAGCATTAATCTGTGTTTTCCTTTAAGATACTGATCGACCTGCCGTGCATTTGAAACATGTTCTGTTTTTAAACTTTAATGTCCATCAGACTAGAAATTACTCTTAGTAGTAATGGGAGTAGTAATGGGAGACAAATATTTCACATGACATGACTCTATCTGCTATTTTAACCCAGGTATTAACCCTTTTAAAATTATATTGTGGACAGAGGAATGTCACATCAAAGCATTGGCATGGAGTGTCTGTTTTTGCTGATTCGGATTGCTTCTCATACATGGTGGAACTTTAGCTCACCATGGAGATATACCATGACTCAA
Source organism: Somniosus microcephalus (assembly GCF_052327205.1). Lineage (NCBI taxonomy): Eukaryota > Metazoa > Chordata > Chondrichthyes > Squaliformes > Somniosidae > Somniosus > Somniosus microcephalus. Next base: position 208,333,275 of record NC_140993.1, on the reverse strand, counting down.
TGCAATCTTATTGATTCCATGTCATTAATATATTTAAGGTGGACTTTCCAAGCCTGAGCCCATGGAGTGCATGGGAGTTAGACTGGAGCATGCCTCAGAGCTGGAGTCGGGGTGGAGTTAGACTGGAGCAGGCCTCAGAGCTGGAGTGGGTGGAGTTAGACTGGAGCAGGCCTCAGGGCTGGAGTGGGGTGGAGTTAGACTGAAGCAGGCCTCAGGGCTGGAGTGGGGGGGGATTTAGACTGGAGCAGGCCTCAGAGATGGAGTGGGAGGGGGGAGTTAGACTGGAGGAGGCCTCAAGGCTGGAGTGGGGTTGAGTTAGACTGGAGCAGGCATCAGGGCTGGACTGGGGAGGGAGTTAGACTGGAGCAGGCCTCAGGGCTGGAGTAGGGGTGAGTTAGACCAGGGCAGGCCTCAGGGCTGGAGTGGGGGTGGGAGTTAGACTGGAGCAGGCCTCAGGGCTGGAGTGGGTAGAGTTAGACTGGAACAGGCCTCAGGGCTGGATTGGGGGGTGTTAGACTGAAGCAGGCCTCAGGGCTGGAGTGCGGGGGAGTTAGACTGGAGCAGGCCTCAGGGCTGGAGTGGGGGGGGGGAGTTATACTGGAGCAGGCCTCAGAGCTGGAATGGGGTGGAGTTAGACAGGAGCAGGCCTCAGAGCTGGAGTAGGGTGGAGTTAGACAGGAGCAGGCATCAGGGCTTGAGTGGGGTGGAGTTAAACTGGAGCAGGCCTCGGAGCTGGACTAGGGCGGAGTTAGACAGGAGCAGGCATCAGGGCTTGAGTGGGGTGGAGTTAGACTGGAGCAGGCCTCTGAGCTGGAGTGGGGTGGAGTTAGGCTGATGCAGGCCTCAGAGCTGGAGTGGGGTGAGTTGGACTGGAGCAGGCCTCAGGGCTGGAGTGGGGGTGGAGTTTGACTGGAGCAAGCCTCAGAGCTGCAGTGGAATGGAGTTAGACTAGAGCAGGCCTCAGAGCTGGAATGGGATGGAGTTAGATTGGAGCAGGCCTCAGAGCTGGAATGGGGTGGGGGGAGTTAGGTTGGAGCAGGCCTCAGGGCTGGAGTGGGGGGTTAGACTGGAGCAGGCCTCAGGGCTGGAGTGGGGATGGAGATAGACTGGAGCAGGCCTCAGAGCTGGAGTGGATAGAGTTGGACTGGATTAGGCCTCAGGGCTGGAGTGGGGTGGAGTTACACAGACTGGAGCAGGCCTCAGGGCTGGAGTGGGGGAGGGGGGTGGGAGTTAGACTGGAGCAGTCCTCAGAGCAGGAGTGGGGGTGAGTTAGACTGGAGCAGGCCTCAGGGCTGGAGTGGCGGGGGGGGTTATACTGGAGCAGGCCTCAGGGCTGGAGTGGGGCTGTGTTAGGCTGGAGCAGGCCTCATGGCTGGAGTGGGGGGGAGTTAGGTTGGAGCAGGCCTCAGGGCTGGAGTGGGGGTGGAGATAGACTGGAGCAGGCCTCAGAGCTGGAGTGGGTTGGAGTTAGACAGGAGCAGGCATCAGGGCTGAAGCGTGGTGGAGTTAGACTGGAGCAGGCCTCTGAGCTGGAGTGGGGTGGAGTTCGGCTGATGCAGGCCTCAGAGCTGGAGTGGGGGTGGAGTTTGACTGGAGCAGGCCTCAGAGCTGGAGTGCGGGTGAGTTGGACCGGAGCAGGCCTCAGGGCTGGAGTGGGGGGGAGTTAGGTTGGAGCAGGCCTCAGGGCTGGAGTGGGGGTGGAGATAGACTGGAGCAGGCCTCTGAGCTGGAGTGGGGTGGAGTTCGGCTGATGCAGGCCTCAGAGCTGGAGTGGGGGTGGAGTTTGACTGGAGCAGGCCTCAGAGCTGGAGCGGAATGGAGTTAGACTAGAGCAGGCCTCAGGGCTAGAGTGGGGGTGGAGTTAGGTTGGATCAGGCCTCAGAGCTGGAGTAGGGTTAGAGTTAGACTGGAGCAGGCCTCAGAGCTGGAGTGGGGGTGAGTTAGACTGAAGCAGGCCTCAAGGCTGGAGTGGGGGTGGGAGTTAGACTGGAGCAGGCCTCAGGGCTGGAGTGGGGTGGAGTTAGACAGGAGCAGGCCTCAGAGCTGGAGTAGGGTGGAGTTAGACAGGAGCAGGCATCAGGGCTTGAGTGGGGTGGAGTTAAACTGGAGCAGGCCTCGGAGCTGGACTAGGGCGGAGTTAGACAGGAGCAGGCATCAGGGCTTGAGTGGGGTGGAGTTAGACTGGAGCAGGCCTCTGAGCTGGAGTGGGGTGGAGTTAGGCTGATGCAGGCCTCAGAGCTGGAGTGGGGTGAGTTGGACTGGAGCAGGCCTCAGGGCTGGAGTGGGGGTGGAGTTTGACTGGAGCAAGCCTCAGAGCTGCAGTGGAATGGAGTTAGACTAGAGCAGGCCTCAGAGCTGGAATGGGATGGAGTTAGATTGGAGCAGGCCTCAGAGCTGGAATGGGGTGGGGGGAGTTAGGTTGGAGCAGGCCTCAGGGCTGGAGTGGGGGGTTAGACTGGAGCAGGCCTCAGGGCTGGAGTGGGGATGGAGATAGACTGGAGCAGGCCTCAGAGCTGGAGTGGATAGAGTTGGACTGGATTAGGCCTCAGGGCTGGAGTGGGGTGGAGTTACACAGACTGGAGCAGGCCTCAGGGCTGGAGTGGGGGAGGGGGGTGGGAGTTAGACTGGAGCAGTCCTCAGAGCAGGAGTGGGGGTGAGTTAGACTGGAGCAGGCCTCAGGGCTGGAGTGGCGGGGGGGGTTATACTGGAGCAGGCCTCATGGCTGGAGTGGGGGGGAGTTAGGTTGGAGCAGGCCTCAGGGCTGGAGTGGGGGTGGAGATAGACTGGAGCAGGCCTCAGAGCTGGAGTGGGTTGGAGTTAGACAGGAGCAGGCATCAGGGCTGAAGCGTGGTGGAGTTAGACTGGAGCAGGCCTCTGAGCTGGAGTGGGGTGGAGTTCGGCTGATGCAGGCCTCAGAGCTGGAGTGGGGGTGGAGTTTGACTGGAGCAGGCCTCAGAGCTGGAGTGCGGGTGAGTTGGACCGGAGCAGGCCTCAGGGCTGGAGTGGGGGGGAGTTAGGTTGGAGCAGGCCTCAGGGCTGGAGTGGGGGTGGAGATAGACTGGAGCAGGCCTCTGAGCTGGAGTGGGGTGGAGTTCGGCTGATGCAGGCCTCAGAGCTGGAGTGGGGGTGGAGTTTGACTGGAGCAGGCCTCAGAGCTGGAGCGGAATGGAGTTAGACTAGAGCAGGCCTCAGGGCTAGAGTGGGGGTGGAGTTAGGTTGGATCAGGCCTCAGAGCTGGAGTAGGGTTAGAGTTAGACTGGAGCAGGCCTCAGAGCTGGAGTGGGGGTGAGTTAGACTGAAGCAGGCCTCAAGGCTGGAGTGGGGGTGGGAGTTAGACTGGAGCAGGCCTCAGGGCTGGAGTGGGGTGGAGTTAGACTGGAGCAGACCTCAGAGCTGGAGTGGGATGGAATTAGACTGGAGCAGGCCTCAGGGCTGGAGTGGGGTGGAGTTAGACTGGAGCAGGCCTCAGAGCTGGAATGGGATGGAGTTAGACTGGAGCAGGCCTCAGAGCTGGAATGGGATGGAGTTAGACTGGAGCAGACCTCAGAGCTGGAGTGGGGTGTGTAGTGTCCGAGTATCAATAATACACGGACTGCAGGAGAACAATAATAACAGGTATTTACTGAACAGAGGGTAACTTAAGACTGAAGTACAGAAGCCTGCTATGGCTTTATATACAGGGGTGGTCACTGCCGGTACTGCAGTATAGAATCAGTTCTTCTCTTAAAGGTACATACACAACAATTCCTCCCCTTTTAGATAAATAGTACATCACATTCATTTAACAACTAAATAATAACTCATTACAATTACAATTTTCGCTGTACTATATACATCAACTGAAATAATCATTTATAAGTTCAGTCTTTGAGGAGGCTTCCTGATCCTGACTGGATAGCGCCTTTCTCGAGTATCCTGTTCTTGCGGTGGAGTTGATTCTGGCTCATTGTCATTGGTTGGTTCGTCAGCTTCCAATATCACTGCTTCTGAGCAGACGTAATCTGTCCTTCGGGTTTATTATCAGGTGCACCTGCTCGTGGTATGGGGTTTGCTTGTTCCTGTGACTCTAGAATCTGGTCAGCATGGCGTCTCACGATGCTCTCTCCAACGTCCACTGTGTACATTAGTGGTCCCTGCTGTGTGCATATCGTTCCTGGCTGCCATTTTTCTGTTCGGTAGTCGCGGGCCAAGACTGGTTGCCCTATCTTGAAGCTCCTGGTTGGTTTCTCATTTATGTGCTGGAATTGATTATCCTCAACATCTCGTCTGATGTTTGGTTTGCGCAAATCCAGGCGACATCTTAGCCTTCGGTTGAAGAACATTATGGCTGGAGCTTGGTTGGTGACTGCATGTGTCGCATTCCGGTAAGCAAACAAGAAATTATCCACCTTGTGTTGTAGTGGTATGTTGTCGTTATACATCGCCTTTATTGCCTTTTTAAAGGTCTGAACAAACCTCTCAGCCAATCCATTTGTGGCTGGATGATATGGGGCAGATGTGTAATGTTTCACCCCATTATTCCTCAGAAACCTCCGGAAATCCTCGGACACAAACTGTGGCCCATTGTCGGAGCAAATCTGTTCTGGCAAGCCATTCCTGGCGAAGATGGTCCGTAGGACTGCAATAGTTTTCTCCGTGGTGGTGGAGGACATTTTGATGACATCTGGCCATTTCGAATGGGCGTCCACAGCGATTAGGAACATTGAGTCCATAAATGGACCAGCAAAATCAATGTGTACCCGTTGCCATGGAGATGAGGGCCACTCCCATGGATGTAGCGGGGCCTGTGGTGGAGCGTTTTGGACCTTCTGGCATCCTGTGCATCTCTTGGTCATATCCTCGATTTCTTTATCGATTCCCAGCCACCACACAAACGCCCTGGCTAGGCTCTTCATTTTTACCCCTCCCAGATGACCCTCATGAAGCTCATTGAGCACTCTATCTCTCAACTTGGGTGGAATTACCACTCGGGATCCACACATCAAGGTCCCCTGGCACACTGACAGCTCACAGAAGTATCACAGAAACCCCACAGTGCAGATAGAGGCCATTCGGCCCATCGAGCCTGCACCGACACATATCCCACCCGATCCCCGTAACCCCTACACCAACACATATCCTACTCTATCCCCGTAACCCCACGTATTTAATCCCCCTAACACTGAGGGTCAATTTAGCATAGCCAATCAACCTAACCCGCACATCTTTGGACTGTGGGAGGAAACTGGAGCACCCGGAGGAAACCCACGCAAACACGGGGAGAATGTGCAAACTCCACACAGACAGTCACCCGAGGCCAGATTCGAACCCGGGTCCCTGGCGCTGTGAGGCAACAGTGCTAACCACTATGCCACCGTGCCACTATGTTTAAAGGATTCAACTGAAGGCTTTTAATCACTAAGAACATTGCAGGTCTTTCCACATCGGGTTCATCTGATAGAATGACTCATACAGCTCTTGAGACCTTTATATGACAAAAGACAGGGGCGTAGCCAATACACACAATAGGAAAAAGGGGGCGGTACACACAATACAAAGCAGGTAAAACACAGGGGCTGATGAAGGCATATATTTCATCACATTCACCCCTTCTACAGATTTAGTCTGTCCGGGGGTGTGATAGTCCTTCCTGAACGTCGCAACAGTACCTCGGGTTCCGACCGGGAGTCCGTGGTGCCCTCCTGGGCATACCCATGTGTTGGGGGTGTTGCAGGTACTTCTGGGGGTGGTGAGCCTGGGGATGGTGGAGGTTCTTCTGGGGGTGGTGGTGATGGGTCGTCGTCACTTCCTGCCGAGGCGAGGTCCTTTATGGACACGGTGTCCTCACGCCCGTCGGCGTGCTTGACGTACGCGTACTGTGGGTTTGCATGGAGTAGGTGTACTGCCTCCACGAGGGGATCTGTTTTGTGGCCCCTCCGTAATAGGACTGTCCCTGGGGTGGAGAGCCATGAGGGTAGGGACACTCCTGAGGTTGATTTGCGGGGCAAAACAAACATCTTCTCGTGAGGAGTGGCGTTAGTAGCAGTACACAGTAGCGACCTTATCGAGTGGATTACGTCTGGGAGGACCTCTTGCCAGCGGGAGGTGGGGAGGCCTTTAGACCTTAGTGCTAAGGTGACCGCCTTCCACACTGTCGCGTTCTCCCTCTCCACTTGCCCATTACCCCGGGGGTTATAACTAGTGGTCCGACTCGTGGCTATCCCCTTCGACAGCAGGTATTGGCGCAGTTCGTCGCTCATGAACGACGCCCCCCTGTCAGTGTGGATGTAGTTAGGCATGCCGAACGTGCAAAACAGGTTGCCGAGGCACTTGATGACCGTGGCACTGGTCATGTCTGGGCAGGGGTAGGCGAATGGGAAGCGGGAGTACTCGTCCACAATGTTGAGAAAGTACACATTGCGGTCGGTGGAGGGGAGTGGTCCCTTGAAATCTAAGCTCAGGCGCTCGAATGGCCATGTAGCTTTGATCAGGTGGGCTCGGTCGGGCCTGAAAAAACGGGGCTTGCATTCCGCACAGGTGCGGCAGTCCCTGGTCATCGACCGGACCTCCTCAATGGAATAGGGGAGGTTACGGGATTTTATAAAGTGAAATAGCCGGGTGACCCCCGGGTGGCAGAGGCCATTGTGGAGGCCCTGTAGCCTGTCCCCCTGGATGCTGGCACACATCCCTCGTGATAGGGCGTCGGGGGATTCGTTGAGGGCCCCTGGCCTATATATTATGTCGTACTCAAACGTGGAGAGTTCGATCCGCCACCTGAGAATTTTGTCGTTCTTGATCTTCCCCCTCTGTTGTTAAACATGAAGGCTACCGACCGCTGGTCGGTAAGCAGGGTGAAGCGTTTGCCGGCTAGGTAGTGCCTCCAGTGCCGCACTGCCTCCACTATGGCCTGGGCCTCCTTCTCTACCGAGGAGTGCCTGATCTCGGGCCCTTGGAGGGTTCTTGAGAAAAAGGCTACGGGCCGCCCATCCTGGTTGAGGGTGGCTGCTAAAGCGCAGTCGGACGCATCGCTTTCGACCTGGAAAGGGATGTTTTCGTCCACTGCCTGCAGCGCGGCCTTCTCAATGTCGTGTTTAATGCTGTTGAAGGCGGCATGGGCCTCGGCTGTGAGCGGGAAGGACGTTGATTTCAGGAGGGGACGGGCCTTGTCGGAATAATTGGGGCCCAATGGGCGTAATAGTAGAAGAACCCCAGGCACCTTTTCAGGGCCTTGGGAGTGTTTGGTAGGGGTAGCTCCCATAGGGGGCGCAATCGGTCGGGGTCCGGACCGATTTCCCCGTTTTCCACCACGCAGCCCAGAATACAGAGGCGCGTGGTGCTAAAGACACACTTATCCTCGTTGTAGGTGAGATTGAGTCTGAGGGCGGTTTTCAGAAATCTCGCGAGGTTCGAGTCGTGGTCTTGCTGGTCGTGGCCGCAGATGGTGACGTTGTCTAGGTATGGGGAGGTGGCTGTTAACTGGTTCTCATCGACCATGCGGTCCATCTCCCGCTGGAAGACCGAGACCCCATTCGTTACCCCAAAGGGGACTCTGAGGATGTGGTAGAGGCGTCCGTTCACCTCGAAGGCGGTGTATGGACGGTCCTCCGGCCTAATGGGCTGCTGGTGGTATGCCGATTTTAGGTCGATGGTGGAAAACACCCGGTATTGTGCAATTTGGTTAACCATATCCGCTATGCGGGGCAGAGGGTAGGCATCTAGCTGGGTGTATAGATTAACCGTCTGGCTATAATCTATCACCATCCGCTTCTTTTCGCTACCCTTAACTACTACTACCTGGGCGCGCCACGGGCTGGTACTGCATTCGATGATACCCTCCCGCTTGAGTCTTTCTACTTCCGACGCAATGAACCGTCTATCCTCCCAGCTGTACCGCCTACTCTTGGTCGCTATGGGTCGACAGTTGGGTGCGAGGTTGGCGAACAGAGAGGGCGGCTTGACCTTCAGGGTAGCCAGACCGCACACTGTGAGGGGCGGCTGGGACCCACCGTAGGTAAGTGTGATACTTTGGTGGTGGCACTGGAAGTCCAGACCCAAGATCACGCTCACACAGAGATCTGGCATTATCAATAGTTTAAAATCTCTGTAATCAGTGCCTTTTACCGACAACATAACCGCGCAGAAACCTGTAATTTTTGAGGTATGAGTCTTATCAGCCATGGCGATTTTGCCCTGTGTGGGGACTATCGTTAGTGAAAGTTGTTTTACCAGGCTAGGATGAATAAAGCTTTCGGTGCTCCCGCAGTCAATCAAGCATTTAACCTTGTTCCCGTTTACCTCTATGTCCATCATCGATTTAGACAACGGATGCGGCCTGGATTGGTCCACTGTGATCGAGGCCACCAGTGGGTCCTGGAGGTCCATGTAGTCGGGGCAAGATGGTGGACTCCATGAGGGTGGACAAGATGGCGTCCAAGATGGACGCCCCCACGGCGCGCACGCGGCGGTGGTGGAGTTGGAGGCGGGGTTCCCTCTGCAGATTTTGCTGAAATGTCCTTTCTTCCCGCATTTAAGACAGGTGGTGCCCTTCGCTGGGCACAGATGCCTGGAGTGTTTGTCCTGGCCGCAGAAGTAGCATTTTGGGCCCCGATGCATCGCGGCAGTAGTGGGGCTCCTGGGTGGGGGCTGGGGCTCCGATGGTGCTGGGCTGGCCTGAGACCTGGGAGGTGAAGATGGCTTCCAAAATGGCGGCCCCCACGGCGCGCACGAGGCGGAGTGGGCCGCGTGGCCTGAGGAACAGGATTCAAAGTTCCTCTGGGCCATACCCAGCGATCGCGCTATGCCCATATCCTGTTTTAAGTCCAGTCCCTCCTTTTCAAACAGTTTCTGCCGAATGTAATTTGAACTGAGGCCCGCAATAAAGGAGTCTCGGATCAGCTCCTCCGTGCACACGATGGCAGACACGGCCTTACAGTTACAGTCTCTGCCCAGTACTTTTAGGCTTAGCATGAAGTCCTCTAGTGACTCACCATGCCGCTGCGTGCGAGTAGTCAAAAGATGCCTGGCGTACACCTCGTTTATTGGCCGCACGTAGTGGGCCTTCAGAATGGTGCAGGCATCCCCATAGCTGGTGGCATCTTGGATGAGAGGGGAGACCCGATGGCTCACCCAGTTTCGCAGGATTCCCAGTTTCACGTCTCCGGTGGTGGTTGCGGCTGCTATGGCGGTGGATGAGTTTGCGATGAAAAATTCGAAGCATTGGAACCAGTGTCCGAACTGTGTGGCTGCGTCTGAGGCATGGGGGTCCAGATCCAAGTGCTCTGGTTTCAGGAGTCGATCCATCTTGGTGTTTTAGTGATTAAAATTGATGTGCCATCAATAACTCAAAGACAAGGAGTTTAAAGGGTTCAACTGAAGGCTTTTAATCACTAAGAACATTGCAGGTCTTTCCACATCGGGTTCATCTGATAGAATGACTCATACAGCTCTTGAGACCTTTATATGACAAAAGACAGGGGCGTAGCCAATACACACAATAGGAAAAAGGGGGCGCTACACACAATACAAAGCAGGTAAAACACAGGGGCTGATGAAGGCATATATTTCATCACAACTCCATTTCCATGTTACTCCAGTTTGCAGCAGGGCGTTCAGTGGGTGCAGAATTGTAGATAAATTCAGCAAGAACTTATGGTAGTAGTTCACCAACCCGAGGAACGACCTCAGTTGCGACACATTTTCCGGTGCTGGAGCCTTGACTAAAACCTCAATCTTGTCCGGCGACTTATGCAACCCTTCCTCATCAATCATGTGGCCACAATACGAGATTTGTCTCCTGAAGAACTCGCATTTGGGGCGGTTGGCTCGTAGCCCATATTCCTGTAATCTCGTGAGCACCTGCTCCAGGTTGGCAAGGTGTTCACTGTCATTTTCGCCCGTGGGGGGCACGGTGGCATAGTGGTTAGCACTGTTGCCTCACAGCGCCAGGGACCCGGGTTCAAATCTGGCCTCGGGCGACTGTCTGTGTGGAGTTTGCACATTCTCCCTGTGTCTGCGTGGGTTTCCTCCGGGTGCTCCGGTTTCCTCCCACAGTCCAAAGATGTGCAGGTTAGGTTGATTTGGCTATGATAAATTGACCCTTAGTGTTAGGGGATTAAATACGTGGGGTCACGGGGATAGGGTGGGATATGTGTCAGTGCAGGCTCGATAGGCCGAAATGGCCTCTATCTGCACTGTAGATTCTGTGATTCTGTGATTCTGTAACCAGGATGTCGTCCAAATAACACTGGGTCCCCGGGATCCCTTGCAGGACTTGTTCCATCGCCCTCTACCAAATAGCCGGGGCTGATGCTACCCCGAATACCAGTCGATTGTACTGGTAAATGTGAGTGTTTATCGTGAGGTATTTCCTAGATGCTTCTTCCACCTCCATTTGTAGATACGCTTGGGCCAGATCAATCTTTGTAAAGCGTTTCCCTCCAGATAGTGAGGCGAAAATATCTTCTCTCTGTGGAAGTGGATATTGTACTGTGTGCAGGACTGGGTTCACAGTTACCTTGAAGTCCCCACAGATGCGAACCTTCTTCGGCTCCCCAGGCGTGCTGCTCAATGATTTCTTCATTACAGGAACGATGGGTGTGGCCCACGCGCTCCAGTCCACCTTGGACAGCACACCCGAACGCTCCAGACTCTCCAGCTCTGCTTCAACGGCTGGGCGGATCGCGTAAGGTACCGGTCTGGCCTTAAAAAATTTTGGGTTTGCGTTATCTTCGATTTTTATCGTTGCCGTTACTCCTTTTAGCGTCCCAAGTCCTTGTTGGAACACCTCTTTCGCGTCAGTTAGAATTTTTGACAGTCGTCCAGGTGTGACGTCATCATCCTTTTTGTCAGTCACAGTTAGCGCCTGAATGGAATGCCAATCCAATTGTATTTTTCGGATCCATTCACATCCCAATAATGGTGGTCCTCCATCTTGTAGTATATATAGATACAATTTCTGTGTTTCCTTGCCGTTGTATTTAACTGGCACCCTTATTTTTCCTCTGGGGTAGACTTTTTGCCCCGTGTATGTCTTCAATACAATGGACGTGTCCTTCAAGGGTATGTGTGAGAATAGCCGCTCATAGTCTCGTCGATTCATGACAGTTAGGGCTGATCCTGTGTTCAATTCCATCTTTACTGGGGACTCTGCTATCATGAGGGTGACCCAAATGGTTCGGTGATCCTCCTTTGCGATCACGTTGTGTAACTTTAGACAACTTAGTCTCCTGCTCCCGGAGCCATTATCACTCTCCTGATCTTCCGAACTACTGTCTGTCAATTTCTTTACTTTCTTGTACTTTTCCTTAGTAATTCTTGTAGTGTTGGTTTTCTTTCCCGACCTGCAGACTCTTGCTATGTGTCCCATTTTCCCACATTGCCTGCATACTTTGTCTTTAAACCAGCAGTCCTTCTGATCATGGGTTGTTCTGCCGCAGCGATAGCACTTTTCTGCTCCATACGCCATTTCGTTAGCGCTGTATTCTTGTGGTTTCTGTTGTATTTCCGCAGCTCCCCGTGCTGCTGCTTCGTAGGATACTGCCACACTGAAAGCCTGTTCTAGCGTCAGGTCGTTTCTGGGTCCCTTCACTCTGGAGCCCGCAGACAAACTTATCCCGTAAGGTGTCTGCCAGTCCTGCTCCGAACTGGCAGTGCTTCGATAACTTGCGTAGTTCCGTAAGATAGTCAGCATTGCTCTCATCTTTGTGCTGGTTTCTTTTATGGAACTTGAATCTTTCTGCTATCAGTAGCGGTGTAGGGTTTAGATGTTCCTGTAAGCTATTGACAATCTCTTCAAAACTTTTCTCCATTGGTTTAGCTGGGGTAATTAAATTCCGCAATAGGCCGTACGTTCTCGCGCCCATCAAATTTAATAATACCGACGCCTTCTTTCCATCGGCCACCTCATTTGCCTTGCAGTACACTTCAATTCTTTCCACATACGTGGTCCAGTCTTCTACCTCGTTGTCGAAAGCAGTGATACTGCCACTTTTCGGCATCTTGGGTGATTTAAAATGGCGCCTCCCGCGCCTTTTCTTCTTCCCCAATGGATTAAAATGGCGCCTCCAGCGCTTTTCCTTCTTCCACAATGGAATAAAATGGCGCCTCCCGTGCTTTTCCTTCTTCCCCTTGCTGCCACACTGCTCCTAGCGTTCTACAGGGTAATGGCGGCGACCCGCGGCTTCGGCGCGTCTCACTTTTCCTTCCCCTCGTTTATTTTCGCTGCGCTGCCCGGTTCTTGAGCACCGACCGCGCCCTGTGCGCTCCACCCTCTCTCTCTCTCTTTTCTTCCCGACGACGCTGCACGGCCCCTTTGCAGAGCCGCTCGATTGAGCTCGAGCCCGCCGCAGTTCGGAAGGGTCAGCGCACTACCTGCTACCAGCACGATTTGCTGGAACACCTTGACTGGGGAGCCAAGCCCAGCTCTCCACAGCCTCTCCTGCAACTCTCCGAACTCCAATGGATCCTTGGGCGGTTGCCCGCGGTCGACGCCCGTTGCTCTGACTTCGACCTCCAAGAAGCTTCTTCTCAGGGAAAGATCCCCGTGAGGTGATGCAGTACTGCAGTTGAGTTCGAATCTGTTCGTCGCAAGTGTAGTGTACGAGTATCAATAATACACGGACTGCAGGAGAACAATAATAACAGGTATTTACTGAACAGAGGGTAACTTAAGACTGAAGTACAGAAGCCTGCTATGGCTTTATATACAAAGGTGGTCACTGCCAGTACTGCAGTATAGAATCAGTTCTTCTCTTCAAGGTACATACACAACAGGGTGGGGGGGAGTTAGGTTGCAGCAGGCCTCAGAGCTGGATTGGGGGTGGAGGTAGACTGGAGCAGGCCTCAGAGCTGGAGTGGGATGGAGTTAGACTGAAGCAGGCCTCAGGGCTGGAGTGGGGTGGAGTTAGACTGGAGCAGGCCTCAGGACTGGAGTGGGGGTGGAGTTAGGTTGGATCAGGCCTCAGAGCTGGAGTGGGGTGGGGGGAGTTAGGTTGCAGCAGGCCTCAGAGCTGGATTGGGGGTGGAGGTAGACTGGAGCAGGCCTCAGAGCTGGAGTGGGATGGAGTTAGACTGAAGCAGGCCTCAGGGCTGGAGTGGGGTGGAGTTAGACTGGAGCAGGCCTCAGGACTGGAGTGGGGGTGGAGTTAGGTTGGATCAGGCCTCAGAGCTGGAGTGGGGTGGGGGGAGTTAGGTTGCAGCAGGCCTCAGAGCTGGATTGGGGGTGGAGTTAAACTGGAGCAGGCCTCAGAGCTGGACTGGGGTGGAGTTAGACTGGAGCAGGCCTCAGAGCTGGAGTGGGGGAGCGGTTAGGTAGGAGCAGGCCTCAGAGCTGGAGTAGGGTGTGGGGAGTTAGGTTGGAGCAGGCCTCAGAGCTGGATTGGGGGTGGAGTTAGACTGGAGCAGGCCTCAGAGCTGGACTGGGGTGGAGTTAGACTGGAGCAGGCCTCAGGGCTGGAGTGGGGGGGAGTTAGACTGGAGCAGGCCTCAGGGCTGGAGTGGGGTTGGGAGTTAGACTGGAGCAGGCCTCTGAGCTGGAGTGGGTAGAGTTAGACTGGAGCTGGCCTCAGGGCTGGATTGGGGGAGGGGGAGGAGGACTGGAGCAGGCCTCAGGGCAGGAGTGGGCGGGTGTTAGACTGTAGCAGGCCTCAGGGCTGGACTGGGGGAGGGGGAGTTAGACTGGAGCAGGCCTCAGGGCTGGAGTAGGGGTGACTTAGACTGGAGCAGGCCTCAGGTCTAGCGTGTGGAGGGGGAGTTAGACTGGAGCAGGCCTCAGGGCTGGAGTGGGGGAGGGGGAGTTATACTGGAGCAGGCCTGTGAACTGGATTGGGGGTGAGTTAGACTGAAGCAGGCCTCAGGGCTGGCGTGGGGTGGTGTTAGACTGGATCAGGCGTCAGGGCTGGAGTGGGATGGAGTTAGACTGGAGCAGACCTCAGAGCTGGACTGGGGGGTGGGAGTTAGGCTGGAGCAGGCCTCAGAGCTGGAGTGCGGGTGGAGTTAGACTGGAGCAGGCCTCAGAGCTGGAATGGGATGGAGTTAGACTGGAGTAGACCTCAGCTGGACTGGGGGGGTGGGAGTTCGGCTGGAGCAGGCCTCAGAGCTGGAGTGAGGTGAGTTAGACTGGAGTAGGTCTCAGGGCTGGAGTGGGGTGGAGTTAGACTGGAGCAGGCCTCAGGGCTGGAGTAGGGGTGAGTTGGACCAGAGCAGGCCTCAGGACTGGAGTGGGGGGTGTTATGCTGGAGCAGGCCTCAGGGCTGGAGTGGGGGGAGTTAGGATGGAGGAGGTCACAGAGCTGGAGTGGGGTGGAGTTAGACTGGAACAGGCCTCAGAGCTGGAGTGAGGTGAGTTAGACTGGAGCAGTCCTCAGGGATAGAGTGGGGTGGAGTTAGACTCGAGCAGGACTCAGGGCGAGATTGCGGGGGAGTTAGGTTGGGGCTGGCATCAGGGCTGGAGTGGGCGGGAGTTAGACTGGAGCAGGCCTCAGGGCTGGAGTGGCGGTGAAGTTAGACAGGGGCAGGCCTCAGGGCTGGAATGGGGTTGGGAGTTAGACTGGAGCAGGTATCGGGGCTGGAGTGGGGGAGGGGGGAGTTCTACTGGAGCAGGCCTCAGAGCAGGAGTGGGGGGGTGGAATTAGACTGGAGCAGGCCTCAGAGCAGGAGTGGACAGAGTTGGACTGGATTAGGCCTCAGGGCTGGAGTGGGGTGGAGTTAGTCAGACTGGAACAGGCCTCAGGGCTGGAGTGGGGTGGGGTGGGAGTTAGACTGGAGCAGGCCTCAGAGCAGGAGTGGGGATGGAGATAGCCTGGAGCAGGCTTCAGGGCTGGAGTGGGGGTGTTTAGGCTGGAGCATGCCTCAGGGCTGGAGTGGGGATGGAAATAGACTGGAGCAGGCCTCAGGGCTGGAGTGGGGGTTTGTTTGGCTGGAGCAGGCCTCAGGGTTGGAGTGGATAGAGTTGGACTGGATTAGGCTTCAGGGCTGGAGTGGGGTGGAGTTAGTCAGACTGGAACAGGCCTCAGGGCTGGAGTGGGGGGTTTATACTGGAGCAGGCCTCAGGGCTGGAGTGGGGCTGTGTTAGGCTGGAGCAGGCCTCAGGGCTGGAATGGGGTTGGGAGTTAGACTGGAGCAGGCCTCAGGGCTGGATTGGGGGGGTGTTAGACTGGAGCAGGTCTCGGGGCTGGAGTGTGGCGGGGGGGAGCTAGATTGGAGCAGGCCTCAGGGCTGGAGTGGGGGAGGGGGGAGTTATACTGGAGCAGGCCTCAGAGCTGGAGTGGGGGGGTAGAGTTAGACTGGAGCAGGCCTCAGAGCTGGAGTGGATAGAGTTGGACTGGATTAGGCCTCAGGGCTGGAGTGGGGTGGAGTTAGTCAGACTGGAAAAGGCCTCAGGGCTGGAGTGGGGGTGGGGAGTTAGACTGCAGCAGGTCTCAGAGCAGGAGTGGGGGTGAGTTAGACTGCAGCAGGCCTCAGAGATGGAGTGGATAGAGTTGGACTGGATTAGGCCTCAGGGCTGGAGTGGGGGGGTGCAGTTAGACGGGAGCAGGCCTCAGAGCAGGAGTGGGGTTGGAGATAGACTGGAGCAGGCCTCGGGGCTGGAGTGGGGGGGCGCAGTTAGACTGGAGCACGCCTCAGAGCAGGAGTGGGGTTGGAGATAGACTGGAGCAGGCCTCAGGGCTGGAGTGGGGGTGTTTAGGCTGGAGCAGGCCTCAGGGCTGGAGTGGGGGGCAGTTAGGTTGGAGAGGGCCTCAGGTCTGGAGTCGGGGTGGAGATAGACTGGAGCAGTCCTCAGGGCTGGAGTGGGGATGGAAATAGACTGGAGCAGGCCTCAGTGCTGGAGTGGGGGTGTGTTTGGCTGGAGCAGGCCTCAGGGCTGGAGTGGATAGAGTTGGACTGGATTAGGCCTCAGGGCTGGAGTCGGGTGGAGTTAGTCAGACTGGAGCAGGCCTCAGGGCTGGAGTGGGGCGGGGTGGGAGTTAGACTGGAGCAGGCCTCAGAGCTGGAGTGAGGTGAGTTAGACTGGAGCAGGCCTCAGGGCGGGATTGGGGGGAAGTTAGGTTGGGGCCGGCATCAGGGCTGGAGTGGGCGGGATTTAGACTGGAGCAGGCCTCAGGGCTGGAATGGGGGTGAAGTTAGACAGGAGCAGGCCTCAGGGCTGGAATGGGGTTGGGAGTTAGACTGGAGCAGGCCTCAGGGCTGGATTGGGGGGTGTTAGACTGGAGCAGGTCTCGGGGCTGGAGTGGGGGTGGGGGGAGTTATACTGGAGCAGGCCTCAGAGCTGGAGTAGGGGGGTGGAGTTAGACTGGAGCAGGCCTCAGAGCTGGAGTGGATAGAGATGGACTGGATTAGGCCTCAGGCCTGCAGTGGAGTGGAGTTAGTCAGACTGGAACAGGCCTCAGGGCTGGAGTGGGGTTGGAGATAGACTGGAGCAGGCCTCAGGGCTGGAGTGGGGGTGTTTAGGCTGGAGCAGGCCTCAGGGCTGGAGTGGGGGGGAGTTAGGTTGGAGCAGGCCTCAGGGCTGGAGTGGGGGTGGAGATAGACTGGAGCAGGCCTCAGGGCTGGAGTGGGGATGGAAATCGACTGGAGCAGGCCTCAGTGCTGGAGTGGGGGTGTGTTTGGCTGGAGCAGGCCTCAGAGCTGGTGTGGATAGAGTTGGACTGGATTAGGCCTCAGGGCTGGAGTGGGGTGGAGTTAGTCAGACTGGAGCAGGCCTCAGGGCTGGAGTGGGGCGGGTGGGAGTTAGACAGGAGCAGGACTTAGAGCTGGAGTGAGGTAAGTTAGACTGGAGCAGGCCTCAGGGATAGAGTGGGGTGGAGTTAGACTCGAGCAGGTCTCAGGGCGGGATTTGGGGGGAGTTAGGTTGGGGCCGGCATCAGGGCTGGAGTGGGCGGGTGTTAGACTGGAGCAGGTCTCGGGGCTGGAGTGGGGGAGGGGGGAGTTAAAATGGAGCAGGCCTCAGAGCTGGACTGGGGGGGTAGAGTTGGACTGGAGCAGGCCTCAGAGCTGCAGTGGGGGTGAAGTTAGACTGGAGCAGGCCTCAGGGCTGGAATGGGGTTGGGAGTTAGACTGGAGCAGGCCTCGGCTGGATTGGTGGTGTGTTAGACTGGAGCAGGTCTCGGGGCTGGAGTGTGGGGGGGTAGTTAGACTGGAGCAGGCCTCAGGGCTGGAGTGGGGGAGGGGGGCGTTATACTGGAGCAGGCCTCAAGGCTGGAGTGGGGGTGAGTTAGACTGAAGCAGGCCTCAGAGCTGGAGTGGGATGGAGTTTGACTGGAACAGGCCTCAGAGCTGGAGTGGGGTGGGGGGAGTTAGGTTGGAGCAGGCCTCAGAGCTAGATTGGGGGTGGAGTTAGACTGGAGCAGGCCTCAGAGCAGGAGTGCGGATGGAGATAGACTGGAGCAGGCCTCAGGGCTGGAGTGGGGGTGTGTTATGCTGGAGCGGGCCTCAGGGCTGGAGTGGGGGGGAGTTAGGCTGGAGGAGGCCTCAGAGCTGGACTGAGGTGGGTTAGACTGTAGCAGGCCTCAGGGACAGAGTGGGGTGGAGTTAGACTCGAGCAGGTCTCAGGGCGGGATTGGGGGGAAGTTAGGTTGGGGCCGGCATCAGGGCTGGAATGGGGTTGGGAGTTAGACTGGAGCAGGCCTCAGGACTGGATTAGGGGGGATGTTAGACTGGAGCAGATCTCGGAGCTGGAGTGGGGGAGTGGGGGGAGTTATACTGGAGCAGGCCTCAGAGCTGGAGTGGGGGGTGGAGTTAGACTGGAGCAGGCCTCAGAGCTGGAGTGGATAGAGTTGGACTGGATTAGGCCTCAGGGCTGGAGTGGGGTGGAGTTAGTCAGACTGGAACAGGCCTCAGGGCTGGAGTGCGGGGCGGCGTTGGGAGTTAGACTGGAGCAGGTCTCAGAGCAGGAGTGGGGTTGAGTTAGACTGCAGCAGGCCTCAGAGCTGGAGTGGATAGAGTTGGACTGGATTAGGCCTCAGGGCTGGAGTGGGGGGGGAGTTAGGTTGGAGCAGGGGGGAGTTAGGTTGGAGCAGGCCTCATGGCTGGAGTGGGGGTGGAGATAGGCTGGAACAGGCCTCAGGGCTGGAGTGGGGATGGAAATAGACTGCAACAGGCCTCAGTGCTGGAGTGGGGGTGTGTTTGGCTGGAGCAGGCCTCAGAGCTGGAGTGGATAGAGTTGGACTGGATTAGGCCTCAGGGCTGGAGTGGGGTGGAGTTAGTCAGACTGGAACAGGCCTCAGGGCTGGAGTGCGGGGCGGCGTTGGGAGTTAGACTGGAGCAGGCCTCAGAGCTGGAGTGAGGTTGAGTTAGACTGGAGCAGCCCTCAGGGATAGAGTGGGGTGGAGTTAGACTCGAGCAGGTCTCAGGGCGGGATTGGGGGTTCACAGAATCACAGAAACCCCACAGTGCAGATAGAGGCCATTTCGGCCCATCGAGCCTGCACCGACACATATCCCACCCGATCCCCGTAACCCCTGCACCAACACATATCCCACCCTATCCCCGTAACCCCACGTATTTAATCCCCCTAACACTAAGGGTCAATTTATCATAGCCAATCAACCTAACCTGCACATCTTTGGACTGTGGGAGGAAACCGGAGCACCCGGAGGAAACCCACGCAAACACGGGGAGAATGTGCAAACTCCACACAGACAGTCACCCGAGGCCGGATTCGAACCCGGGTCCCTGGCGCTGTGAGGCAACAGTGCTAACCACTATGCCACTATGTTAGTTAGGTTGGGGCCGGCATCAGGGCTGGAGTGGGCGGGAGTTAGACTGGAGCAGGCCTCAGGGCTGGAGTGGGGGTGAAGTTAGACAGGAGCAGGCCTCAGGCCTGGAATGGGGTTGGGAGTTAGACTGGAGCAGGCCTCAGGGCTGGATTGGTGGGGTGTTAGACTGGAGCAGGTCTCGGGGCTGGAGTGGGGGAGGGGGGAGTTATACTGGAGCAGAGAAATCAACGGTTTAAATAGAGAAATCAACGGTTTAAATCAAACGTGGCCACAGTAAATAATAATTCTAATAGGTCTAAGAGCGTTAAAAAAACAAGCCTGAAGGCTTTGTGTCTTAATGCGAGGAGCATTTGTAATAAGGTGGATGAATTGGCTGCGCAATTAGAGGTAAACGAATACGATTTGGTTGGGATTACAGAAACGTGGCTCAAGGATGGCCAAGACTGGGAACTCAACATCCAGGGGTATTCGATATTCAGGAAAGATAGGCAAAAAGGAAAGGTAGGTGGGGTAGCATTACTGGTTAAAGAAGGGATTAATACAATTGTAATGAAGGATATTAGCTCTGATGATGTGGAATCTGTATGGGTAGAATTGAGAAATACTAAGGGGAAAAAAACATTAGTGGGAGTGGTATATAGACCTCCAAACAGTAAGGTGGAGGTTGGGGATGGCATTAAAAGGGAAATTATATCAGCGTGCAATAAGGGCACAGCAGTCATCATGGGTGACTTTAACCTACATATAGATTGGGCCAACCAAATTAGTAACAATACTGTGGAGGAGGAATTCCTGGAGTGTTTACGGGATGGTTTCCTGGGCCAATATGTCGAGGAACCAACCAGAGATCAGGCCATCTTAGACTGGGTATTATGCAATGAGAAAGGATTAATTAGCAATCTTGTTGTACGAGGCCCCTTGGGTCAGAGCGATCACAATATGATCGAAATCGTCATTAAGATGGAGAATGAAGTAGTTGTCTCAGAGACAAGGGTCCTCAATTTAAATAAAGGAAACTACGATGGTCTGAGGAGCGAGTTAGGCAGGATTGAGTGGGGAATGGCGCTCAAAGGGTTGACGGTGGATAGGCAATGGCAAACATTCAAAGACCAAATGGATGAGCTACAGAATTTGTTCATCCCAGTTTGGCGTAAAAATAAAACAAAAAACGTGACTCAACCGTGGCTAACAAGGGAAATTAGGGATAGCATAAGATCCAAGGAGAGGACATATAAATTGGCTGGAAAAAGCAATAATCCTGAGGATTGGGAGCAGTTTAGGAGTCAACAAAGGAGGACAAAGGGATTAATTAAGAAAGGGAAAATAGAATATGAGAGTAAGCTTGCAGGGAACATAAAAACTGACTGTAAAAACTTTTATAGATATGTGAAGAGAAAAAGATTGGTGAAGTCAAGCGTAGGTCCCTTGCAGTCAGAATCAGGGGAATTTATAATGGGAAACAAGGAAATGGCAGACCAACTAAATGCATACTTTGGTTCTGTCTTCACAAAGGAGGACACAAATAACCTCCCAGAGATGCCGGGGAATATAGGGTCTGATGAAAGCGAGGAACTGAAAGAAATCAGTATTTGTAGGAAAATGGTGTTAGGAAAATTGATGGGACTGAAGGCCGATAAATCCCCAGGGCGTGATGGTCTACATCCCAGGGTACTTAAGGAAGTGGCCCAAGAGATAGTAGATGCACTACTGATCATCTTCCAGAACTCGATAGACTCTGGAACGGTACCCATGGACTGGAGGGTAGCTAATGTTACCCCACTATTCAAAAAAGGTGGTCGAGAAAAAGCGGGAATTATAGACCGGTAAACCTGACATCGGTAGTGGGGAAAATGCTAGAGTCTATTATAAGAGATGTAACAGCAGAGCACTTGGAAAGCAGTGACAGGATCGGACAAAGTCAACATGGATTTACAAAAGGTAAATCATGCTTGACTAATCTACTGGAATTTTTTGAGGATGTAACTGGTAAAATAGATAAGGGAGAACCAGTGGATGTGGTGTATTTGGACTTTCAGAAGGCTTTCGATAAGATCCCACACAAGAGATTAGCATGCCAAATTAAGGCACATGGGATTGGGGGCAAGGTATTGACTTGGATAGAGAACTGGTTGGCGGACAGAAAGCAAAGAGTTGGAATAAACGGGTCATTTTCCGAGTGGCAGGCAGTGACTAGTGGGATACCGCAAGGATCAGTCCTAGGACCCCAGCTGTTCACAATATATATTAATGATCTGGATGAGGGAATTGGATGTAATATCTCCAAATTTGCAGACGACACAAAGCTGGGCGGGAGGGTAAGCTGCGAGGAGGATGTCGGGAAACTCCAGTACGATTTGGACAGGTTGGGTGATTGGGCAGAAACATGGCAAATGCACTATAATGTGGATAAATGTGAGGTTATCCACTTTGGTGGCAAAAACAGGAAGGCAGATTATTTGAATGGCAATAGATTGGGAGAAGGGGAAGTGCAAAGAGACCTGGGTGTCCTTGTGCACCAGTCGCTGAAGGTAAGCATGCAGGTGCAGCAGGCGGTTAAGAAGGCAAATGGTATGTTGGCCTTTGTAGCAAGAGGGTTCGAGTACAGGAACAAGGATGTCTTGCTACAGTTGTACAGGGCCTTGGTGAGACCGCACCTTGAGTATTGTGTGCAGTTTTGGTCACCATACCTGAGGAAGGACGTTCTTGCCATGGAGGGAGTGCAGCGAAGATTCACCAGGCTGATACCTGGGATGGCAGGAATGACGTATGAGGAGAGATTGTGTCGATTGGGCTTATACTCACTGGAGTTTAGAAGATTGAGAGGGGATCTCATCGAAACCTATAAAATTCTGTCAGGTCTGGACAGACTAGATGCAGGAAGGATGTTTCTGATGGCCGGGGAGTCCAGAACCAGGGGTCATAGTCTAAGGATAAGGGGTAAGCCATTTAGGACTGAAATGAGGAGGAATTTCTTCACCCAGAGAGTGGTGAACCTGTGGAATTCTCTGCCACAGAGGGCGGTGGAGGCCAGTTCATTAAATATATTCAAGAAAGAGTTGGATATGTTTCTTGAGGCTGAAGGGATCAAGTGATATGGGGAAAAGGCGGGGACAGGGTACTGAGTTTGGATGATCAGCCAAGATCACATTGAATGGAGGAGCAGGCTCGAAGGGCCGAGTGGCCTACTCCTGCTCTATCTTCTATGTTTCTATGTAGGCCTCAGAGCTGGAGTGGGGGGGTAGAGTTAGACTGGAGCAGGCCTCAGAGCTGGAGTGGATAGAGTTGGACTGGATTAGGCCTCAGGGCTGGAGTGGGGTGGAGTTAGTCAGACTGGAACAGGCCTCAGGGCTGGACTGTGGGGGGGGAAGTTAGACTGGAGCAGGCCTCAGAGCAGGAGTGGGGGTGAGTTAGGAGTTAGACTGGAACAGGCCTCAGGGCTGGAGTGGGGCTGTGTTCGGCTGGAGCAGGCCTCAGGGCTGAAGTGGGGGGGAGTTAGGTTGGAGCAGGCCTCAGGGCTGAAGTGGGGGTGGAGTTAGACTGGAGCAGGCCTCAGAGCTGGAGTGGGTTGGCGTTAGAGAGGAGCAGGCATCAGGGCTGCAGTGGGGTGGGGCGAGTTAGGTTGGAGCAGGCCTCAGAGCTGGAGTGGGGTGGGGGGAGTTAGGTTGGAGCAGGCCTCAGGGCTGGAGTGGGGGGGAGTTAGGTTGGAGCAGGCCTCAGGGCTGGAGTGCGGGTGGAGATAGACTGGAGCAGGCCTCAGGGCTAGAGTGGGGATGGAAATAGACTGGAGCAGGCCTCAGGGCTAGAGTGGGGGTGTGTTTGGCTGGAGCAGGCCTCAGGGCTGGAGTGGATAGAGTTGGACTGGATTAGGCCTCAGGGCTGGAGTGGGGTGGAGTTAGTCAGACTGGAGTAGACCTCAGAGCTGGAGTGGGGGTGAAGTTAGACTGGAGCAGACCTCAGGGCTGGAATGGGGTTGGGAGTTAGACTGGAGCAGGCCTCAGGGCTGGACTGGTGGGGTGTTAGACTATAGCAGGTTTCGGGGCTGGAGTGTGGGGGGGGTGTTAGACTGGAGCAGGCCTCAGGGCTGGAGTGGGGGAGGGGGGAGTTATACTGGAGCAGGCCTCAGAGCTGGAGTGGGGGTGAGTTAAACTGAAGCAGGCCTCAGGGCTGGAGTGGGGTGGAGTTTGACTGGAGCAGGCCTCAGAGCTGGAGTGGGGTGGAGTTTGACTGGAGCAGACCTCAGAGCTGGAGTGGGGTGGGGGGAGTTAGGTTGGTGCAGGCCTCAGAGCTGGATTGGGGGTGGAGTTAGACTGGAGCAGGCCTCAGAGCAGGAGTGGGGATGGAGATAGACTGTAGCAGGCCTCAGGGCTGGAGTGGGGTTGTGTTATGCTGGAGCAGGCCTCAGGGCTGGAGTGGGGGGGAGTTAGGCTGGAGGAGGCCTCATAGCTGGAGTGGGGTGGAGTTAGACTGGAGCAGGCCTCAGGGATAGAGTGGGGTGGAGTTAGACTCGAGCAGGTCTCACGACGGGATTGAGGGGAAGTTAGGTTGGGGCCGGCATCAGGGCTAGAGTGGGCGGGAGTTAGACTGGAGCAGGCCTCACGGCTGGAGTGGGGGTGAAGTTAGACAGGAGCAGGCCTCAGGGCTGGAATGGGGTTGGGAGTTAGACTGGAGCAGGCCTCAGGGCTGGATTGGGGGGGTGTTAGACTGGAGCAGGTCTCGGGGCTGGAGTGGGGGAGGGGGGAGTTATACTGGAGCAGGCCTCAGAGCTGGAGTGGGGGGGTGGAGTTAGACTGGAGCAGGCCTCAGAGCTGGAGTGGATAGAGTTGGACTGGATTAGGCCTCAGGGCTGGAGTGGGGTGGAGTTAGTCAGACTGGAATAGGCCTCAGGGCTGGAGTGGGGGCGCTGTTGGGAGTTAGACTGCAGCAGGTCTCAGAGCAGGAGTGGGGGTGAGTTAGACTGCAGCAGGCCTCAGAGCTGGAGTGGATACAGTTGGACTGGATTAGGCCTCAGGGCTGGAGTGGGGTGGAGTTAGTCAGACGGGAACAGGCCTCAGGGCTGGAGTGGGGGGTGGGTGGGAGTTAGACTGGAGCAGGCCTCAGAGCAGGAGTGGGGATGGAGATAGACTGGAGCAGGCCTCAGGGCTGGAGTGGGGGTGTTTAGGCTGGAGCAGGTCTCAGGGCTGGAGTGGGCGGGAGTTAGGTTGGAGCAGGCCTCAGGGCTGGAGTGGGGGTGGAGATAGACTGGAGCAGGCCTCAGGGCTGGTGTGGGGATGGAAATAGACTGGAGCAGGCCTCAGAGCTGGAGTGGTGGGGTGTTTGGCTGGAGCAGGCCTCAGGGCTGGAGTGGATAGAGTTGGACTGGATTAGGCCTCAGGGCTGGAGTGGGGTGGAGTTAGTCAGACTGGAGCAGACCTCAGGGTTGGAGTGGGGCAGGGTGGGAGTTAGACTGGAGCAGGCCTCAGAGCTGGAGTGAGGTGAGTTAGACTGGAGCAGGCCTCAGGGATAGAGTGGGGTGGAGTTAGACCCGAGCAGGTCTCAGGGCGGGATTGTGGGGGAGTTAGGTTGGGGCCGGCATCAGCGCTGGAGTGGGCGGGAGTTAGACTGGAGCAGGCCTCAGGGCTGGAGTGGGGGTGAAGTTAGACAGGAGCAGGCCTCGGGGCTGGAATGGGGTTGGGAGTTAGACTGGAGCAGTCCTCAGGGCTAGATTGGGGGGGTGTTAGACTGGAGCAGGTCTCGGGGCTGGAGTGGGGGAGGGGCGAGTTATACTGGAGCAGGCCTCAGAGCTGGAGTGGGGGGGTAGAGTTAGACTGGAGCAGGCCTCAGCGCTGGAGTGGGGCGGGGTGGGAGTTAGACTGGAACAGGCCTCAGGGCTAGAGTGGGGGGGGTTATACTGGAGCAGGCTTCAGGACTGGAGTAGGGCTGTGTTTGGCTGGAGCAGGCCTCAGGGCTGGAGTGGGGGGGAGTTAGGTTGGAGCAGGCCTCAGGGCTGAAGTGGGGGTGGAGTTAGACTGGAGCAGGCCTCAGAGCTGGAGTGGGTTGGAGTTAGACAGGAGCAGGCATCAGGGCTGGAGTGGGGTGGGGGGAGTTAGGTTGGAGCAGGCCTCAGAGCTGGAGTGGGGTGGGGGGAGTTAGGTTGGAGCAGGCCTCAGGGCTGGAGTGGGGTGGAGTTAGACTGGAGCAGGCCTCAGAGCTGGAGTGCGGGGCATTAGACTGGAGCAGGCCTCAGGGCTGGAGTGGGGGAGGGGAGTTAGACTGGAGCGGGCCTCAGGGCTGGAGTGGGGGAGGGGGAGTTATACTGGAGCAGGCCTCAGAGCTGGAATGGGATGGAATTAGACTGGAGTAGACCTCAGTTGGACTGGGAGGGTGGTAGTTAGGCTGCAGCAGGCCTCATAGCTGGAGTTGGGTGGAGTTAGACTGGAGCAGGCCTCAGAGCTGGAGTGAGGTGAGTTAGACTGGAGCAGGCCTCAGGGATAGAGTGGGGTGGAGTTAGACTCGAGCAGGTCTCAGGGCGGGATTGGGGGGGAGTTAGGTTGGGGCCGGCATCAGCGCTGGAGTGGGCGGGAGTTAGACTGGAGCAGGCCTCAGGGCTGGAGTGGGGGTGAAGTTAGACAGGAGCAGGCCTCGGGGCTGGAATGGGGTTGGGAGTTAGACTGGAGCAGTCCTCAGGGCTAGATTGGGGGGGTGTTAGACTGGAGCAGGTCTCGGGGCTGGGGTGGGGGAGGGGCGAGTTATACTGGAGCAGGCCTCAGAGCTGGAGTGGGGGGGTAGAGTTAGACTGGAGCAGGCCTCAGGGCTGGAGTGGGGCGGGGTGGGAGTTAGACTGGAACAGGCCTCAGGGCTGGAGTGGGGGGGGTTATACTGGAGCAGGCTTCAGGACTGGAGTAGGGCTGTGTTTGGCTGGAGCAGGCCTCAGGGCTGGAGTGGGGGGGAGTTAGGTTGGAGCAGGCCTCAGGGCTGAAGTGGGGGTGGAGTTAGACTGGAGCAGGCCTCAGAGCTGGAGTGGGTTGGAGTTAGACAGGAGCAGGCATCAGGGCTGGAGTGGGGTGGGGGGAGTTAGGTTGGAGCAGGCCTCAGAGCTGGAGTGGGGTGGGGGGAGTTAGGTTGGAGCAGGCCTCAGGGCTGGAGTGGGGTGGAGTTAGACTGGAGCAGGCCTCAGAGCTGGAGTGCAGGGCATTAGACTGGAGCAGGCCTCAGGGCTGGTGTGGGGGGGTGTTAGACAGGAGCAGGCCTCAGGGCTGGATTGGGGGAGGGGAGTTAGACTGGAGCGGGCCTCAGGGCTGGAGTGGGGGAGGGGGAGTTATACTGGAGCAGGCCTCAGAGCTGGAATGGGATGGAATTAGACTGGAGTAGACCTCAGCTGGACTGGGAGGGTGGTAGTTAGGCTGCAGCAGGCCTCATAGCTGGAGTTGGGTGGAGTTAGACTGGAGCAGGCCTCAGAGCTGGAGTGAGGTGAGTTAGACTGGAGCAGGCCTCAGGGATAGAGTGGGGTGGAGTTAGACTCGAGCAGGTCTCAGGGCGGGACTGGGGGGAGTTACGTTGGCGCAGGCCTCAGAGCTGGATTGGGGGCTGTTAGACTGGAACAGGCCTCAGGGCTGGGTTGGGGAGTAAGTTAGACTGGAGCAGGCCTCAGAGCTGGAGTGGATAGAGTTAGACTGGAGCTGCCCTCAGGGCTGGAGTGGGGTGGAGTTAGACTGGAGCAGGCCTCAGGGCTGGAGCAGGGGTGAGTTAGACCAGAGCAGGCCTCAGGGCTGGAGTGGGGGTGGGGTTTAGACTGGAGCAGGCCTCAGGGCTGGATTGGAGGGGGATTAGACTGGAGCAGGCCTCAGGACTGGAGTGGGGATGGAGATAGACTGGATTAGGCCTCAGGGCTGGAGTGGGGGTGTGTTAGGCTGGAGCTGGCCTCAGGGCTGGAATGGGGGGTGGAGTTAGACTGGAGCAGGCTGCAGAGCTGGAGTGGATAGAGTTGGACTGGATTAGGCTTCAGGGCTGGAGTGGGGTGGAGTTAGTCAGACTGGAGCAGGCATCAGGGCTGGAGTGGGGGGAGTTAGACTGGAGCAGGCCTCAGAGCAGGAGTGGGGGTGAGTTAGACTGGAGCAGGCCTCAGGGCTGGAGTGGGGGTGTGTTAGGCTGGAGCAGGCCTCAGTGCTGGAATGGGGGTGGAGATAGACTGGAGCAGGCCTCAGGGCTGGAGAGGGGATGGAGATAGACTGGAGCAGGCTTCAGGGCTGGAGTGGGGGTGTGTTAGGCTGGAGCAGGCTTCAGGGCTGGAGTGGTTGTAGTTGGACTGGATTGGGACTCAGGGCTGGAGGGGGTGGAGTTAGTCAGACTGGAGAGGGCCTCAGGGCTGGAGTCGGGGGGGTTCTACTGGAGCAGGCCTCAGGACTGGAGTGGGGGCGAGTTAGGTTGGAGCAGGCCTCAGGGCTGGAGTCGGGGTGGAGATAGACTGGAGCAGGCCTCAGAGCTGGAGTGGGTTGGAGTTAGATAGGAGCAGGCATCAGTGCTGGCGCGTGGTGGAGTTAGACTGGAGCAGGCCTCTGAGCTGGAGTGGGGTGGAGTTAGGCTGATGCAGGCCTCAGACCTGGAGTGGGGGTGGAGTTTGACTGGAGCAGGCCTCAAAGCTGGAGCGGAATGGAGTTAGACTAGAGCAGGCCTCAGGGCTGGAATGGGGTTGGGAGTTAGACTGGAGCAGGCCTCAGGGCTGGATTGGTGGGGTGTTAGACTGGAGCAGGTTTCGGGGCTGGAGTGTAGCGGGGGAGTTAGACTGGAGCAGGCCTCGGAGCTGGAGTGGGATGGAGTTAGACTGAAGCAGGCCTCAGGGCTGGAGTGGGGTGGAGTTAGACTGGAGCAGATCTCAGAGCTGGAGTGGGATGGAATTAGACTGGAGCAGGCCTCAGGGCTGGAGTGGGGTGGGGGGAGTTAGACTGGAGCAGGCCTCAGGGCTGGAGTGGGGTGGGGGGAGTTAGACTGGAGCAGACCTCAGAGCTGCAGTGGAATGGAATTAGACTGGAGCTGGCCTCAGGGCTGGAGTGGGGTGGAGTTAGACTGGAGCAGGCCTCAGAGTTGGAATGGGATGGAGTTAGACTGGAGCAGACCTCAGAGCTGGAGTGGGGTGGGGCTAGTTAGGTTGGAGCAGGCCTCAGAGCTGGATTGGGGGTGGAGTTAGACTGGAGCAGGCCTCAGGGCTGGAGTGGCGTGGAGTTAGACTGGAGCAGGCCTCAGTGCTGGAGTGGGGTGGAGTTAGACTGGAGCAGGCCTCAGAGCTGGAGTGGGGTGGGAGGAGTTAGGTTGGAGCAGGCCTCAGAGCTGGAGTGGGGTGGAGTTAGACTGGAGCAGGCCTCAGAGCTGGAGTGGGTAGAGTTAGACTGGAGCTGGCCTCAGGGCTGGTTTGGGGAGGGGGAGTTAGACTGGAGCAGGCCTCAGGGCTGGAGTGTGGGTGGGAGTTAGACTGGAGCAGGCCTCAGAGCTGGAGTGTGGTGGAGTTACACTGAAGCAGGCCTCCGGCCTGGAGTGGGGTGGAGTTAGACTGGAGCAGGCCTCAGAGCTGGAGTGGGGTGGAGTTAGACTGGAGCAGGCCTCAGGGCTGGAGTGGGGTTGGGAGTTAGACTGGAGCAGGCCTCAGAGCTGGAATGGGTAGAGTTAGACTGGATTAGGCCTCAGGGCTGGAGTGCGGTGGAGTTAGTCAGACTGGAGCAGGCCTCAGGGCTGGAGTGTGGGTGGGAGTTAGACTGGAGCAGGCCTCAGAGCTGGAGTGTGGTGGAGTTACACTGAAGCAGGCCTCCGGCCTGGAGTGGGGTGGAGTTAGACTGGAGCAGGCCTCAGAGCTGGAGTGGGGGGGAGTTAGACTGGAGCAGGCCTCAGGGCTGGAGTGGGGTTGGGAGTTAGACTGGAGCAGGCCTCAGAGCTGGAGTTGGGTGGAGTTAGACTGGAGCAGGCCTCAGAGGTGGAGTGGGGGGTAGTTAGACTGGAGCAGGCCTCAGGGCTGGAGTGGGGTTGGGAGTTAGACTGGAGCAGGCCTCAGAGCTGGAATGGGTAGAGTTAGACTGGAGCTGGCCTCAGGGCTGGTTTGGGGAGGGGGAGCTAGACTGGAGCAGGCCTCAGGGCTGGATTGGGGTGGGAGTTAGACTGGAGCAGGCCTCAGGGCTGGAGTGGGGTGGAGTTAGACTGGAGCAGGCCTCAGAGCTGGAGTGGGGTGGAGTTAGACTGGAGCAGACCTCAGAGGTGGAGTGGGGTGGAGTTAGACTGGAGCAGGCCTCAGAGCTGGAGTGGGGTTGGGACTTGGACTGGAGCAGGCCTCAGAGCTGGAGTGGGTAGAGTTAGACTGGAGCTGGCCTCAGGGCTGGTTTGGGGGAGGGGGAGTTAGACTGGAGCAGGCTCAGGGCCGGAGTGGGGGTGGGAGATAGACTGGAGCAGGCCTCAGGGCTGGAGTGGGGGTGGGAGTTAGACTGGACCAGGCCTCAGGGCTGGAGTGGGTAGAGTTAGACTGGAGCAGGCCTCAGGGCTGGAGTGGGGCGAGCAGTTAGACTGGAGCAGGCCTCAGAGCTGGAATGGGGTGGAGTTAGACAAGAACAGGCCTCAGAGCTGGAGTGGGGCTGGAGATAGACTGGAGCAGGCCTCAGGGCTGGAGTGGTGGGGTGTTAGGCTGGAGCAGGCCTCAGGGCTGGAGTGGGGGTTGGAGTTAGACTGGAGCAGGCCTCAGCGCTGGAGTGGATAGAGTTGGACTGGATTAGGCCTCAGGGCTGGAGTGCGGTGGAGTTAGTCAGACTGGAGCAGGCCTCAGGGCTGGAGTGGGGGCGGTGGGAGTTGGACTGGAGCAGGCCTCAGAGCAGGAGTGGGGGTGAGTTAGACTGGAGAGGGCCTCAGGGCTGGAGTCGGTGGGGGTTATACTGGAGCAGGCCTCAGGGCTGGAGTGGGGGTGTGTTGGGCTGGAGCAGGCCTCAGGGCTGGCGTGGGGGGGAGTTAGGTTGCAGCAGGCCTCAGGGCTGGAGTGGGGGTGGAGATAGACTGGAGCAGGCCGCAGAGTTGGAGTGGGTTGGAGTTAGACAGGAGCAGGCATCAGTGCTGGTGTGTGGTGGAGTTGGACTGGAGCAGGCCTCTGAGCTGGAGTGGGGTGGAGTTAGGCTGATGCAGGCCTCAGAGCTGGAGTGGGGGTGGAGTTTGTCTGGGGCAGGCCTCAGAGCTGGAGTGGGGGTGAAGTTAGACTGGAGCAGGCCTCAGGGCTGGAATGGGGTTGGGAATTAGACTGGAGCAGGCCTCAGGGTTGGATTGGTGGGGTGTTAGACAGGAGCAGGTCTCGGGGCTGGAGTGTGGAGGGAGAGTTAGACTGGAGCAGGCCTCAGGGCTGGAGTGGGGGAGGAGGGAGTTATACAGCAGCAGGCCTCAGAGCTGGAGTGGGGTGGAGTTAGACTGGAGCAGGCCTCAGAGCTGGAGTGCGATGGCGTGAGACTGGAGCAGGCCTCAGGGCTGGCGTGGATTGGAGTTTGACTGGAGCAGGCCTCAGAGCTGGAGTGGGGTGGAGTTATACTGGAGCAGACCTCACAGCTGGAGTGGGGTGGGGGGAGTTAGGTTGGAGCAGGCCTCAGAGCTGGATTGGGGGTGGAGTTAGACTGGAGCAGGCCTCAGAGCAGGAGTGGGAATGGAGATAGACTGGAGCAGGCCTCAGGGCTGGAGTGGGGGTGTGTTATGCTGGAGCAGGCCTCAGGGCTGGAGTGAGGTGAGTTAGACTGGAGCAGGCCTCAGGGATAGAGTGGGGTGGAGGTAGACTCGAGCAGGACTCGGGGCGGGATTGAGGGGGAGTTAGGTTGGGGCCGGCATCAGGCCTGTAGTGGGCGGGAGTTAGACTGGAGCAGCCCTCAGGGCTGGAGTTGGGGTGAAATTAGACAGGAGCAGGCCTCAGGGCTGGAATGGGGTTGGGAGTTAGACTGGAGCAGGCCTCAGGGCTGGATTGGGGGGGTGTTAGACTGGAGCAGGTCTCGGGGCGGGAGTGGGGTGTTATACTGGAGCAGGCCTCAGAGCTGGAGTGGGGGGGTGGAGTTAGACTGGAGCAGGCCTCTGAGCTGGAGTGGATAGAGTTGGACTGGATTAGGCCTCAGGGCTGGAGTGGGGTGGAGTTAGTCAGGCTCAAACAGGCCTCAGGGCTGGAGTGGGGGGTGGGGGAGTTAGACTGGAGCAGGTCTCAGAGCAGGAGTGGGGGTGAGTTAGACTGCAGGATGCCTCAGAGCTGGAGTGGATAGAGTTGGACTGGATTAGGCCTCAGGGCTGGAGTGGGGATGGAAATAGACTGGAGCATGCCTCAGGGCTGGAGTGGGGGTGTGTTTGGCTGGAGCAGGCCTCAGGGCTGGAGTGGATAGAGTTGGACTGGATTAGGCCTCAGGGCTGGAGTGGGGTGGAGTTAGTCAGACTGGAGCAGACCTCAGGGCTGGAGTGGGGCGGAGTGGGAGTTAGACTGGAGCAGGCCTCAGAGCAGGAGTGGGGGTGAGTTAGGAGTTAGACTGGAACAGGCCTCAGGGCTGGAGTGCGGGGGTTATAATGGAGCAGGCCTCAGGGCTGGAGTGGGGCTGTGTTAGGCTGGAGCAGGCCTCAGGGCTGGAGTGGGGGGGAGTTAGGTTGGAGCAGGCCTCAGAGCTGGAGTGGGGGTGGAGATAGACTGGAGCGGGCCTCAGAGCTGGAGTGGGTTGGAGTTAGACAGGAGCGGGCATCAGGGCTGGAGCGTGGTGGAGGTAGACTGGAGCAGGCCTCTGAGCTGGAGTGGGGAGGAGTTCGGCTGATGCAGGCCTCAGAGCTGGAGTGGGGGTGGAGTTTGACTGGAGCAGGCCTCGGAGCTGGAGCGGAATGGAGTTAGACTAGAGCAGGCCTCAGGGCTGGAGTGGGGGTGGAGTTAGGTTGGATCAGGCCTCAGAGCTGGAGTAGGGTTGGAGTTAGACTGGAGCAGGCCTCAGGGCTGGAGTGGGGGTGAGTTAGACTGAAGCAGGCCTCAGGGCTGGAATGGGGTGGAGTTTGACTGGAGCAAGCCTCCAAGCTGGAGTGGGTTGGAGTTAGACTGGAGCAGACCTCAGAGCTGGAGTGGGGTGGGGGGAGTTATGTTGGAGCAGGCCTCAGAGCTGGATTGGGGGTGGAGTTAGACTGGAGCAGGCCTCAGAGCAGCAGTGGGGATGGAGATAGACTGGAGCAGGCGTCAGGGCTGGAGTGAGGTGAGTTAGACTGGAGCAGGCCTCAGGGATAGAGTGGGGTGGAGTTAGACTCGAGCAGGTCTCAGGGCGGGATTGCGGGGGAGTAAGGTTGGGGCCGGCATCAGGGCTGGAGTGGGCGGGAGTTAGACTGGAGCAGGCCTCAGGGCTGGATTGGGGGTGAAGTTAGACAGGAGCAGGCCTCAGGGCTGGAATGGGGTCGGGAGTTAGACTGGAGCAGGCCTCACGGCTGGATTGGGGGGGTGTTAGACTGGAGCAGGTCTCGGGGCTGGAGTGGGGGACGGGGGAGTTATACTGGAGCGGGCCTCAGAGCTGGAGTGGGGGGGTGGAGTTAGACTGGAGCAGGCCTCAGAGCTGGAGTGGATAGAGTTGGACTGGATTAGGCCTCAGGGCTGGAGTGGGGTGGAGTTAGTCAGACTGGAACAGGCCTCAGGGCTGGAGTGGGGGGGGTTTGGGAGTTAGACTGGAGCAGATCTCAGAGCAGGAGTAGGGGTGAGTTAGACTGCAGCAGGCCTCAGAGCTGGAGTGGATAGAGTTGGACTGGATTAGGCCTCAGGGCTGGAGTGGGGTGGAGTTAGTCACACTGGAACAGGCCTCAGGGCTGGAGTGGGGTGGTGTGCGAGTTAGACTGGAGCAGGCCTCAGAGCTGGAGTGAGGTGAGTTAGACTGGAGCAGGCCTCAGGGATAGAGTGGGGTGGAGTTAGACTCGAGCAGGTCTCAGGGCGGGATTGGGGGGGAGTTAGGTTGGGGCCGGCATCAGGGCTGGAGTGGGCGGGAGTTAGACTGGAGCAGGCCTCAGGGCTGGAGTGGGGGTGTGTTAGGCTGGAACAGGCCTCATGGCTGGAGTGGTGAGGAGTTAGGTTGGAGCAAGCCTCAGGGCTGGAGTGGGGGTGGAGATAGACTGGAGCAGGCCTCAGAGCTGGAGTGGGGGTGGAGATAGACTGGAGCGGGCCTCAGAGCTGGAGTGGGTTGGAGTTAGACAGGAGCGGGCATCAGGGCTGGAGCGTGGTGGAGGTAGACTGGAGCAGGCCTCTGAGCTGGAGTGGGATGGAGTTCGGCTGATGCAGGCCTCAGAGCTGGAGTGGGGGTGGAGTTTGACTGGAGCAGGCCTCGGAGCTGGAGCAGGAATGGAGTTAGACTAGAGCAGGCCTCAGGGCTAGAGTGGGGGTGAGTTAGACTGAAGCAGGCCTCAGGGCTGGAGTGAGGTGAGTTAGACTGGAGCAGGCCTCAGGGATAGAGTGGGGTGGAGTTAGACTCGAGCAGGTCTCAGGGCGGGATTGCGGGGGAGTAAGGTTGGGGCCGGCATCAGGGCTGGAGTGGGCGGGAGTTAGACTGGAGCAGGCGTCAGGGCTGGATTGGGGGTGAAGTTAGACAGGAGCAGGCCTCAGGGCTGGAATGGGGTCAGGAGTTAGACTGGAGCAGGCCTCACGGCTGGATTGGGGGGGTGTTAGACTGGAGCAGGTCTCGGGGCTGGAGTGGGGGAGGGGGGAGTTATACTGGAGCGGGCCTCAGAGCTGGAGTGGGGGGTGGAGTTAGACTGGAGCAGGCCTCAGAGCTGGAGTGGATAGAGTTGGACTGGATTAGGCCTCAGGGCTGGAGTGGGGTGGAGTTAGTCAGACTGGAACAGGCCTCAGGGCTGGAGTGGGGGGGGTTTGGGAGTTAGACTGGAGCAGATCTCAGAGCAGGAGTAGGGGTGAGTTAGACTGCAGCAGGCCTCAGAGCTGGAGTGGATAGAGTTGGACTGGATTAGGCCTCAGGGCTGGAGTGGGGTGGAGTTAGTCACACTGGAACAGGCCTCAGGGCTGGAGTGGGGGGGTGTGGGAGTTAGACTGGAGCAGGCCTCAGAGCTGGAGTGAGGTGAGTTAGACTGAAGCAGGCCTCAGGGATAGAGTGGGGTGGAGTTAGACTCGAGCAGGTCTCAGGGCGGGATTGCGGGGGAGTTAGGTTGGGGCCGGCATCAGGGCTGGAATGGGCGGGAGTTAGACTGGAGCAGGCCTCAGGGCTGGAGTGGGGGTGTGTTAGGCAGGAACAGGCCTCATGGCTGGAGTGGTGAGGAGTTAGGTTGGAGCAAGCCTCAGGGCTGGAGTGGGGGTGGAGATAGACTGGAGCAGGCCTCAGAGCTGGGGTGGGTTGCAGTTAGGAGCAGTCATCAGGGCTGGAGCGTGGCGGAGTTAGACTGGAGTAGGCCTCTGAGCTGGAGTGGGGTGGAGTTAGGCTGATGCAGGCGTCAGAGTTGGAGTGGGGGTGGAGTTTGACTGGAGCAGGCCTCAGAGCTGGTGCACAAAGGAGTTAGACTAGAGCAGGCCTCAGGGCTGGAGTGGGGGTGAGTTAGACTGAAGCAGGCCTCAAGGCTGGAGTGGATAGAGTTCGACTGGATTAGGCCTCAGGGCTGGAGTGGGGTGGAGTTAGTCAGACTGGAGCAGGCCTCAGGGCTGGAGTGGGGGGGGTGGGAGTTAGACTGGAGCAGGCCTCAGAGCAGGAGTGGGGGTGAGTTAGACTGGAGCAGGCCTCAGGGCTGGAGTGGGGTGGTTATACTGGCGCAGGCCTCAGGGCTGGAGTGGGGGGGTGTTAGGCTGGAGCAGGCCTCATGGCTGGAGTGGGGGGGAGTTAGGATGTAGCAGGCCTCGGGGCTGGAGTGGGGGTGGAGATAGACTGGAGCAGGCCTCTGAGCTGGAGTGGGGTGGAGTTAGGCTGATTCAGGCCTCAGAGCTGGAGTGGGGGTGGAGTTAGTCTGCATTAGGCCTCAGGGCTGGAGTGGGGGTGTGTTAGGCTGGAGCAGGCCTCAGGACTGGAATGGGGGGTGGAGTTAGACTGGAGCAGGCCTCAAAGCTGGAGTGGGGTGGGAGGAGTTAGGTTGGAGCAGGCCTCAGGGCTGGAGTGGGGTGGAGTTAGACTGGAGCAGGCCTCAGAGCTGGAGTGGGTAGAGTTAGACTGGGGCTGGCCTCAGGGCTGGTTTGGGGAGGGGGAGTTAGACTGGAGCAGGCCTCAGGGCTGGAGTGTGGGTGGGAGTTAGACTGGAGCAGGCCTCAGAGCAGGAGTGGGGGTGAGTTAGACTGGAGCAGGCCTCAGGACTGGAGTGTGGGGCGGGGGGTTATACTGGAGCAGGCCTCAGGGCTGGAGTGGGGGGGTGTTAGGCTGGAGCAGGCCTCATGGCTGGAGTGGGGGCGAGTAAGGTTGGAGCAGGCCTCAGGGCTGGAGTGGGGGTGGAGATAGACGAGCAGTCCTCAGAGCTGGAATGGGTTGGAGTTAGACATGAGCAGGCATCAGGGCTGGAGCGTGGTGGAGTTAGACTGGAGCAGGCCTCTGTGCTGGAGTGGGGGAGAGTTAGGCTGATGCAGGCCTCCGGGCTGGAGTGGGAGTGGGAGTTAGACTGGAGCAGGCCTCAGAGCTGGAGTGGGGTGGAGTTAGACTGGAGCAGGTCTCAGAGCTGGAGTGGGGTGGAGTTAGACTGGAGCAGGCCTCAGAGCTGGAGTGGGATGGAGTTAGACTGGAGCAGGCCTCAGGGCTGGAGTGAGAAGGAGTTAGACTACAGCAGGCCTCAGAGCTGGAATGGGATGAAGTTAGACTGGCGCAGACCTCAGAGCTGGAGTGGGGTGGGGGGAGTTTGGTTGGAGCAGGCCTCAGAGCTGGATTGGGGGTGGAGTTAAACTGGAGCCGGCCTCAGGGCTGGAGTGGGGTGGAGTTAGACTGGAGCAGGCCTCACAGTTGGAGTGGGGTGGGGGGAGATAGGTTGGAGCAGGCCTCAGAGCTGGAGTGGGGTGGAGTTAGTCAGAATGGGGCAGGCCTCAGGGCTGGAGTGGGGGGGTGGGAGTTAGACTGGAGCAGGCCTCAGAGCAGGAGTGGGGGTGAGCTAGACTGGAGCAGGCGTCAGGGCTGGAGTGGGGGGCGGTTATACTGGAGCAGGCCTCAGGGCTGGAGTGGGGGTGTGTTAGGCTGGAGCAGGCCTCATGGCTGGAGTGGGGAGGAGTTAGGTTGGAGCAGGCCTCAGGGCTGGAGTGGGGGTGGGGATAGACTGGAGCAGGCCACAGAGCTGGAGTGGGGGTGAGTTAGACTGAAGCAGGCCTCAGGGCTGGAGTGGGGGTGGAGTTAGACTGGAACAGGCCACAGAGCTGGAGTGGGCGTGAGTTAGACTTGAGCAGGCCTCAGAGCTGGAGTGGATAGAGTTGGATTGGATTAGGCCTCAGGGCTGGAGTGGGGTGGAGTTAGTCACACTGGAACAGGCCTCAGGGCTGGAGTGGGGGGTGGATGGGAGTTAGACTGGAGCAGGCCTCTGAGCTGGAGTGAGGTGAGTTAGACTGGAGCAGGCCTCAGGGATAGAGTGGGGTGGAGTTAGACTCGAGCAGGTCTCAGGGCGGGATTGGGGGGAGTTAGGTTGGGGCCGGCATCAGGGCTGGAGTGGGCGGGAGTTAGACTGGAGCAGGCCTCAGGGCTGGAGTGGGTGTGAAGTTAGACAGGAGCAGGCCTCAGGGCTGGAATGGGGGTGCTGTTAGACTGGAGCAGGTCTCGGGGCTGGAGTGGGGGAGGGGGGAGTTATACTGGAGCAGGCCTCAGAGCTGGAGGGGGGGGTGAGTTAGACTGCAGCAGGCCTCAGAGCTGGAGTGGATAGAATTGGACGGGATTAGGCCTCAGGGCTGGAGTGGGGTGGAGTTAGTCAGACTGGAACAGGCCTCAGGGCTGGAGTGGGTGGGGGGGCTGTGGGAGTTAGACTGGAGCAGGTCTCAGAGCAGGAGTGGGGGTGAGTTAGACTGCAGCAGGCCGCAGAGCTGGAGTGGATAGGGTTGGACTGGATTAGGCCTCAGGGCTGGAGTGGGGTGGAGTTAGTCAGAATGGAACAGGCCTCAGGGCTGGAGTGGGGGGGAGTGGGAGTTAGACTGGAGCAGGCCTTAGAGCAGGAGTGGGGTTGGAGATAGACTGGAGCAGGCCTCAGGGCTGGAGTGGGGGGGAGTTAGGTTGGAGCAGGCCTCACGGCTGGAGTGGGGGTGGAGATAGACTGGAGCAGGCCTCAGGGCTTCAGTGGGGATGGAAATTGCCTGGAGCAGGCCTCAGGGCTGGAGTGGGGGTGTGTTAGGCTGGAGCAGGCCTCAGGGCTGGAGTGGGGGCGAGTTAGGTTGGAGCAGGCCTCAGGGCTGGAGTCGGGGTGGAGATAGACTGGAGCACGTCTCAGAGCTGGAGTGGGTTGGAGTTAGACAGGAGCAGGCATCAGTGCTGCCGCGTGGTGGAGTTAGACTGGAGCAGGCCTCTGAGCTGGAGTGGGATGGAGTTAGGCTGATGCAGGCCTCAGAGCTGGAGTGGGGGTGGAGTTTGACTGGAGCAGGCCTCAGAGCTGGAGCGGAATGGAGTTAGACTAGAGCAGGCCTCACGGCTGGAGTAGGGGTGGAGTTAGGTTGGATCAGGCCTCAGAGCTGGAGTAGGGTTGGAGTTAGACAGGAGCAGGCCTCAGAGCTGGAGTGGGGGTGAAGTTAGACTGGAGCAGGCCTCAGGGCTGGAATGGGGTTGGGAGTTAGACTGGAGCAGGCCTCAGGGCTGGATTGGTGGGGTGTTAGACTGGAGTGTGGGGGGGGCAGTTAGACTGGAGCAGGCCGCAGGGCTGGAGTGGGGGAGGGGCGAGTTATACTGGAGCAGGCCTCAGTGCTGGAGTGGGGTGGAGTTAGACTGGAGCAGGCCTCAGAGCTGGAGTGGGATGGAGTTAGACTGGAGCAGGCCTCAGGCCTGGAGTGGGGTGGAGTTAGACAGGAGCAGACCTCAGAGCTGGAGTGGGGTGGGGGGAGTTAGGTTGGAGCAGGGCTCAGAGCTGGATTGGGGGTGGAGTTAGACTGGAGCAGGCCTCAGAGCAGGAGTGGGGATGGAGATAGACTGGAGCAGGCCTCAGGGCCGCAGTGGAAGGGTGTTATGCTGGAGCAGGCCTCAGGGCTGGAGTTGGGGGGTAGTTAGGCTGGAGGAGGCGTCAGAGCTGGAGTGGGGTGGAGTTAGACTGGAGCAGGCCTCAGAGCTGGAGTGAGGTGAGTTAGGATGGAGCAGGCCTCAGGGATAGAGTGGGGTGGAGTTAGACTCGAGTAGGTCTCAGGGCGGGATTGCGGGGGAGTCAGGTTGGGGCCGGCATCAGGGCTGGAGTGGGGGGGTGGAGTTCGACTGGAGCAGGCCTCAGAGCTGGAGTGGATAGAGTTGGACTGGATTAGGCCTCAGGGCTGGAGTGGGGTGGAGTTAGTCAGACTGGAACAGGCCTCAGGGCTGGAGTGGGGGGTGTTGGGAGTTAGACTGGAGCAGGTCTCAGAGCAGGAGTGGGGGTGAGTTAGACTGCAGCAGGCCTCAGAGCTGGAGTGGGGTTGGGAGTTAGACTGGAGCAGGCCTCAGGGCTGGATTTGGGGGGCTGTTAGACTGGAGCAGGTCTCGGGGCTGGAGTGGGGGAGGGGGGAGTTATACTGGAGCAGGCCTCAGAGCTGGAGAGGGGGGGTGGAGTTAGACTGGAACAGGCCTCAGAGCTGGAATGGGGTGGAGTTAGACTGGAGCAGGCCTCAGAGCTGGAGTGGGATGGAGTTAGACTGGAGCAGGCCTCAGAGCTGGAGTGGGATGGAGTTAGACTGACGCAGGCCTCAGGGCTGGAGTGGGGTGGAATTAGACTGGATCAGACCTGAGAGCTGGAGTGCGA
This sequence comes from Somniosus microcephalus, assembly GCF_052327205.1. Lineage (NCBI taxonomy): Eukaryota > Metazoa > Chordata > Chondrichthyes > Squaliformes > Somniosidae > Somniosus > Somniosus microcephalus. The sequence goes on along the minus strand of NC_140993.1, from coordinate 208,294,757 downwards.
TGGAATTAGACTGGAGCAGGCCTCAGGGCTGGAGTGAGGAGGAGTTGGACTCGAGCAGGCCTCAGAGCTGGAATGGGATGAAGTTAGACTGGAGCAGACCTCAGAGCTGGAGTGGGATGGAGTTAGACTGGAGCAGGCCTCAGAGCTGGAGTGGGATGGAGTTAGACTGGAGCAGGCCTCACAGCTGGAGTGGGGTGAGGGGAGTTAGGTTGCAGCAGGCCTCAGAGCTCGAGTGGGGTGGAGTTACTCAGACTGGAGCAGGCCTCAGGGCTGGAGTGGGGGGGGGTGGGAGTTAGACTGGAGAAGGCCTCAGAGCAGTAGTGGGGGTGAGTTAGACTAGAGCAGGCCTCAGGGCTGGAGTGGGGGGAGTTATATTGGAGCAGGCCTCAGGGCTGGAGTGGGGGTGTGTTAGGCTGGAGCAGGCCTCATGGCTGGAGTGGGGTGGAGTTAGGTTGGAGCAGGCCTCAGGGCTGGAGTGGGGGTGGGGATAGACTGGAGCAGGCCTCAGAGCTGGGGTGGGTTGGAGTTAGGCCGATGCAGGCCGCAGAGCTGGAGTGGCGGTGGAGATTGACTGGAGCAGGCCTCAGAGCTGGAGCGCAAGGGAGCTAGACTGAAGCAGGCCTCAGGGCTGGAGTGGGGGTGGGAGTTAGACTGGAGCAGGCCTCAGAGCTGGAGTGGGGGTGAGTTAGACTGCAGCAGGCCTCAGAGCTGGAGTGGATAGAGTTGGATTGGATTGGTCCTCAGGGCTGGAGTGGGGTGGAGTTAGTCAGACTGGAACAGGCCTCAGGGCTGGAGTGGGAGGTGGGTGGGGGTTAGACTGGAGCAGGCCTCTGAGCTGGAGTGAGGTGAGTTAGAATGGAGCAGGCCACCGGGATAGAGTGGGGTGGAGTTAGACTCGAGCAGGTCTCAGGGCGGGATTGGGTTGGAGTTAGGTTGGGGCTGGCATCAGGGCTGGAGTGGGCGGGGGTTAGACTGGAGCAGGCCTCAGGGCTGGAGTGGGTGTGAAGTTAGACTGGAGCAGGCCTCAGGGCTGGATTGGGGGGGTGTTAGACTGGAGCAGGTCTCGGGGCTGGAGTGGGGGAGGGGGGAGTTAGTCTGGAGCAGGCCTCAGGGCTGGAGTGGGGTGGAGTTAGACTGGAGCAGGCCTCAGAGGTGGAGTGGGGTGGAGTTAGACTGGAGCAGGCCTCAGAGCTGGAGTGGGGTGGAGTTAGACTGGAGCAGGCCTCAGAGGTGGAGTGGGGGGGAGTTAGACTGGAGCAGGCCTCAGGTCTGGAGTGGGGTTGGGAGTTAGACTGGAGCAGGCCTCAGAGCTGGAGTGGGTAGAGTTAGACTGGAGCTGGCCTCAGGGCTGGTTTGGGGGAGGGGGAGTTAGACTGGAGCAGGCCTCAGGGCTGGAGTGGGGGTGGGAGTTAGACTGGAGCAGGCCTCAGGGCTGGAGTGGGGGTGGGAGTTAGACTGGAGCAGGCCTCAGGGCTGGATTGGTGGGTGTTAGACTGAAGCAGGCCTCAGGGCTGGAGTGGGGTGAAGTTTGATTGGAGCAGGCCTCAGAGCTGGAGTGGGGGTGAGTTAGACTGCAGCAGGCCTCAGAGCTGGAGTGGATAGAGTTGGATTGGATTAGTCCTCAGGGCTGGAGTGGGGTGGAGTTAGTCAGACTGGAACAGGCCTCAGGGCTGGAGTGGGGGAGGGGGGAGTTATACTGGAGCAGGCCTCAGAGCTGGAGTGGGGGGGTGGAGTTAGACTGGAGCAGGCCTCAGGGCTGGAGTGGGGTGGAGTTAGACTGGAGCAGGCCTCGGAGCTGGAGTGGGATGGAGTGAGACTGAAGCAGGCCTCAGGGCTGGAGTGGGGTGGAGTTAGACTGGAGCAGGCCTCAGAGCTGGAGTGGGGAGGAGTTAGACTGGAGCAGGCCTCAGAGCTGGAGTAGGGGGGAGTTAGGATGGAGCAGGCCTCAGAGCAGGAGTGGGGTGGGGGAAGTTAGGTTGGAGCAGGCCTCAGAGCTGGAGTGGGGTGGAGTTAGACTGGAGCTGGCCTCAGAGCTGGAGTGGGGTGGAGTTAGACTGGAGCAGGCCTCAGAGGTGGAGTGGGGGGGAGTTTGACTGGAGCAGGCCTCAGGGCTGGAGTGGGGTTGGGAGTTAGACTGGAGCAGGCCTCAGACCTGGAGTGGGTAGAGTTAGACTGGAGCTGGCCTCAGGGCTGGAGTGTGGGGCGGGGGGTTCTACTGGAGCAGGCCTCAGGGCTGGAGTGGGGGTGTGTTAGGCTGGAGCAGGCCCCATGGCTGGAGTGGGGGGGAGTTAGGTTGGAGCAGGCCTCAGGGCTGGAGTGGGGGTGGAGATAGACTGGAGCAGGCCTCAGAGCTGGAGTGGGTTGGAGTTAGACAGGAGCAGGCATCAGGGCTGGAGTGGGGTGGGGGGAGTTAGTTTGGAGCAGGCCTCAGAGCTGGAGTGGGGTGGGAGGAGTTAGGTTGAAGCAGGCCTCAGAGCTGGAGCGGAATGGAGTTAGACTAGAGCAGGCCTCAGGGCTGAAGTGGGGGTGGAGTTAGGTTGGATCAGTCCTCAGAGCTGGAGTAGGGTTGGAGTTAGACTGGAGCAGGCCTCAGAGCTGGAGTGGGTGTGAAGTTAGACTGGAGCAGGCCTCAGAGCAGGAGTGGATAGAGTTGGACTGGATTAGGCCTCAGGGCTGGAGTGGAGTGGAGTTAGTCAGACTGGAACAGGCCTCAGGGCTGGAGTGGGGGGGAGTTAGGTTGGAGCAGGCCTCAGGGCTGGAGTGGGGGTGGAGATAGACTGGAGCAGGCCTCAGAGCTGGAGTGGGGGTGAAGTTAGACTGGAGCAGGCCTCAGGGCTGGAATGGGGTTGGGAGTTAGACTGGAGCAAGCCTCAGGGCTGGATTGATGGGGTGTTAGACTGGAGCAGGTCTCGGGGCTGGAGTGGGGGAGGGGGGAGTTATACTGGAGCAGGCCTCAGAGCTGGAGTGGGGGTGAGTTAGACTGAAGCAGGCCTCAGGGCTGGAGTGGGTGTGGGAGTTAGAGTGGAGCAGGCCTCAGGGCTGGAGTGGGGTGGAGTTTGACTGGAGCAGGCCTCAGAGCTGGAGTGGGGTGGAGTTACACTGGAGCAGACCTCAGAGCTGGAGTGGGGTGGGGTGAGTTAGGTTGGAGCAGGCCTCAGAGCTGGAGTGCGCGTGAGTTAGACTGAAGCAAGCCTCAAGCTGGAGTGTGGGTGGCAGTTAGACTGGAGCAGGCCTCAGAGCTGGAGTGGGGTGGAGTTAGACTGGAGCAGGCCTCAGAGCTGGAGTGGGATGGAGTTAGACTGTCGCAGGCCTCAGGGCTGGAGTGGGGTGGAGTTTGACTGGAGCAGGCCTCAGAGCTGGAGTGGGGTGGAGTTAGACTGGAGCAGACCTCAGAGCTGGAGTGGGGTGGGGTGAGTTACGTTGGAGCAGGCCTCAGAGCTGGATTGGGGGTGGAGTTAGACTGCAGCAGTTCTCAGAGCATAAGTGGATCGAGTTGGACTGGATTAGGCCTCAGGGCTGGAGTGGGGTGGAGTTAGGTTGGAGCACGCCTCAGGGCCCGAGTGGGGGTGGAGGTAGACTGGAGCAGGCATCAGGGCTGGAGTGGGGTGGGGGGAGTTAGACTGGAGCAGGCCTCAGAGCTGGAGTGGCTGGGGGGAGTTAGGTTGGAGCAGGCCTCAGAGCTGGATTGGGGGTGGAGTTAGACTGGAGTAGTTCTCAGAGCAGGAGTGGATAGAGTTCGACTGGATTAGGCCTCAGGGCTGGAGTGGGGTGGAGTTCGGTTGGAGCAGTCCTCAGGGCCCGAGTCGGGGTGGAGATAGACTGGAGCAGGCCTCAGAGCTGGAGTGGGTTGGAGTTAGACAGGAGCAGGCATCAGGGCTGGAGTGGGGTGGGAGGAGTTAGACTAGAGCAGGCCTCAGGGCTGGAGTGTGGGTGGAGTTAGGTTGGATCAGGCTTCAGAGCTGGAGTAGGGTTGGAGTTAGACTGGAGCAGGCCTCAGAGCTGGAGTGGGGGTGAAGTTAGACTGGAGCAGGCCTCAGGGCTGGAATGGGGTTGGGAGTTAGACTGGAGCAGGCCTCAGTGCTGGATTGGTGGGGTGTTAGACTGGAGCAGGTCTCGGGGCTGGAGTGTGGCGGGGGAGTTAGCCTGGAGCAGGCCTCAGGGCTGGAGTGGGGGAGGGGGGAGTTATACTGGAGCAGGCCTCAGAGCTGGAGTGGGGTGGGGGGAGTTAGGTTGGAGCAGGCCTCAGAGCTGGATTGGGGGTGGAGTTAGACTGGAGCAGGCCTCAGAGCAGGAGTGGGGATGGAGATAGACTGGAGCAGGCCTCAGGGCTGGAGTGGGAGTGTGTTATGCTGCAGCAGGCCTCAGGGCTGGAGTGGGGGGGCGTTAGGTTGGAGCAGGCCTCAGGGCTGGAGTGCGGCTGTGTTAGGCTGGAGCAGGCCTCAGGGCTGGAGTGTGGGGGAGTTAGGTTGGAGCAGGCCTCAGGGCTGGAGTGGGGGTGGAGATAGACTGGAGCAGGCCTCAGAGCTGGAATGGCTTGGAGTTAGACATGAGCAGGCATCAGGGCTGGAGTGGGATGGGGGGAGTTAGACTGGAGCAGGCCTCAGAGCTGGAGTGGGGGGCATTAGACTGGAGCAGGCCTCAGAGCTGGAGCGGAATGGAGTTAGACTAGAGCAGGCCTCAGGGCTGGAGTGGGGGTGGAGTTAGGTTGGATCAGGCTTCAGAGCTGGAGTAGGGTTGCAGTTAGACTGGAGCAGGCCTCAGAGCTGGAGTGGGGGTGAAGTTAGACTGGAGCAGGCCTCAGGGCTGGATTGGGGTTGGGAGTTAGACTGGAGCAGGCCTCAGGGCTGGATTGGTGGGGTGTTAGACTGGAGCAGGTCTCGGGGCTGGAGTGTGGGGGGGGAGTTAGACTGGAGCAGACCTCAGGGCTGGAGTGGGGGTGAGTTAGACTGAAGCAGGCCTCAGGGCTGGAGTAGGGGTGGGAGTTAGACTGGAGCAGGCCTCAGAGCTGGAGTGGGGTGGAGTTAGACTGGAGCAGGCCTCAGAGCTGGAGTGGGATGGAGTTAGACTGGAGCAGGCCTCAGAGCTGGTGTGGGGTGGGGGGATTAGGTTGGAGCAGGCCTCAGTGCTGGATTGGGGGTGGAGTTAGACTGGAGCAGGCCTCAGAGCAGGAGTGGGGATGGAGATAGACTGGAGCAGGCCTCAGGGCTGGAGTGGGAGTGTGTTATGCTGGAGCAGGCCTCAGGGCTGGAGTGGGGGGGGAGTTAGGTTGGAGGAGGCCTCAGAGCTGGAATGGGGTGGAGTTAGGCTGATGCAGGCCTCCGAGCTGGAGTGGGTTGGAGTTAGACAGGAGCAGGCATCAGGGCTGGAGTGGGATGGGGGGAGTTAGACTGGAGCAGGCCTCAGAGCTGGAGTGGGGGGCATTAGACTGGAGCAGGCCTCAGAGCTGGAGCGGAATGGAGTTAGACTAGAGCAGGCCTCAGGGCTGGAGTGGGGGTGGAGTTAGGTTGGATCAGGCTTCAGAGCTGGAGTAGGGTTGCAGTTAGACTGGAGCAGGCCTCAGAGCTGGAGTGGGGGTGAAGTTAGACTGGAGCAGGCCTCAGGGCTGGATTGGGGTTGGGAGTTAGACTGGAGCAGGCCTCAGGGCTGGATTGGTGGGGTGTTAGACTGGAGCAGGTCTCGGGGCTGGAGTGTGGGGGTGGAGTTAGACTGGAGCAGACCTCAGGGCTGGAGTGGGGGTGAGTTAGACTGAAGCAGGCCTCAGGGCTGGAGTAGGGGTGGGAGTTAGACTGGAGCAGGCCTCAGAGCTGGAGTGGGGTGGAGTTAGACTGGAGCAGGCCTCAGAGCTGGAGTGGGATGGAGTTAGACTGGAGCAGGCCTCAGAGCTGGTGTGGGGTGGGGGGATTAGGTTGGAGCAGGCCTCAGTGCTGGATTGGGGGTGGAGTTAGACTGGAGCAGGCCTCAGAGCAGGAGTGGGGATGGAGATAGACTGGAGCAGGCCTCAGGGCTGGAGTGGGAGTGTGTTATGCTGGAGCAGGCCTCAGGGCTGGAGTGGGGGGGGAGTTAGGTTGGAGGAGGCCTCAGAGCTGGAATGGGGTGGAGTTAGGCTGATGCAGGCCTCAGAGCTGGAGTGGGTTGGAGTTAGACAGGAGCAGGCATCAGGGCTGGAGTGGGATGGGGGGAGTTAGACTGGAGCAGGCCTCAGAGCTGGAGTGGGGGGCATTAGACTGGAGCAGGCCTCAGAGCTGGAGCGGAATGGAGTTAGACTAGAGCAGGCCTCAGGGCTGGAGTGGGGGTGGAGTTAGGTTGGATCAGGCTTCAGAGCTGGAGTAGGGTTGCAGTTAGACTGGAGCAGGCCTCAGAGCTGGAGTGGGGGTGAAGTTAGACTGGAGCAGGCCTCAGGGCTGGATTGGGGTTGGGAGTTAGACTGGAGCAGGCCTCAGGGCTGGATTGGTGGGGTGTTAGACTGGAGCAGGTCTCGGGGCTGGAGTGTGGGGTGGGAGTTAGACTGGAGCAGGCCTCAGAGCTGGAGTGGGGTGGAGTTAGACTGGAGCAGGCCTCTGAGCTGGAGTGGGATGGAGTTCGACTGGAGCAGGCCTCAGAGCTGGTGTGGGGATGGAGATAGACTGGAGCAGGCCTCAGAGCTGGAGTGGCTGCGGGGAGTTAGGTTGGATCAGGCTTCAGAGCCGGAGTAGGGTTGAAGTTAGACTGGAGCAGGCCTCAGGGCTGGAATGGGGTTGCGAGTTAGACTGGAGCAGGCCTCAGGGCTGGATTGGTGGGGTGTTAGACTGGAGCAGGTCTCGGGGCTGGAGTGTGGGGGCTGAGTTAGACTGAAGCAGGCTTCAGAGCTGGAGTGGGGTGGAGTTAGACTGGAGCAGGCCTCAGAGCTGGAGTGGGATGGAGTTAGACTGGAGCAGGTCTCAGAGCAGGAGTGGGGGTGAGTTAGACTGCAGCAGGCCTCAGAGCTGGAGTGGATAGAGTTGGACTGGATTAGGCCTCAGGGCTGGAGTGGGGATGGAGATAGACTGGAGCAGGCCTCAGTGCTGGAGTGGGGGTGTGTTAGGCTGGAGCAGGCCTCAGGGCTGGAGTGGGGGTGTTTAGGCTGGAGCAGGCCTCAGGGCTGGAGTGGCGGGGAGTTAGGTTCGAGCAGGCCTCAGGGCTGGAGTGGGGGTGAAGATAGACTGGAGCAGGCCTCAGGGCTGGAGTGGGGATGGAAATAGACTGGAGCAGGCCTCAGGGCAGGAGTGGGGGTGTGTTTGGCTGGAGCAGGCCTCAGGGCTGGAGTGGATAGAGTTGGACTGGATAAGGCCTCAGGGCTGGAGTGGGGTGGAGTTAGTCAGACTGGAGCAGACCTCAGGGCTGGAGTGGGGCGGGGTGGGAGTTAGACTGGAACAGGCCTCAGGGCTGGAGTGGGGGGTGTTATACTGGAGCAGGCCTCAGGGCTGGAGTGGGGCTGTGTTAGGCTGGAGCAGGGCTCAGGGCTGGAGTGGGGGGGAGTTAGGTTGGAGCAGGACTCGGGGGTGGAGTTAGACTGGAGCAGGCCTCTGAGCTGGAGTGGGGGTGGAGTTTGACTGGAGCAGGCCTCGGAGCTGAAGCGGAATGGAGTTAGACTAGAGCAGGCCTCAGGGCTGGAGTGAGGAGGAGTTAGACTGGAGCAGGCCTCAGAGCTGGAATGGGATGATGTTAGACTGGAGCAGACCTCAGAGCTGGAGTGGGATGGAGTTAGACTGGAGCAGGCCTCAGAGCTGGAGTGGGATGGAGTTAGACTGGAGCAGGCCTCACAGCTGGAGTGGGGTGAGGGGAGTTAGGTTGCAGCAGGCCTCAGAGCTGGAGTGGGGTGGAGTTAGTCAGACTGGAGCAGGCCTCAGAGTTGGAGTGGGGGGGTGCGGTGGGAGTTAGACTGGAGAAGGCCTCGGAGCAGGAGTGGGGGTGAGTTAGACTGCAGCAGGCCTCAGAGCTGGAGTGGGGGTGAGTTAGACTGCAGCGGGCCTCAGAGCTGGAGTGGATAGAGTTGGACTGGATTAGGCCTCAGGGCTGGAGTGGGGTGGAGTTAGTCACACTGGAACAGGCCTCAGGGCTGGAGTGGAAGGGGGGTTGGGAGTTAGACTGGAGCAGGCCTCAGAGCAGGAGTGGGGATGGAGATAGACTAGAGCAGGCCTCAGGGCTGGAGTGGGGGTGTGTTAGGCTGGAGCAGCCCTCAGGGCCGGAGTGGGGGGGAGTTAGGTTGGAGCAGGCCTCAGGGCTGGAGTGGGGGTGGAGATAGACTGGAGCATGCCCCAGGGCTGGAGTGGGGATGGAAATAGACTGGAGCAGGCCTCAGGGCTGGAGTGGGGGTGTGTTTGGCTGGAGCAGGCCTCAGGGCTGGAGTGGATAGAGTTGGACTGGATTAGGCCTCAGGGCTGGAGTGGGGTGGAGTTAGTCAGACTGGAGCAGACCTCAGGGCTGGAGTGGGGTGGGGTGGGAGTTAGACTGGAGCAGGTCTCAGAGCAGGAGTGGGGTGAGTTAGGAGTTAGACTGGAACAGACCTCAGGGCTGGATTGATGGGCTGTTAGACTGGAGCAGGTCTCGGGGCTGGAGTGGGGGAGGGGGGAGTTATACTGGAGCAGGCCTCAGAGCCGGAGTGGGGGTGAGTTAGACTGGAGCAGACCTCAGACCTGGAGTGGGTAGAGTTAGACTGGAGCTGGCCTCAGGGCTGGAGTGGGGTGGATTTAGACTGGAGCAGCCTCAGAGCAGGAGTGGGGGTGAGTTAGACTGGAGCAGGCCTCAGGGCTGGGGTGTGGGGCGGGGGGTTCTACTGGAGCAGGCCTTAGGGCTGGAGTGGGGGTGTGTTAGGCTGGAGCAGGCCTCATGGCTGGAGTGGGGGGGAGTTAGGTTGGAGCAGGCCTCAGAGCTGGAGTGGGGGTGGAGATAGACTGGAGCAGGCCTCAGAGCTGGAGTGGGTTGGAGTTAGACATGAGCAGGCATCAGGGCTGGAGCGTGGTGGAGTTAGACTGGAGCAGGCCTCTGTGCTGGAGTGGCGGGGAGTTAGGCTGATGCAGGCCCCATAGCTGGAGTGGCGGTGGAGTTTGACTGGAGCAGGCCTCTGAGCTGGAGTGGAATGGAGTTAGACTTAAGCAGGCCTCAGGGCTTGAGTGGGGGTGGGAGTTAGACTGGAGCAGGCCTCAGAGCTGGAGTGGGGTGGAGTTAGACTGGAGCAGGCCTCAGAGCTGGAGTGGGATGGAGTTAGACTGACGCAGGCCTCAGGGCTGGAGTGGGGTGGAATTAGACTGGAGCAGACCTGAGAGCTGGAGTGGGATGGAATTAGACTGGAGCAGGCCTCAGGGCTGGAGTGAGGAGGAGTTAGACTGGAGCAGGCCTCAGAGCTGGAATGGGATGAAGTTAGACTGGAGCAGACCTCAGAGCTGGAGTGGGATGGAGTTAGACTGGAGCAGGCCTCACAGCTGGAGTGGGGTGAGGGGAGTTAGGTTGCAGCAGGCCTCAGAGCTGGAGTGGGGTGGAGTTAGTCAGACTGGAGCAGGCCTCAGGGTTGGAGTGGGGGGGGGCGGTGGGAGTTAGACTGGAGAAGGCCTCGGAGCAGGAGTGGGGGTGAGTTAGACTGGAGCAGGCCTCAGGGCTGGAGTCGGTGGGGAGTTAGACTGGAGCAGGTCTCAGAGCAGGAGTGGGGGTGAGTTAGACTGCAGCAGGCCTCAGAGCTGGAGTGGATAGAGTTGGACTGGATTAGGCCTCAGGGCTGGAGTGGGGTGGAGTTAGTCACACTGGAACAGGCCTCAGGGCTGGAGTGGAAGGGGGGTTGGGAGTTAGACTGGAGCAGGCCTCAGAGCAGGAGTGGGGATGGAGATAGACTAGAGCAGGCCTCAGGGCTGGAGTGGGGGTGTGTTGGCTGGAGCAGCCCTCAGGGCCGGAGTGGGGGGGAGTTAGGTTGGAGCAGGCCTCAGGGCTGGAGTGGGGGTGGAGATAGACTGGAGCAGGCCTCAGGGCTGGAGTGGGGGTGTGTTTGGCTGGAGCAGGCCTCAGGGCTGGAGTGGATAGAGTTGGACTGGATTAGGCCTCAGGGCTGGAGTGGGGTGGAGTTAGTCAGACTGGAGCAGACCTCAGGGCTGGAGTGGGGTGGGGTGGGAGTTAGACTGGAGCAGGTCTCAGAGCAGGAGTGGGGGTGAGTTAGGAGTTAGACTGGAACAGACCTCAGGGCTGGAAAGGTGGGGGGTTATACTGGAGCAGGCCTCAGGGCTGGAGTGGGGCTGTGTTAGGCTGGAGCAGGCCTCAGGGCTGGAGTGGGGGGGGAGTTAGGTTGGAGCAGGCGTCAGGGCTGGAGTGGGGGTGGAGTTAGACTGGAGCAGGCCTCAGAGCTGGAGTGGGTTGGAGTTAGACAGGAGCAGGCATCAGGGCTGGAGTGGGGTGGGGGGAGTTAGTTTGGAGCAGGCCTCAGAGCTGGAGTCGGGTGGGAGGAGTTAGGTTGAAGCAGGCCTCAGAGCTGGAGCGGAATGGAGTTAGACTAGAGCAGGCCTCAGGGCTGAAGTGGGGGTGGAGTTAGGTTGGATCAGTCCTCAGAGCTGGAGTAGGGTTGGAGTTAGACTGGAGCAGGCCTCAGAGCTGGAGTGGGTGTGAAGTTAGACTGGAGCAGGCCTCAGGGCTGGAATGGGGTTGGGAGTTAGACTGGAGCAAGCCTCAGGGCTGGATTGATGGGGTGTTAGACTGGAGCAGGTCTCGGGGCTGGAGTGGGGGAGGGGGGAGTTATACTGGAGCAGGCCTCAGAGCTGGAGTGGGGGTGAGTTAGACTGAAGCAGGCATCAGGGCTGGAGTGGGGTGGGGGGAGTTAGTTTGGAGCAGGCCTCAGAGCTGGAGTGGGGTGGGAGGAGTTAGGTTGAAGCAGGCCTCAGAGCTGGAGCGGAATGGAGTTAGACTAGAGCAGGCCTCAGGGCTGAAGTGGGGGTGGAGTTAGGTTGGATTAGTCCTCAGAGCTGGAGTAGGGTTGGAGTTACACTGGAGCAGGCCTCAGAGCTGAAGTGGGTGTGAAGTTAGACTGGAGCAGGCCTCAGGGCTGGAATGGGGTTGGGAGTTAGACTGGAGCAAGCCTCAGGGCTGGATTGATGGGGTGTTAGACTGGAGCAGGTCTCGGGGCTGGAGTGGGGGAGGGGGGAGTTATACTGGAGCAGGCCTCAGAGCTGGAGTGGGGGTGAGTTAGACTGGAGCAAACCTCAGACCTGGAGTGGGTAGAGTTAGACTGGAGCTGGCCTCAGAGCTGGAGTGGGGTGGATTTAGACTGGAGCAGCCTCAGAGCAGGAGTGGGGGTGAGTTAGACTGGAGCAGGCCTCAGGGCTGGGGTGTGGGGCGGGGGGTTCTACTGGAGCAGGCCTCAGGGCTGGAGTGGGGGTGTGTTAGGCTGGAGCAGGCCTCGTGGCTGGAGTGGGGGGGAGTTAGGTTGGAGCAGGCCTCAGGGCTGGAGTGGGGGTGGAGATAGACTGGAGCAGGCCTCAGAGCTGGAGTGGGTTGGAGTTAGACATGAGCAGGCATCAGGGCTGGAGCGTGGTGGAGTTAGACTGGAGCAGGCCTCTGTGCTGGAGTGGGGGGGAGTTAGGCTGATGCAGGCCCCATAGCTGGAGTGGCGGTGGAGTTTGACTGGAGCAGGCCTCTGAGCTGGAGTGGAATGGAGTTAGACTTAAGCAGGCCTCAGGGCTTGAGTGGGGGTGGGAGTTAGACTGGAGCAGGCCTCAGAGCTGGAGTGGGGTGGAGTTAGACTGGAGCAGGCCTCAGAGCTGGAGTGGGATGGAGTTAGACTGACGCAGGCCTCAGGGCTGGAGTGAGGAGGAGTTAGACTGGAGCAGGCCTCAGAGCTGGAATGGGATGAAGTTAGACTGGAGCAGACCTCAGAGCTGGAGTGGGATGGAGTTAGACTGGAGCAGGCCTCAGAGCTGGAGTGGGATGGAGTTAGACTGGAGCAGGCCTCACAGCTGGAGTGGGGTGAGGGGAGTTAGGTTGCAGCAGGCCTCAGAGCTGGAGTGGGGTGGAGTTAGTCAGACTGGAGCAGGCCTCAGTGTTGGAGTGGGGGGGGGGCGGTGGGAGTTAGACTGGAGAAGGCCTCGGAGCAGGAGTGGGGGTGAGTTAGACTGGAGCAGGCCTCAGGGCTGGAGTCGGTGGGGAGTTAGACTGGAGCAGGTCTCAGAGCAGGAGTGGGGGTGAGTTAGACTGCAGCAGGCCTCAGAGCTGGAGTGGATAGAGTTGGACTGGATTAGGCCTCAGGGCTGGAGTGGGGTGGAGTTAGTCACACTGGAACAGGCCTCAGGGCTGGAGTGGAAGGGGGGTTGGGAGTTAGACTGGAGCAGGCCTCAGAGCAGGAGTGGGGATGGAGATAGACTAGAGCAGGCCTCAGGGCTGGAGTGGGGGTGTGTGAGGCTGGAGCAGCCCTCAGGGCTGGAGTGGGGGGGAGTTAGGTTGGAGCAGGCCTCAGGGCTGGAGTGGGGGTGGAGATAGACTGGAGCATGCCTCAGGGCTGGAGTGGGGATGGAAATAGACTGGAGCAGGCCTCAGGGCTGGAATGGGGGTGTGTTTGGCTGGAGCAGGGCTCAGGGCTGGAGTGGATAGAGTTGGACTGGATTAGGCCTCAGGGCTGGAGTGGGGTGGAGTTAGTCAGACTGGAGCAGACCTCAGGGCTGGAGTGGGGTGGGGTGGGAGTTAGACTGGAGCAGGTCTCAGAGCAGGAGTGGGGGTGAGTTAGGAGTTAGACTGGAACAGACCTCAGGGCTGGAGTGGTGGGGGGTTATACTGGAGCAGGCCTCAGGGCTGGAGTGGGGCTGTGTTAGGCTGGAGCAGGCCTCAGGGCTGGAGTGGGGGGGGAGTTAGGTTGGAGCAGGCGTCAGGGCTGGAGTGGGGGTGGAGTTAGACTGGAGCAGGCCTCAGAGCTGGAGTGGGTTGGAGTTAGACTGGAGCAGGCCTCCGAGCTGGAGTGGGATGGAGTTAGACTGTAGCAGGCCTCAGGGCTGGATTGGGGTGGAGTTTGACTGGAGCAGGCCTCAGAGCTGGAGTGGGGTGGAGTTAGACTGGAGCAGACCTCAGAGCTGGAGTGGGGTGAGTTAGGTTGGAGCAGGCCTCAGAGCTGGATTGGGGGTGGAGTTAGACTGCAGCAGTTCTCAGAGCATAAGTGGATCGAGTTGGACTGGATTAGGCCTCAGGGCTGGAGTGGGGTGGAGTTAGGTTGGAGCAGGCCTCAGGGCCCGAGTAGGGGTGGAGGTAGACTGGAGCAGGCATCAGGGCTGGAGTGGGGTGGGGGGAGTTAGACTGGAGCAGGCCTCAGAGCTGGAGTGGCTGGGGGGAGTTAGGTTGGAGCAGGCCTCAGAGCTGGATTGGGGGTGGAGTTAGACTGGAGCAGTTCTCAGAGCAGGAGTGGATAGAGTTCGACTGGATTAGGCCTCAGGGCTGGAGTGGGGTGGAGTTAGGTTGGAGCAGGCCTCAGGGCCCGAGTGGGGGTGGAGATAGACTGGAGCAGGCCTCAGAGCTGGAGTGGGTTGGAGTTACACAGGAGCAGGCATCAGGGCTGGAGTGGGGTGGGAGGAGTTAGACTAGAGCAGGCCTCAGGGCTGGAGTGGGGGTGGAGTTAGGTTGGATCAGGCTTCAGAGCTGGAGTAGGGTTGGAGTTAGACTGGAGCAGGCCTCAGAGCTGGACTGGGGGTGAAGTTAGACTGGAGCAGGCCTCAGGGCTGGAATGGGGTTGGGATTTAGACTGGAGCAGGCCTCAGTGCTGGATTGGTGGGGTGTTAGACTGGAGCAGGTCTCGGGGCTGGAGTGTGGGGGGGGAGTTAGCCTGGAGCAGGCCTCAGGGCTGGAGTGGGGGAGGGGGGAGTTATACTGGAGCAGGCCTCAGAGCTGGAGTGGGGTGGGGGGAGTTAGGTTGGAGCAGGCCTCAGAGCTGGATTGGGGGTGGAGTTAGACTGGAGCAGGCCTCAGAGCAGGAGTGGGGATGCAGATAGACTGGAGCAGGCCTCAGGGCTGGAGTGGGAGTGTGTTATGCTGGAGCAGGCCTCAGGGCTGGAGTGGGGGTGGAGATAGACTGGAGCAGGCCTCAGAGCTGGAATGGCTTGGAGTTAGACATGAGCAGGCATCAGGGCTGGAGTGGGATGGGGGGAGTTAGACTGGAGCAGGCCTCAGAGCTGGAGTGGGGGGCATTAGACTGGAGCAGGCCTCAGAGCTGGAGCGGAATGGAGTTAGACTAGAGCAGGCCTCAGGGCTGGAGTGGGGGTGGAGTTAGGTTGGATCAGGCTTCAGAGCTGGAGTAGGGTTGCAGTTAGACTGGAGCAGGCCTCAGGGCTGGATTGGGGTTGGGAGTTAGACTGGAGCAGGCCTCAGGGCTGGATTGGTGGGGTGTTAGACTGGAGCAGGTCTCGGGGCTGGAGTGTGGGGGTGGGAGTTAGACTGGAGCAGACCTCAGGGCTGGAGTGGGGGTGAGTTAGACTGAAGCAGGTGGAGTTAGACTGGAGCAGGCCTCAGAGCAGGAGTGGGGATGGAGATAGACTGGAGCAGGCCTCAGGGCTGGAGTGGGAGTGTTTTATGCTGGAGCAGGCCTCAGGGCTGGAGTGGGGGGGAGTTAGGTTGGAGGAGGCCTCAGAGCTGGAATGGGGTGGAGTTAGGCTGATGCAGGCCTCAGAGCTGGAGTGGGTTGGAGTTAGACAGGAGCAGGCATCAGGGCTGGAGTGGGGTGGGGGAGTTAGACTGGAGCAGGTCTCAGAGCTGGAGTGGCTGTGGGCAGTTAGGTTGGATCAGGCTTCAGAGCTGGAGTAGGGTTGGAGTTAGACTGGAGCAGTCCTCAGAGCTGGAGTGGGGGTGAAGTTAGACTGGAGCAGGCCTCAGGGCTGGAATGGGGTTGGGAGTTAGACTGGAGCAGGCCTCAGGGCTGGATTGGTGGGGTGTTAGACTGGAGCAGGTGTGGGGGTGAGTTAGACTGAAGCAGGCCTCAGTGCTGGAGTGGGGGTGAAGTTAGGCTGCTGCAGCCCTCAGAGCTGGAGTGGGGGTGAAGTTTGACTGGAGCAGGCCTCAGAGCTGGAGTGGGGGTGAAGTTAGACTGGAGCAGGCCTCAGGGCTGGAATGGGGTTGGGAGTTAGACTGGAGCAGGCCTCAGGGCTGGATTGGTGGGGTGTTAGACTGGAGCAGGTGTGGGGGGTGAGTTAGACTGAAGCAGGCCTCAGTGCTGGAGTGGGGGTGAAGTTAGGCTGCTGCAGCCCTCAGAGCTGGAGTGGGGGTGGAGTTTGACTGGAGCAGGCCTCAGAGCTGGAGCGCAATGGAGTTAGACTAGAGCAGGCCTCAGGGCTGGAGTGGGGGTGGAGTTAGGTTGGATCAGGCCTCAGAGCTGGAGTAGGGTTGGAGTTAGACTGGAGGAGGCCTCAGAGCTGGAGTGGGGGTGAGTTAGACTGCAGCAGGCCTCAGAGCTGGAGTAGATAGAGTTGGATTGGATTAGTCCTCAGGGCTGGAGTGGGGTGGAGTTAGTCAGACTGGAACAGGCCTCCAAGCTGGAGTGGGGAGTGAGGTGAGTTAGACTGGAGCAGGCCTCAGGGATAGAGTGGGGTGGAGTTAGACTCGAGCAGGTCTCAGGGCGGGATTGGGTTGGAGTTAGGTTGGGGCGGCATCAGGGCTGGAGTGGGCGGGAGTTAGACTGGAGCAGGCCTCAGGGCTGGAATGGGGGTTGGGTATTAGACTGGAGCAGGTCTCGGGGCTGGAGTGGGGGAGGGGGGAGTTATACTGGAGCAGGCCTCAGAGCTGGAGAGGTGGGGTGGAGTTAGACTGTAGCAGGCCTCAGAGCTGGAGTGAATAGAGTTGGACTGGATTAGGCCTCAGGGCTGGAGTGGGGTGCAGTTAGTCAGACTGGAACAGGCCTCAGGGCTGGAGTGGGTGGGTGGGTGGGAGTTCGACTGGAGCAGGTCTCAGAGCAGGAGTGGGGTTGAGTTAGACTGCAGCAGACCTCAGAGCTGGAGTGGATAGAGTTGGACTGGATTAGGCCTCAGGGCTGGAGTGGGGTGGAGTTAGTCAGAATGGAACAGGTATCAGGGCTGGAGTCGGGGGGGGGGGTGGGAGTTAGACTGGAGCAGGCCTCAGAGCAGGAGTGGGGATGGAGATTGACTGGAGCAGGCCTCAGTGCTGGAGTGGGGGTGTGTTAGGCTGGAGCAGGCCTCAGGGCTGGAGTGGGGGGGAGTTAGGTTGGAGCAGGCCTCAGGGCTGGAGTGGGGGTGGAAATAGACTGGAACAGGCCTCAGGGCTGGAGTGGGGGTGTGTTTGGCTGGAGCAGGCCTCAGGGGTGGAGTTGATAGAGTTGGACTGGATTAGGCCTCAGGTCTGGAGTGGGGTGGAGTTAGTCAGACTGGAACAGGCCTCAGGGCTGGAGTGGGGGGGTTATACTGGAGCAGGCCTCAGGGCTGGAGTTTGGCTGTGTTAGGCTGGAGCAGGGCTCAGGGCTGGAGTTGGGGGGAGTTAGGTTGGAGCAGGCCTCAGGGCTGGAGTGGGGGTGGAGTTAGACTGGAGCAGGACTCTGAGCTGGAGTGGGGTGGAGGTAGGCTGATGCAGGCCTCAGAGCTAGAGTGGGGGTGGAGTTTGACTAGAGCAGGCCTCGGAGCTGGAGCGGAATGGAGTTAGACTAGAGCAGGCCTCAGGGCTGGAGTGGGGGTGGAGTTAGACTGGAGCAGGCCTCAGAGCTGGAGTGGATAGAGTTGGACTGGATTAGGCCTCAGGGCTGGAGTGGGGTGGAGTTAGTCAGACCGGAGCAGGCCTCAGGGCTGGACTGGGGGTGGTGGTGGGAGTTAGACTGAAGCAGGCCTCAGAGCAGGAGTGTGGGGGGGGTTATACTGGAGCAGGCCTCAGGGCTGGAGTGGGGGGGTGTTAGGCTGGAGCAGGCCTCTGTACTGGAGTGGTGGGGAGTTAGGCTGATGCAGGCCCCATAGCTGGAATGGCGGTGGAGTTTCACTGGAGCAGTCCTCAGAGCTGGAGTGGAATGGAGTTAGACTGGAGCAGGCCTCAGGGCTGGAATGGGGGTTGGGTATTAGACTGGAGCAGGTCTCGGGGCTGGAGTGGGGGAGGGGGGAGTTATACTGGAGCAGGCCTCAGAGCTGGAGAGGTGGGGTGGAGTTAGACTGTAGCAGGCCTCAGAGCTGGAGTGGATAGAGTTGGACTGGATTAGGCCTCAGGGCTGGAGTGGGGTGCAGTTAGTCAGACTGGAACAGGCCTCAGGGCTGGAGTGGGTGGGTGGGTGGGAGTTCGACTGGAGCAGGTCTCAGAGCAGGAGTGGGGTTGAGTTAGACTGCAGCAGACCTCAGAGCTGGAGTGGATAGAGTTGGACTGGATTAGGCCTCAGGGCTGGAGTGGGGTGGAGTTAGTCAGAATGGAACAGGTATCAGGGCTGGAGTCGGGGGGGGTAGTGGGAGTTAGACTGGAGCAGGCCTCAGAGCAGGAGTGGGGATGGAGATTGACTGGAGCAGGCCTCAGTGCTGGAGTGGGGGTGTGTTAGGCTGGAGCAGGCCTCAGGGCTGGAGTGGGGGGGAGTTAGGTTGGAGCAGGCCTCAGGGCTGGAGTGGGGGTGGAAATAGACTGGAGCAGGCCTCAGGGCTGGAGTGGGGGTGTGTTTGGCTGGAGCAGGCCTCAGGGGTGGAGTTGATAGAGTTGGACTGGATTAGGCCTCAGGTCTGGAGTGGGGTGGAGTTAGTCAGACTGGAGCAGACCTCAGGGCTGGAGTGGGGCGAGGTGGGAGTTAGACTGGAACAGGCCTCAGGGCTGGAGTGGGGGCGTTATACTGGAGCAGGCCTCAGGGCTGGAGTTTGGCTGTGTTAGGCTGGAGCAGGGCTCAGGGCTGGAGTTGGGGGGAGTTAGGTTGGAGCAGGCCTCAGGGCTGGAGTGGGGGTGGAGTTAGACTGGAGCAGGACTCTGAGCTGGAGTGGGGTGGAGGTAGGCTGATGCAGGCCTCAGAGCTAGAGTGGGGGTGGAGTTTGACTAGAGCAGGCCTCGGAGCTGGAGCGGAATGGAGTTAGACTAGAGCAGGCCTCAGGGCTGGAGTGGGGGTGGAGTTAGACTGGAGCAGGCCTCAGAGCTGGAGTGGATAGAGTTGGACTGGATTAGGCCTCAGGGCTGGAGTGGGGTGGAGTTAGTCAGACCGGAGCAGGCCTCAGGGCTGGACTGGGGGTGGTGGTGGGAGTTAGACTGAAGCAGGCCTCAGAGCAGGAGTGTGGGGGGGGTTATACTGGAGCAGGCCTCAGGGCTGGAGTGGGGGGGTGTTAGGCTGGAGCAGGCCTCTGTACTGGAGTGGTGGGGAGTTAGGCTGATGCAGGCCCCATAGCTGGAATGGCGGTGGAGTTTCACTGGAGCAGTCCTCAGAGCTGGAGTGGAATGGAGTTAGACTGAAGCAGGCCTCAGGGCTGGAGTGGGGGTGGGAGTTAAACTGGAGCAGGCCTCAGTGCTGGAGTCAGGTGGAGTTAGAGTGGAGCAGGCCTCAGAGCTGGAGTGGGATGGAGTTAAACTGAAGCAGGCCTCAGGACTGGAGTGGGGTGGAGTTAGACTGGAGCAGACCTCAGAGCTGGAGTGGCATGGAATTAGACTGCAGCAGGCCTCAGGGCTGGAGTGAGGAGGAGTTAGACTGGAGCAGGCCTCAGAGCTGGAATGGGATGAAGTTAGACTGGAGCAGACCTCAGAGCTGGAGAGGGGTGGGGTGAGTTAGGTTGGAGCAGGCCTCAGAGCTGGAGTGGGGTGGAGTTAGACAGGAGCAGGCCTCACAGCTGGAGTGGGGGGGTGGGAGTTAGACTGGAGAAGGCCTCAGGGCTGTAGTGGGGTGGGGGTTATACTGGAGCAGGCCTCAGGGCTGGACTGGGGGGGTGTTAGGCTGGAGCAGGCCTCAGGGCTGGAGTGGGGAGGAGTTAGGTTGGAGCAGGCCTCAGGGCTGGAGTGGGGGGGGTTAAACTGGAGCAGGCCTCAGGGCTGGAGTGGGGCTGTGTTAGGCTGGAGCAGGCCTCAGGGCTGGAGTGGGGGGCAGTTAGGTTGGAGCAGGCCTCAGGGCTGGAGTGGGGGTGGAGATCGACTGGAGCAGGCCTCAGAACTGGAGTGGGGTGGAGTTAGGCTGATGCAGGTCTCAGAGCTGGAGTGGGGGTGGAGTCTGACTGGAGCAGGCCTCGGAGCTGGAGCGGAATGGAGTTAGACTGGAGCAGGCCTCAGGGCTGGAGTGGGGGAGGGGGGAGTTACACTGGAGCAGGCCTCAGAGCTGGAGTGGGCGTGAGTTAGACTGAAGCAGGCCTCAAGCTGGAGTGGGAGTTAGACTGGAGCAGGCCTCAGAGCTGGTGTTGGGTGGAGTTAGACTGGAGCAGGCCTCAGAGCTGGAGTGGGATGGAGTTAAGTTGGAGCAGGCCTCAGAGCTGGATTGGGGGTGGAGTTAGACTGGAGCAGGTCTCAGAGCAGGAGTGGATAGAGTTGGACTGGATTAGGCCTCAGGGCTGGAGTGGGGTGGAGTTAGTCAGACTGGAACAGGCCTCAGGGCTGGAGTGGGGGGGAGTTAGGTTGGAGCAGGCCTCAGGGCTGGAGTGGGGGTGGAGATAGACTGGAGCAGGCCTCAGAGCTGGAGTGGGGGTGAAGTTAGACTGGAGCAGGCCTCAGGGCTGGAATGGGGTTGGGAGTTAGACTGGAGCAGGCCTCAGTGCTGGATTGGTGGGGTGTTAGACTGGAGCAGGTCTCGGGGCTGGAGTGTGGGGGGGTAGTTAGCCTGGAGCAGGCCTCAGGGCTGGAGTGGGGGAGGGGGGAGTTATACTGGAGCAGGCCTCAGAGCTGGAGTGGGGTGGGGGGAGTTAGGTTGGAGCAGGCCTCAGAGCTGGAGTTTGGGGTAGTTAGGTTGGAGCAGGCCTCAGGGCTGGTGTTGGGGTGGAGATAGACTGGAGCAGGCCTCAGAGCTGGAGTGGGTTGGAGTTAGACAGGAGCAGGCATCAGGGCTGGAGCGTGCTGGAGTTAGACTGGTGCAGTCCTCTGAGCTGGAGTTGGGGGGGGTTATACTGGAGCAGGCCTCAGGGCTGGAGTGGGGCTGTGTTAGGCTGGAGTAGGCCTCAGGGCTGGAGTGTGGGGGAGTTAGGTTGGAGCAGGCCTCAGGGCTGGAGTCGGGGGGTTATACTGGAGCAGGCCTCAGGGCTGGAGTGGGGCTGTGTTAGGCTGGAGCAGGCCTCAGGGCTGGAGTGGGGGGCAGTTAGGTTGGAGCAGGCCTCAGGGCTGGAGTGGGGGTGGAGATCGACTGGAGCAGGCCTCAGAACTGGAGTGGGGTGGAGTTAGGCTGATGCAGGTCTCAGAGCTGGAGTGGGGGTGGAGTCTGACTGGAGCAGGCCTCGGAGCTGGAGCGGAATGGAGTTAGACTGGAGCAGGCCTCAGGGCTGGAGTGGGGGAGGGGGGAGTTACACTGGAGCAGGCCTCAGAGCTGGAGTGGGCGTGAGTTAGACTGAAGCAGGCCTCAAGCTGGAGTGGGGGTGGGAGTTAGACTGGAGCAGGCCTCAGAGCTGGAGTTGGGTGGAGTTAGACTGGAGCAGGCCTCAGAGCTGGAGTGGGATGGAGTTAGGTTGGAGCAGGCCTCAGAGCAGGAGTGGATAGAGTTGGACTGGATTAGGCCTCAGGGCTGGAGTGGAGTGGAGTTAGTCAGACTGGAACAGGCCTCAGGGCTGGAGTGGGGGGGAGTTAGGTTGGAGCAGGCCTCAGGGCTGGAGTGGGGGTGGAGATAGACTGGAGCAGGCCTCAGAGCTGGAGTGGGGGTGAAGTTAGACTGGAGCAGGCCTCAGGGCTGGAATGGGGTTGGGAGTTAGACTGGAGCAGGCCTCAGTGCTGGATTGGTGGGGTGTTAGACTGGAGCAGGTCTTGGGGCTGGAGTGTCGGGGGGGAGTTAGCCTGGAGCAGACCTCAGGGCTGGAGTGGGGGAGGGGGGAGTTATACTGGAGCAGGCCTCAGAGCTGGAGTGGGGTGGGGGGAGTTAGGTTGGAGCAAGCCTCAGAGCTGGAGTTTGGGGTAGTTAGGTTGGAGCAGGCCTCAGGGCTGGTGTTGGGGTGGAGATAGACTGGAGCAGGCCTCAGAGCTGGAGTGGGTTGGAGTTAGACAGGAGCAGGCATCAGGGCTGGAGCGTGCTGGAGTTAGACTGGTGCAGTCCTCTGAGCTGGAGTTGGGGGGGGTTATACTGGAGCAGGCCTCAGGGCTGGAGTGGGGCTGTGTTAGGCTGGAGTAGGCCTCAGGGCTGGAGTGTGGGGGAGTTAGGCTGGAGCAGGCCTCAGGGCTGGAGTCGGGGTGGAGATAGACTGGAGCAGGCCTCAGAGCTGGAATGGGTTGGAGTTAGACAGGAGCAGGCATCAGGGCTGGAGTGGGATGGGGGGAGTTAGACTGGAGCAGGCCTCAGAGCTGGAGTGGGAGGCATTAGACTGGAGCAGGCCTCAGAGCTGGAGCGGAATGGAGTTAGACTAGAGCAGGCCTCAGGGCTGGAGTGGGGGTGGAGTTAGGTTGGATCAGGCTTCAGAGCTGGAGTAGGGTTGCAGTTAGACTGGAGCAGGCCTCAGAGCTGGAGTGGGGGTGAAGTTAGACTGGAGCAGGCCTCAGGGCTGGAATGGGGTTGGGAGTTAGACTGTAGCAGGCCTCAGGCTGGATTGGTGGGGTGTTAGACTGGAGCAGGTCTCGGGGCTGGAGTGTCGGGGGGGGAGTTAGACTGGAGCAGGCCTCAGGGCTGGAGTGGGGTGGAGTTTGACTGGAGCAGGCCTCAGAGCTGGAGTGGGGTGGAGTTAGACTGGAGCAGACCTCAGAGCTGGTGTGGGGTGGGGGGAGTTAGGTTGGAGCAGGCCTCAGAGCTGGATTGGGAGTGGAGTCAGACTGGAGCAGGCCTCAGAGCAGGAGTGGGGATGGAGATAGACTGGAGCAGGCCTCAGGGCTGGAGTGGGTTGGAGTTAGACAGGAGCAGGCATCAGGGCTGGAGTGTGCTGGAGTTAGACTGGAGCAGTCCTCTGAGCTGGAGTGGGGTGGAGTTTGGCTGATGCAGGCCTCAGAGCTGGAGTGGGTTGGAGTTAGACAGGAGCAGGCATCAGGGCTAGAGTGGTGTGGGGGAGTTAGATTAGAGCAGGCCTCAGGGCTGGAGTTGGGGTGGAGTTAGGTTGGCTCAGGCTTCAGAGCTGGAATAGGGTTGGAGTTAGACTGGAGCAGGCCTCAGGGCTGGAATGGGGTTGGGAGTTAGACTGTAGCAGGCCTCAGGGCTGGATTGGTGGGGTGTTAGTCTGGAGCAGGTCTCGGGGCTGGAGTGTGGGGGGTGGAGTTAGACTGGAGCAGGCCTCAGGGCTGGAGTGGGGGTGAGTTAGACTGAAGCAGGCCTCAGGGCTGGAATGGGGGTGGGATTTAGACTGGAGCAGGCCTCAGAGCTGGAGTGGGATGGAGTTAGACTGGAGCAGGCCTCAGGGCTGGAGTGGGGGTGAAGTTAGACTGGAGCAGGCCTCAGGGCTGGAATGGGGCTGGGAGTTAGACAGGAGCAGGCCTCAGGGCTGGATTGGTGGGGTATTAGACTGGAGCAGGTCTCGGGGCTGGAGTGTGGCGGGGGAGTTAGACTGGAGCAGGCCTCAGGGCTGGAGTGTGGGAGGTGTGAGTTATACTGGAGCAGGCCTCAGAGCTGGAGTGGGGGTGAGTTAGACTGAAGCAGGCCTCAGGGCTGGAGTGGGGTTGGGAGTTAGACTGGAGCAGGCCTCAGAGCTGGAGTGGGGTGGAGTTAGACTGGAGCAGGCCTCAGAGCTGGAGTGGGATGGAGTTAGACATGAGCAGGTCTCAGGGCTGGAGTGGGGTGGAGTTAGTCAGACTGGAACAGGCCTCAGGGCTGGAGTGGGGATGGAGATAGACTGGAGCAGGCCTCAGGGCTGGAGTGGGGGTGTTTAGGCTGGAGCAGTCCTCAGGGCTGGAGTGGGGGGGTGTTAGGTTGGAGCAGGCCTCAGGGCTGGAGTGGGGGTGGAGTTAGACTGGAGCAGGCCTCATAACTGGAGTGGGGTGGGTGGAGTTAGGTTGGAGCAGGCCTCAGAGCTGGAGTGGGGTGGGGGGAGTTAGGTTGAAGCAGGCCTAAGGGCTGGAGTGAGGTGAGTTAGACTGGAGCAGGCCTCAGGGATAGAGTGGGGTGGAGTTAGACTCGAGCAGGTCTCAGAGCAGGAGTAGGGGTGAGTTAGACTGCAGCAGGCCTCAGAGCTGGAGTGGATAGAGTTGGACTGGATTAAGCCTCAGGGCTGGAGTGGGGTGGAGTTAGTCAGACTGGAACAGGCCTCAGGGCTGGAGTGGGGGGGTGGTGGGAGTTAGACTGGAGCAGGCCTCAGAGCTGGAGTGAGGTGAGTTAGACTGGAGCAGGCCTCAGGGATAGAGTGGGGTGGAGTTAGACTCGAGCAGGTCTCAGGGCGGGATTGGTGGGGAGTTAGGTTGGGGCCGGCATCAGGGCTGGAGTGGGCGGGAGTTAGACTGGAGCAGGCCTCAGGGCTGGAGTTGGGGTGAAGTTAGACAGGAGCAGGCCTCAGGGCTGGAATGGGGTTGGGAGTTAGACTGAAGCAGGCCTCAGGGCTGGATTGGGGGGGGTGTTAGACTGGAGCAGGTCTTGTTAGATCCGTGTGTTAATGGAGACACGGAATGCAGGAGTTGATTTAACAAGTGTTTACTGAACAAAGTCTGGAGGTGAACTAACTACACAAGACGCTATACAGGCTTATATACCCGAGTCGTTATTACTGGTACTGCATAGTTCCTCTTAAAGGTACATACACTACAATTCCTCCCCTTTTAGATAAATAGTACATAACATTTTAAGTAATCATTAAATAGCATTTTTACAAGAACAATAATATACACATTTGCTGTAGTTAATCAATTACAAATTCAGTCTCTCTGGAGGCTTCCTGACTCGGTCCAGATAACGCCTCGGTGGTGCAGTAGGTTCTTTTGGCAAGGTCGATTCGGCTTCAATGCCAGTGTCGGGTTCATCTGGTTCCAGTATCACCGGATCGGAGGTAGATACTGTGGGTATCTCTGCTTCATCACTAGGTGTATAGAGTTGTGGTGTCGGTTGTCCTTTTTCGGATGACTCTATGATCTGGTCAGCATGGCGCCTTATTATGCTTTCTCCCATGTCCACGGTATACATCAGCGGTCCTAGTCGTGTGCAAATAGTTCCAGACTGCCATTTCTCGGTATGGTAGTCCCGGGCCAAAACTGGTTGACCTATCTGGAAGGTTCTAGTTGGCCTTTCATTCATGCTTTGAAATTGCCGGTTCTCTACGTCCCTTCTGACGTTTGGCTTGACCAAATCCAGCCGGCATCTTAGGCTTCTATTGAAAAACATCATGGCGGGGGTTTGGTTTGTAATCACATGTGTTGCATTCCTGTATGCAAACAAGAAGTTATCTACCTTATGCTGAAGTTTTATGTCTTCATTACCCATGGCCTTTATGGCCTTCTTGAAGGTCTGGACAAACCTTTCAGCCAATCCATTGGTGGCGGGATGGTATGGGGTGGACGTGTAGTGCTTAACCCCATTGTTTTTTAAGAACTTCCTGAATTCTTCGGATACAAATTGCGGTCCATTATCAGAACAGATCTGTTCAGGCAGCCCATTCCTGGCGAATATGGTCCTTAATACTGTGATGGTTTTTTCCGTGGTGGTGGAGGACATCTTTATTACCTCCGGCCACTTGGAGTGTGCATCCACCGCGATTAAGAACATTGAGTCCATAAATGGACCAGCAAAGTCGATATGTACCCTTTGCCATGGAGATGAGGGCCACTCCCATGGATGTAGAGGGGCTTGTGGTGGGGCGTTTTGGACCTTCTGGCATCCTAGACAGCTCTTGGTCATTTCTTCGATGTCTCCATCGATACCTGGCCACCACACAAACGCTCTCGCTAAGTTCTTCATTTTCCCTCCACCCAGATGCCCCTCGTGAAGCTCCTTTAGCACTCTATCCTTGAGTTTGGGTGGAATCACCACTCTGGATCCACACATCAAGGTTCCTCGGCACACTGACAGCTGTTCTCTTCTTTGCGAGAATGCTGGCAACAGTGGTTCGCCATGTGCTGGCCATCCCTTCACCGTTAAATCGTAGACTCGTGAGAGAGTCGGGTCATTTCGCGTTTCCTTTTCAATGGTAGAATTTGTCACCGGTAGACATTCCACTATGGTCGAGTGGAACATCTCCACTGGGTCCACTGTAGGCGCCTCTTCCACCGTTGGCAACGGTAAGCGCGATAACCCGTCAGCATTCCCATGCTGTTTTGTTCCTTTGTATTCTATGTCATATTGGTGTGCCCCTAGGAAAAGGGACCACCTCTGTAGCCTTTGCGCTGTCATAATGGGAATGCCCTTTTTAGGGTTGAATATGGAGACGAGGGGTTGACGGTCAGTCAACAAGGTAAATTTTTGTCCGTGTAGGTAATGGTTGAATTTCTTCACCCCCCACACCAGGCTGAGTGCCTCCCTGTCGATCTGGGCATAGTTACGCTCAGCTGAGTTCAATGAGCGTGACGCAAAAGCTATCGGCCGCTCCGAGCCATCAGGGAATCTATGCGATAATACCGCTCCCACGCCGTAAGGGGATGCATCGCATGCCAGTCTGATTGGCAGTGATGGGTTGTAATGAGCCAACACTTCCCTGGACGTGATCAAGCCTTTGCATTTATGGAAGGCATGTTTACAGTCTTCGCTCCATTTCCAAACTACTCCCGTTTGTAGCAGTGCGTTAAGAGGGTGCAGAACCGTCGACAAGTTTGGTAAAAATTTATGATAGTAATTTACTAATCCCAGGAACGACCTTAATTGTGAGACATTTTCACGCGCTGGGGCCTTTACGACCGCTTCAATTTTTTCAGGTGACTTATGCAACCCTTCTTCGTTAATGACATGGCCACAATATGATATTTGTTTCTGGAAAAATTCGCACTTGGGGCGATTTGCTCGTAGGCCCCGTTCTCTCAGCCTCGTGAGCACCTGCTCCAAGTTGACAAGGTGCTCATTGTCGTTTTCTCCTGTTACAAGGATGTCGTCTAGGTAGCATTGAGTCCCCGGAATCCCTTGCAGGACTTGCTCCATAGCTCTTTCCCAGATAGCCGGAGCTGATGCCACTCCGAAAACCAGTCGATTGTACTGGTACAGGCCTTTGTGTGTGTTTATCGTGAGATACTTTTTAGAGGCCTCCTCAACCTCCATCTGTAGATATGCCTGTGCTAAGTCAATTTTGGTGAAACGTTTCCCTCCGGATAGTGAGGCGAAAATATCTTCTATCCTCTGTACCGTGTCACCTTGAAGTCCCCACAGATGCGAATTTTTCTCTGTTCTTCAGATGTATCATTATTCAACGTTTTCTTCATGACCGAGACGATGGGTGTTGCCCACTCGCTCCAATCTACCTTGGATAACACGCCTGCTTTTTCCAAATTCTCCAGCTCTGCCTCGACGGCTGGACGAATTGCGTATGGTACCGGCCTTGCCTTAAAAAACTTGGGAATTGCCGCATCTTCCACTTTTATTGAGGCGGTGGCGCCTTTCAGGGTTCCTAGTTCCTGTTGAAACACTTCTTTGGCGTTAGCCAAGATTTCTTTTAATCGTCCCGGTATGACGTCATCATCGTTTTTTTTCTTACTGGTCACCGTCAGTGGCTGAATGGAGTGCCAGTCTAAATGTATCTTTCTGATCCATTCACATCCCAACAACGGTGGACCACCATCTTGCAGAACGTATAAATACAACTTCTGTATTTCCTTGCCGTTGTATACAACAGGCACCCTTATTTTCCCTCTGGGGTATACTTTCTGCCCCGTATATGTCTTCAAGATAATGGATGTGTCTTTCAAAGGTATATGCGGAAATAGCCGCTCGTAATCACGTCGACTCATGACGGTCAGAGCTGATCCTGTATCTAGCTCCATTTTGACTGGGGACCCCGCTATCGTGAGGGTAACCCAAATGGTCTGGTAACCTTCTTTGGCAATTACATTATGTAATTTGACACAGCTTAGTCTCTTGTTTCCGGAGTCGCTATCGCTCTTCTGGTCTTCGGAGCTACTGTCCGTCATCATTTGTACCTTTCTGTACTTTTCCTTATTGACCTTTTTACTGTCAGCGGATTTCTTTCCAGATCTGCATACACGTGCAATGTGTCCCATCTTTCCGCATTGCCTGCACGCTTCAGAGCAAACCACTCATAAAGCACGGTATCCAGCTCTTCAAGCTTACGAAGCGTGTGCCGTTTCTCTACACTCTTAGATGTCTCCGAGCTTGCATAAAACTTGAGCAGCTTATCCTTCTGCGCTTTGATGTCATACATTGTTGACGAACCGATTTTGAATTCTTTCATAATGTGCATACGCTTCGCTCCCATTTCTAGTCGTTTGCATATATCAACTTTCTGCTTTAAAGTTAACACCACTCTCTTCCTTTTGGTTGGATCAACTTTTGGGATTTCCATAATGCAGTCCAATGAGTTGCAGCAGCGTTGGAGACACACAGTACTGGACTGGAACCCCAAAAACTGGCAGATCAGAAGAGGCTACCGGCAGTGTGGGAGACACACAGTACTGTACTGGAACCCCGAAAACTGGTGGATCAGAAGAGGCTCCCGGCATCGTGGGAGACACACAGTACTGTACTGGAACCCCAAAAACTGGTGGATCAGAAGAGGCTACCGGCAGTGTGGGAGACACACAGTACTGTACTGGAACCCCGAAAACTGGTGGATCAGAAGAGGTTACCGGCATCGTGGGAGACACACAGTACTGTACTGGAACCCCAAAAACTGGCGGATCAGAGGAGGCTACCGGCAGCGTGGGAGACACACAGTACTGTACTGGAACCCCAAAAACTGGTGGATCAGAAGAGGCTACCGGCAGCGTGGGAGACACACAGTACTGTACTGGAACCCCAAAAACTGGCGGATCAGAAGAGGCTACCGGCAGCGTGGGAGACACACAGTACTGGACTGGAACCCCAAAAACTGGTGGATCAGAGGAGGCTACCGGCAGCGTGGGAGACACACAGTACTGGACTGGAACCCCGTAAAATGGCGGATCAGAAGAGGCTACCGGCAGCGTGGGAGACACACAGTACTGGACTGGAACCCCGAAAACTGGCGGATCAGAAGAGGCTACCGGCAGCGTGGGAGACACACAGTACTGTACTGGAACCCCAAAAACTGGCGGATCAGAGGAGGCTACCGGCAGCGTGGGAGACACACAGTACTGTACTGGAACCCCAAAAACTGGGGATCAGAAGAGGCTACCGGCAGCGTGGGAGACACACAGTACTGGACTGGAACCCCAAAAACTGGCGGATCAGAAGAGGCTACCGGCAGCGTGGGAGACACACAGTACTGGACTGGAACCCCGTAAAATGGCGGATCAGAGGAGGCTACCGGCAGCGTGGGAGACACACAGTTCTGGACTGGAACCCCAGAAACTGGCGGATCAGAGGAGGCTACCGGCAGCGTGGGAGACACACAGTACTGTACTGGAACCCTAAAAAATGGCAGATCAGAAGAGGCTACCGGCAGCGTGGGAGACACACAGTACTGGACTGGAACCCTAAAAAATGGCAGATCAGAAGAGGCTACCGGCAGCGTGGGAGACACACAGTACTGTACTGGAACCCCAAAAACTGGTGGATCAGAAGAGGCTACCGGCAGCGTGGGAGACACACAGTACTGGACTGGAACCCCAAAAACTGGCGGATCAGAGGAGGCTACCGGCAGCGTGGGAGACACACAGTACTGTACTGGAACCCCAGAAAATGGCGGATCAGAAGAGGCTACCGGCAGCGTGGGAGACACACAGTACTGTACTGGAACCCCAAAAACTGGCAGATCAGAAGAGGCTACCGGCAGCGTGGGAGACACACAGTACTGTACTGGAACCCCAAAAACTGGTGGATCAGAGGAGGCTACCGGCAGCGTGGGAGACACACGGTACTGTACTGGAACCCCAAAAACTGGTGGATCAGAGGAGGCTACCGGCAGCGTGGGAGACACACAGTACTGTACTGGAACCCCAGAAAATGGCGGATCAGAAGAGGCTACCGGCAGCGTGGGAGACACACAGTACTGTACTGGAACCCCAAAAACTGGTGGATCAGAGGAGGCTACCGGCAGCGTGGGAGACACACGGTACTGTACTGGAACCCCAAAAACTGGCGGATCAGAGGAGGCTACCGGCAGCGTGGGAGACACACAGTGCTGTCCTGGAACCCCAAAAAATGGCGGATCAGAGGAGGCTACCGGCAGCGTGGGAGACACACAGTACTGTACTGGAACCCCAAAAACTGGTGGGTCAGAGGAGGCTACCGGCAGCGTGGGAGACACACAGTACTGTACTGGAACCCCGAAAACTGGCGGATCAGAAGAGGCTACCGGCAGCGTGGGAGACACACAGTACTGGACTGGAACCCCAGAAAATGGCGGATCAGAAGAGGCTACCGGCAGCGTGGGGGAGACACAGTACTGTACTGGAACCCCAGAAAATGGCGGATCAGAGGAGGCTACCGGCAGCGTGGGAGACACACAGTACTGTACTGGAACCCCAAAAACTGGTGGATCAGAGGAGGCTACCGGCAGCGTGGGAGACACACAGTACTGGACTGGAACCCCAAAAACTGGTGGATCAGAGGAGGCTACCGGCAGCGTGGGAGACACACAGTACTGTACTGGAACCCCAGAAACATTGCAGATCAGAGGAGGCTACCGGCAGCGTGGGAGACACACAGTACTGTACTGGAACCCCAGAAACATTGCGGATCAGAGGAGGCTACCGGCAGTGTGGGAGACACACAGTACTGGACTGGAACCCCGAAAACTGGCGGATCAGAAGAGGCTACCGGCAGCGTGGGAGACACACAGTACTGGACTGGAACCCCAAAAACTGGTGGATCAGAGGAGGCTACCGGCAGCGTGGGAGGGTGAGACTCCTGATGCAGGGTTTCTGAGGTGATCCTAGTTCCGCTGGCGCCAAGAGGCCGAGTAGTGGCAGTTTGTAGAACTACCCCCGTTGGAGACTCGGACTCGGAACCGGCAACATTGCCGGTTACTCAGGCGTTGTTTTCGGGGGGTGAATTCTGCCGGTAGAGGGAGGTTTCCAGACATACCACCTCCGGTTAAACCAAAGTTTCCTGTAATAGGCCGGTGGAGACAAAAGGCAGCTGAGATTAGGTGTGAAGTGTACTGGCAGGTAAGAGACAGCTGCCAGGTGGGAGAGAGAAATAAAAGGAAAGGGGCGGGGGGGGGGAAGGAAGACCCAAAACAAAGGGGTGGAAAAAATTATAAGTAAAAATGAAATAGGGGCCGAGGTTATGATCTGAAATTGTTGAACTCGATATTGAGTCCGGAAGGCTGTAAAGTGCCTAATCGGAAGATGAGGTGCTGTTCCTCGAGTTTACGTTGAGCTTCCATGGAACAATACAAGAGGCCAAGGACGGTGAGGTCCGAGTGGGAATGGAGCGGTGAATTAAAATGACAGGCGACCGGAAGCTCGGGGTCACCCTTACGGGCTGAACGGAGGTGTTCTGCAAAGCGGTCACCCAATCTGCGTTTGGTCTCCCCAATGTAGAGGAAACCGCATCATGAGCAAGTTCTTTCTTTCAGCAAGCATGTCATTAACTGAACAACAACATCCTGGTCATTAGTGTCACCGTGACACCCGTCAGCTCAAAAATAAACACCTTGCACATGACAACAACAGATCAGACTTTCTTTGTTAAATCGGTGCAACGGGCCCTGAAAATCTGTCGGCCATGATCCTGGGGCACTTCCTCAAGATTATGCACACTGATGTCCTGCAGCACTGATCCCGCCAGAGTATGCAGGGTCAGCAGGCGGTTCTCTCTCACTGGGCAGATCAACCTTTGGGCTTGACAGGGTAGATGCTGGAAGGATGTTTCCTGGAGAATCTAAAACTAAGGATTACAGTCTCAGAATAAGGGGTCGGTCTTATAGGACTGAGAGTGGCGGGGATAAAAGGAGCGAGAGCGGAGGAGAGAGAGCACAGCGAGAGCGGAGGAGAGCACAGCGAGAGCGGAGGAGAGCACAGCGAGAGCGGAGGAGAGAGAGCACAGCGAGAGCGGAGGAGAGAGAGCACAGCGAGAGCGGAGGAGAGAGAGCACAGCGAGAGCGGAGGAGAGAGAGCACAGCGAGAGCGGAGGAGAGAGAGCACAGCGAGAGCGGAGGAGAGAGCACAGCGAGAGCGGAGGAGAGAGAGCACAGCGAGAGCGGAGGAGAGAGAGCACAGCGAGAGCGGAGGAGAGAGAGCACAGCGAGAGCGGAGGAGAGAGAGCACAGCGAGAGCGGAGGAGAGAGAGCACAGCGAGAGCGGAGGAGAGAGAGCACAGCGAGAGCGGAGGAGAGAGAGCACAGCGAGAGCGGAGGAGAGAGAGCACAGCGAGAGCGGAGGAGAGAGAGCACAGCGAGAGCGGAGGAGAGAGAGCACAGCGAGAGCGGAGGAGAGAGAGCACAGCGAGAGCGGAGGAGAGAGAGCACAGCGAGAGCGGAGGAGAGAGAGCACAGCGAGAGCGGAGGAGAGAGAGCACAGCGAGAGCGGAGGAGAGAGAGCACAGCGAGAGCGGAGGAGAGAGAGCACAGCGAGAGCGGAGGAGAGAGCACAGCGAGAGCGGAGGAGAGAGAGCACAGCGAGAGCGGAGGAGAGAGAGCACAGCGAGAGCGGAGGAGAGAGAGCACAGCGAGAGCGGAGGAGAGAGAGCACAGCGAGAGCGGAGGAGAGAGAGCACAGCGAGAGCGGAGGAGAGAGAGCACAGCGAGAGCGGAGGAGAGAGAGCACAGCGAGAGCGGAGGAGAGAGAGCACAGCGAGAGCGGAGGAGAGAGAGCCCAGCGAGAGCGGAGGAGAGAGCACAGCGAGAGCGGAGGAGAGAGAGCACAGCGAGAGCGGAGGAGAGAGAGCCCAGCGAGAGCGGAGGAGAGAGCACAGCGAGAGCGGAGGAGAGAGAGCCCAGCGAGAGCGGAAGAGAGAGCCCAGCGAGAGCGGAGGAGAGAGAGCACAGCGAGAGCGGAGGAGAGAGAGCCCAGCGAGAGCGGAGGAGAGAGCACAGCGAGAGCGGAGGAGAGAGAGCACAGCGAGAGCGGAGGAGAGAGAGCACAGCGAGAGCAGAGGAGAGAGCACAGCGAGAGCAGAGGAGAGAGCACAGCGAGAGCGGAGGAGAGAGAGCACAGCGAGAGCGGAGGAGAGAGCACAGTGAGAGCGGAGGAGAGAGCACAGCGAGAGCGGAGGAGAGAGAGCACAGCGAGAGCGGAGGAGAGAGAGCACAGCGAGAGCGGAGGAGAGAGAGCACAGCGAGAGCGGAGGAGAGAGAGCACAGCGAGAGCGGAGGAGAGAGCACAGCGAGAGCGGAGGAGAGAGCACAGCGAGAGCGGAGGAGAGAGAGCACAGCGAGAGCGGAGGAGAGAGAGCACAGCGAGAGCGGAGGAGAGAGCACAGCGAGAGCGGAGGAGAGAGAGCACAGCGAGAGCGGAGGAGAGAGAGCACAGCGAGAGCGGAGGAGAGAGAGCACAGCGAGAGCGGAGGAGAGAGAGCACAGCGAGAGCGGAGGAGAGAGAGCACAGCGAGAGCGGAGGAGAGAGAGCCCAGCGAGAGCGGAGGAGAGAGAGCACAGCGAGAGCGGAGGAGAGAGAGCACAGCGAGAGCGGAGGAGAGAGAGCACAGCGAGAGAGGAGGAGAGAGAGCACAGCGAGAGCGGAGGAGAGAGAGCACAGCGAGAGCGGAGGAGAGAGAGCACAGCGAGAGCGGAGGAGAGAGAGCACAGCGAGAGCGGCGGGGCTAAAAGGAGCGGGAACGGAGGAGAGAGAGCAAATAAAAATAGGGAGGTGGCAAAGGCTTTAAACTAGTTAGACGGGGGGAGGGATCTATAAGAAATGAAACCAGACTAAATATAAACAAAACAGGAAAGGAGAGCATAGGAAAGAGTAAAGTAAGGGAGGAAATTGATGGCCAGAGAATAAATAGAGTCATAGAATAGGAGTTTATAAAGATGGTTAAAAATAAAGTGAGAGGAACTGCTATTAAAAATGAGAATCTGTCTGTACAGCAATACACACAGGCCTTGAAATTCAGTTGGTAGCGCCAGCCGCTAGCGCCTTAAGGAAGCGATAAGTGGGGCGCAAAGCGGCTAGCGCCCGGGCGTGGTGCGACCTGCACCTCTCGCGAAATTGAGCGGACATTTAGTGGCAGCGCAAAACCGCAACGCCCGCTCAGCTGCGCGCGCAGATCCTGACGTCATTTCATCGTGCAACGCCCTTGGTGCGCCCCGAACTGGAAATTCACTGGCGCGCCCCTTCTTTGCGCCTGGCGCTCCCAGCGACTGGTTGACTGGAACGGTACACAGTCACTGTGGGGCTGCGGGGGCGCTATTTAAAGGGAGCTCCTCCTGGCTTCTTAGTGGTAGCCATTTTTGGACCACCCCTGTGTGAGAGAGAGATTTGCAGAGGGAGAGAGCTTTCTGCATTGACTCAGTGCTCGCACAGGTACTTCTGGCTTCAGCCCAGAACTTTGCAGTTGGATTGATTTTTCACTGCCACAGCCTTGAGTGGCCAAATATGGGGGCTGCAATGGGTGCAAACGTTGCGTTTCTCCATTGCATTGAGAGGGCTCAGAGATGCCGAGAGAGAGTGCCAATCATGGCCAGACGGAGGAGGGCCAACAGGCGTCGGCACAGGAGGCCTTACCCTCCTAGGGTATTCCGCCAGCAGTTCTCATACCTCAACATGTCTGAGGAGCAGTGTATTCGGAGGCTTCGATTCAGAAGGGAGGTGGTCACTGAGCTCTGCCGCCTGCTTCAGAGAGATCTGCAGCCTCAGCTGAGGAGTAGGACGTCTCTGTCGGTGGCAGTGAAGGTGACAGTGGCTCTCAACTTCTATGCCACCGGCTTCTTCCAATCCGCTACTGGGGACATTGCCAATCTCTCCCAGTTCGCGGTGCATTGCTGCATCTGCCAAGTCACCAATGCCCTCTTCAAAAGGAGACGTCAGTACATTTCCTTCCCCATCACCCTGAACAAGCAGCAAGAGCGCGCAATGGGATTTGCATCAATCGCGGGCTTCCTCATGGTCCAGGGCGCCATTGACTGCACGCATGTGTCTTTGCGGGCGCCTCTAGAGAATGCCGAGGATTACCGCAACCGGAAGGGGTTCCATTTGTTGAACGTGCAGTTGGTGTGTGACCACAGACAGCTGATACTAGTTGTCAATGCCCGCTTTCCAGGCAGCAGCCATGACACCTTCATCCTGCGCCAGACTTCTGCTGCAGACCTTTTCGAAGCCCCGGCTCACCCAGGAGGCTGGCTTCTCAGGGACAAGGGCTATCCTTTGTGCACCTGGCTGATGACCCCGCTCCGTGCGCCCAGCACCCCTGCTGAAGAACGATACAATGACAGCCATCAAGCGACCAGGAACATCATTGAGCACACAATCGGCATGCTAAAGCAACGGTTCCGCTGTCTGGACCATTCTGGGGGAGCCCTTCAGTACTCGCCTGAGCGAGTCTCCCATTTCATGGTAGTGTGCTGCATGCTGCACAACCTGGCTATCCTCAGGACTCAGCCACTGCCAGCAGACATTGGAGCACCACCGGAGGAGGAGGAGGAGGAGCACCAAGATGGGAGGGAGGCACAAAGTGCAAGGGCCGTCCGCCAGCGGCTTATTGCAAGATGGTTCTAGGCCCCCTCTGAGGGAATGTCTTGTGCCAGCAAACCCTGAGCCGGTCAAGGCAACAAAATAGTTCAAAGAGCAAACATGCACAATCTGAATAAAGACAATTTTTTATTCAACAAGCTCTGTGCCCTTCCCGCATGACAAACAGAAACATAGAAACCCCCCAAAAAACAGTCAAACACATAACTGGCTCTCACCACCTGGAGACAATCAACAAAAGAGTTAACCAAAAATGACCATGATCCTCGGCCTTCACAAAAAAAAACAGCATTTTGCAACACCTACTTTCTCTCCTGCGGGGGTGATCTGCCTCGCTTGCGCGATTGGCCCCTTCCCACCCTGCTGCTCCTCCGCAATGGGACCCCAGTGGCTGCAGCAAGGCTGGGGGAAGGCTGCTGTGTGTCTGATTGTGAGTCAGCAGATGCCCTTGGGGGACGGCCTGGACCAGCTCTGGGCCTGGAGGGCCCGGCTGCTGACTGCTCCAACTCTGCATGGGCGGCAGCAGTCTGTCCTACGGGTGGTGGCAGCTGCAGTGGAGGAGTGACAGTGTTGACAGCAGGAATGCTGTCAACCTGACAGAGCACAGGCACTCCCTGGTCGGACGAGACACTGGCACTCGCACGGGGCAGCAGTGAAGCATGCGCAGCAATCTGCTGAAGCACAGACTGCTGGCGTGGCGAGGGCCCCGGCGAATCCTGCCCGATCCAGCGAGGGTGGCAGCAGTTACTGCTCGTGTGGCCCTGATCTGTGTCTGCATCAGACCAGCCAGTGACTGCAAGGCACGACTAAGCACTTGGCTGGAAGCCGCCTCTGCTGCACCGAAGTCCTGCAGACTCCTTGCCTGTGCTGCCCTGAATTCCTGTACACTCCTTGCCAGTGACTCTATGGAGTCAGGCAACTTTGCCACTGCAGCCATGAGCTCAGTGTGCCTCTGCTCCGCCTGGGCGCCCATTTCAGCAAGGAGCCGCACCTCCTCTGCGCTCACGGTAGCAGGATTGGAGGCCACACTCTCCCTCCGGGGAGAAGGCCGCTGAGCTTCCCTACCCCACCCCCACATTGCTGCAGCCCGCTGGGCCCCGGAGCTTCACCCTCCTCAGACCCTTCCTCCCTGCTCCCCTCCAGGGAAGACGTGTCCCCATTATGGCCATGGCCTGCCTCGGCTGAGGGTGGCACTGATGTTCTGGCTTCCTCTTCCTCCTCCTCCGCCTTCCGAATCAGTCCCACTGGCAGCTTGAAGGCCCACCTCCTCACCTGGCGATTCAGCATCTGAAAGCAGGGAGGTACAAGAGTTGCTTTAGCGTGAGGACAGGGTGGCAGCGAGGAAGGCATGAGTGCTGCAATGCACTGCATTGGTTCGATAGTGGCAAAGGATGCTGGTGTGAGGCACAAGTCGAAAGAGAGAGGACAAAAAGCTGATGACCTTACCATCGCTGTCCAGAACGGGGTCAGCATCTCCAGAGGCGACGGGGCCACTCAGCCGGCCTGCCATAATCCGCTCGACACAGAGTTAACCTTTCAGGTCTGGGACCCTTCATCAGAACTGGAAAAAGCTGGAGATGTAACAGATATTAAGCAGGTGCAGAGACAGGGAGGGGGGGTTTAGGAGGGGAGGAAGGAATTGAAAGAACACCCTGTGCTTATGTAAGAGGCAGGAAAGATAAAATGTTGCAAATGGGAATGGCAAAATCATACAGCATGAAAAATGGGGGCAGGGATTATTATCTGAAATTGTTGAACTCGATGTTGAGTCCGGAAGGCTGTAAAGTGCCTAATCAAAAGATGAGGAGCTGTTCCTCGAGCTTCCGGTCGCCTGTCACTTTAATTCTCCGCTTCACTCCCACTCCCACTCTGCCTATTACATTGTTCCAATGAAGCTCAACGTAAGCTCGAGGAACAGCACCTCATCTTTCGATTAGGCACTTTACAGCCTGCCGGATTCAACATCGAGTTCAACAATTTCAGATCATAATCCCTGCCCCCATTTTTCATGCTGCATGATTTTGCCATTCCCATTTGCAGCATTTTATCTTTCCTGTCTCTTACATAAGCACAATATGTTCTTTCAATTCCTTCCTCCCCTCCTAAATCACCACCCCCCCCCCGTCTCTGCACCGGCTTAATATCTGTTACATCTCCAGCTTTCTCCAGTTCTGATGAAGGGTCCCAGATCTGAAACGTTAACTCTGTTTCTCTCTCCACGGATGCTGCCTGACCTGATGAGTATTTCCAGCATTTTCTGTTGTTATTAGGGATTACTGAGACATGGCAACATAAAAATCAGGACTGGGAATTAAACATTGCAGGGTATAACATATTTAGAAAAGATAGAGAGGGGAAAGGGGAAGTGGAGTAGCTGTTCTTATTATGGATAACATAATGGCAGTAGAAAAAAGTGACGCAGCTATCAACAAGACAGAAGTAGAATCCATGTGGATAGAGATAATAAAAGATAATAAAGGAACAATCACACTAATAGGTGTAGTCTACAGACCACCTAATAGTGGAAGGAAGGTAGAGGAAGAAATATGCAGACAAATTAGGGAAATGAGTAAAACACACAGAATAATAATCATGGGGGATTTCAACTACCCTGATATTAATTGGACAGAAGAGGTAGGTAAAGGGGATAAGGGAATGGAGTTCCTACAATGTGTACAGGACTCCTTTCTAACCCAATATGTAAAAAGCCCAACAAGGGAGGATTTGCTATTGGATCTAGTAAAGGGGAATGAACCAGAGCAGATATGAGAAGTAAAAGTAGAGGAACATCTAGGCAACAGTGACCATAATATAATACGCTTTAAGATAATAATTGAGAAGGACATAGGTATGACAAAGACCAGGATAATAGATTGGAGAAAAGCTGATTTTGAGGGGCTGAGAATAGAACTTCGGAAAATAAAATGGACAACAGTATTAGCAAACAGTGATGTAGAACACCAATGGGAAACATTTAAAATGATGTTCAACAGAGTCCAGGAAAAATATATTCCGCTAATAAACAAGAACAAGCTAAACACGAATGAGACACCGTGGATGAATAAAACCATGAGGGGAACATTGAGGCTAAGGAAAAACGCATACATTAAGTACATGGACAGCAGGGGGGAGCATTATAAGGGAGAATATGAAGGGATTAGGAAAGAAGTCAAAAAAACAATTAGGAAGGCAAAGAGGAACTATAAAATTAAATTATCAAGGAACATAAAACAAAATAGTAAAATATTTTATAGGCACATAAATTGGATGGAAATAGGGCCACTAAGGGATGGACAGGATAATATCACAAGCAGCAATAGAAAGATGGCAGAGATATTAAATAATTACTTTGCTTCAGTATTTACTAGGGAGATAGAACAGGTGGAGATGACATTGGATGATGAGATTAGTAATAAGTTAACTGCATTTAAAATAAAACAAGGAAATATTACTAAATAAACTAATGAAACTCAAAGAGAATAAAAAACCCTGGTTCGGACGGATTACATCTGCACATTTTAAAATAATCTAGGGAAGAAATAGCAGAGGCATTACTACACATATTTAGTAATTCATTAGAAAAAGGTATAGTGCCAGAGGACTGGCGGTTAGCTAACGTAATACCTATATTTAAGAAGGGAGATAGAACATGTCCAGGGAATTATAGACCAGTCAGTTTAACATCAGTGATAGGAAAAATAATGGAATCCCTACTAAAGGAGAAAATAGAAGAACATCTAGAAATGAATAATATAATAATAAATAGCATGGATTTCAAAAGGGAAAGTCTTGCTTGACCAACCTATTTGAATTTTTTGAAGAGGTAACAGAGAGAGTTGACAAGGGTAATGCAGTAGATGTAATTTATCTAGATTTTCAAAAGGCCTTCGATAAAGTACCACATAATAGACTAATGAATAAGGTCAGGGAATGCGGAGTCAGGGGACAAGTAACGGAATGAAGAGCTAGCTGGCTTCAAGACAGAAAGTAGAGAGTCGGGGTAAAGGGTAGCTATTCACAGTGTTAGAAGGTGGGACGTGGTGTTCCACAAGGATCAGTGCTGGGACCATTGTTCCCAAATTATATCAATGTTTTGACCTTGGAATCAAAAACACAATTTCTAAATGTGTGAATGACACCAAATTGGGGGGAAATCCAATACAGAGGAGAACTGCAGCAAATTACAGAAGACTTGCAGAATTGACATATAATTGGCAAATGAAATTCAACACAGATAAATGTGAGGTATTACATTTTGGTAAGAAAAATAGGGAGGTCACATATTGCTTGGAAAATAAGAATCTAAATGGGATAGAGGAACAAAGGGATCTAGGAGTACAAATACACAAATCACTAAAAGTATCGACACAGGTTAACAAGGCCACACTAGGAGTACTGTGTGCAATTCTGGTTGCCATATTATAAAAAGGATATAGAGCCACTGAGAGGGTGCAGAGAAGATTTACCAGGATGATACCAGAAATGCGAGGGTACACCTATCAGGAAACGATGAACAGGCTGGGTCTCTTTTCTCTTGAACATAGAAGGCTGAGGGGTGACCTAATAGAGGTCTTTAAAATCATGAAAGACTTTGATCGAGTAGGTACAGAGAGAGTGTTTACACTTGTGGGGAGGAGCAAAACTAGAGGCCATCAATATAAGATAGTCACCAAAAAATCAAATAGGGAATTCAGAAGAAACCTCTTTACCCAGAGAGTGGCGAGAATGTGGAACTTGCTTCCACAGGGAGTGGTTGAAGTGAATAGTATAGTTGCATTTAAGGGGAGGCTAGATAAGCATATGGGGGAGAAGGGAATAGAGGGTTATGCTGATCAAGTTAGATGAGGAAAGATGGGAGGAGGCTCAAGTGGAGCATAAACGCCGGCATGGACTGGTTGGGCTGGATGGCCTGTTTCTGTGCTGTATATCCGATGAGTTGAGGAGAAATTTCTTCACTCAGAGGGTGGTGAATCTTTGGAATTCTCTAACCCAGAGGGCTGTGGAGGCTCAGTTGTTGAGTATATTCAAGACAGAGATGAACAGATTTTTGGATACTAAGGGAACCAAGGGATATGGGGATAGTGCAGGAAGGTGGAGTTGAGGTAGAAGTTCAGCTATGATCTTGCTGAATGGCGAGCAGGCTCGAAGGACCGAATGGCCTACTCCTACTCCTATTTCCTATGCTCTTATGAGGCTGAGGTTGCAGACAATCCCAATGTAGGCAGAATGCCCTGCTCCCTCTCTGCGCACCCCCTCTCCCCACCCCCACTACTGTTGCTGGCTCTGGAAGAGGCAGGTAGAGGCTGTGCCCTTTAACAGAACCCACGGGAATTCCAATTGCAGGCCAGGAGCCGCGTATCCAAGTCGTGGACAAATACACTGGAAGGGCCAAGGAATTTTGGTCCCAATTAACTTTTGCTCTTGTGGATTATGGCTCTTGCGATTTATGGCTTTACCTGAACACTTCAATTGAATTATTTGTATTCATGTCTGTCAATAATTCTCTGTAATATATACTGTTAATTTCTTCACAACTCTGCATTGGAACTGCAGCTAATTTCCTTACTGTATGTGGAGCCATGCAATTCCCCAGAAACCTGCTGCAGATTCAATTCTAGTAGTTGTGCAATGATTTTAGCATAAACATTATTTTCACAGCACTCAGAATTGTATGTCAACAGAATACATTGCCAAAGCCTTCAGACTTTCCTGAACATGCAGTTCACAGAAACGTGTCAGCGACACATAATAGTGACTGTAAACGATGGCAGTAAGAAACTGTCATATTCATGGTAAGGTTGGAGACTGTGCTATCATCAGTGTATGTGTGTACTTGCATATATTTGTACAAGGGGAAGGAAGAAGGCAGAAAAATATCAAATAAGAAATGTGCGTGACCCCGAGCTTCCGGTCGCCTGTCACTTTAATTCTCCGCTCCACTCCCACTCTGATCTCTCTGTCCTCGGCCTTTTACACTATTCCAACGAAGCTCAACGTGAGTTCTCTTGTTTCCTCACATGGTAGCTGTTTTTGTTGCTGCCATCATCTTTCACACATCATCTAGAGTCTTCTTTTGTTTCTTAAGTTGTCCCATTACACCTCTTTATGCCTTGCACCATCATCCCTTTTGTCAGTCAATCTCTCCTGCCTTCCATCCTATCACAGACCTTCCCTTTGTTCTTTCCTCTCCTCCTCCCTGCCCCTGCTTAAAAATCTCTCTTCCCTAACCTTTTCCAGTTCTGACGAAGGGTGTGACCTGAAACGGTAATTCTGTTTCTCTCTCCTCAATGCTGCCTGACCTGCTGAGTGTTTCCAGCACTTTCTGTTGTTATTTCAAATGTGCAATTCCTGTTGGATTTGACAATGTAACTACACTGTGTCTCACTATAGCTCTGCACTAAGAATATCGACTCGAGAACTTAATTAAGACCAACTTTTGTACCAGTATCTGAATCTGAGTCTAAATAAAAAGGAAAATGGGAACATAAATAACTCTTAAAAAAGGTTGTGAATTATTCCCTTCTGTCTCCAGACTTAATATAACATCAAGTATTTGGAGCTCTCGCCAGCGGTAGCAGCAATTGGAAATCCAAGCTGGTGCTATATTTGTAGCTTAAATACATGTCAACCCTTGAACATAAACAATTTTTATGAAACAGATGATAATAGCTCCACGTTAGGATTGAGCTGTATTGTTAAAAAGCCACTGCACCAGTTCATGTGCCATTTGCCATTTCTGCAGCTGCCTTTGTTGTGGTAAACCACTTTTATCGTTCACTATCGTTACACTATGGTTATCACTGTTTATATCGTTACACTATGGTTATCACTGTTTACACTGTTGTATCACTACACAAGGTCACCTCTTGTCACGCTGTTATACCTGGGCTGACCACAGCTGACTCCGCCCATGGCTCCGCCTGCTTGCCCAGGTATAAAGGTGGTCGACTGGCTGGTATTCCTCCTTGTTGGACCCGATCACCCACGAGGGTGGGCTCTGTTGTTTAGCCAATAAAAACCTATAGTTACTATCTTAACTCGTCGCTTTTCATTGGATGAATTGATAGGTATATGTATTTGGAGCTCTCGCCAGCGGTAGCAGCAATTGGAAATCCAAGCTGGTGCTATATTTGTAGCTTAAATACATGTCAACCCTTGAACATAAACAATTTTTATGAAACAGATGACAATAGCTCCACATTAGGATTGAGCTGTATTGTTAAAAAGCCACTGCACCAGTTCATGTGCCATTTGCCATTTCTGCAGCTGCCTTTGTATTTCGTTTTGAAAGTCCTTTAAGCTCAATCTGTCTCAATACAGCAATTTATTTGTGGTGATGACTGACAGCATATAGTTACTTTCAAATTGTTTCTTTTCCCCAGACGTGTGCTAGAATAGTAATTCACTGCTAAAGAGGGAGGCAGGAAGCATTTTTTAGAATGAATCTAATTTTCCAGCGATTTATTGAGCACGGCCCCTGCAGCTTTAATGATACAGGGTATGATGTCTGTAACCATCCTCAGTAAATAAACCATTAAAGAGCCCTGTAACAACACTCTTTTTTTGATGCTGTGATCACTACTAAGATTTTGCAGCGAAATGGCAATCAGCTGTCAAACATTTGATCCAAAGTGGGTTTCAACAATTCAAATAAGTCTAATTCCATATCGGAGTCTGTATTATATAAAAAACTAAGGCTGGAATTTTCCCTTTGAAATGACTGCGGGTTTGTGAGCGGGTGGGCTGTTAAAAGCACTGAAATTGACAGCGCATCGAGAACCTGCTTTCATCCAGCCAATATCTGCCTTTTACTCCGGCGCGCTTCTCAGTGTGCCAGCGATCTGCTCGGGAGAGGCGAGCAACCTCATTGAAGTATTTAAGAGGTCATTAACAGACCATAAGATGCTTTTTAATCTGAGGTTTCAGCTTATACTGCTTTCACAGGCTTTTTTGCAGAGGCCGGTGTCGGGAGGAGCAGAGAGCAGCGGTACAGTGAGTACTTAAACTCACTTTCGCGGGCTTTTTTACAGAGGATTACCAATCTCACAGACCGGCGGCGGCGTTCCAGAGACACGTCATGATTCAAAAAGTGACGTGGGCAAGAGGAAGCAGGTGATTGGGTGAGTACGGCCAAGTGAGTATTTATACTACTCCATAGTTTGACAGTTAAGATTAATAGTTTTTAAAATTTAGACGGTCTTAATTTTTGTGGTTATAGTTTCTAAGGTCTCTGTTGTGTATCGGGGAGTGCTAGTAACCAAGGGCCCATGAGTATATCATTTAATTGTAGTGGTATTGATTTGATTTAAATTAATTTAAATTAATTAAAGGGTAAGTGTGGTGTATGTAACCGTTCCACCTTTAAGAGAACTATTTTAAGAGATGCACTACTTTATCTTGGCTGCTGTATACTGTAATACCGGTGGTGACCACACCGGTATATAAGTGCTGTGTAATGATTTATTGGGCAGTTCAGCCTGACCTCCGACTAGTAAAGACCTGTTGAATTTACTCTTGTGGTCTGTGTGCAGTGATTCTTATTAACAATAACTAGAACACACAGACTTAACAGTAAGTCATGGCAGGACAGTTCGACCCCGTGGCATGCTCCTCCTGTGCCATGTGGGATATCAGGGACACTTCCTGTGTCCCTGACGACCATGTGTGCGGGAAATGTATCCAACTGCAGCTACTGACAGACCGCATTACAGCACTGGAGCTGCGAATGGATACATACTGGAGCATTTGCAATGCTGAGGACAGCGTGGATAACATGTTTAGGGAGTTGGTCACACTGCAGGTAAAGGCTGCACAGGCAGGAAGGGAATGGGTGTCCACCAGGCAGAGTAGTAGGTGCAGGCAGGTAGTGCAGGGGTCCCCTGTGGCCACCCCCCTTTCAAACCGATAAACCACTTTGGATATTGTTGAGGGAGATGTCTTATCGGAGGAAGGCAGCAGCAGCCAACTTCCTGGCACCATGGGTGGTCCTGCTGCACAGGACGGGAGGAAAAAGAGCGGGGGAGCTATAGTGATAGGGGATTCTAGTGTAAGGGGAATAGATAGGCGTTTCTGCGGCCGCAAACGAGACTCCAGGATGGTATGTTGCCTCCCTGGTGCAAGGGTCAAGG
This sequence comes from Somniosus microcephalus, assembly GCF_052327205.1. Taxonomy (NCBI): domain Eukaryota; kingdom Metazoa; phylum Chordata; class Chondrichthyes; order Squaliformes; family Somniosidae; genus Somniosus; species Somniosus microcephalus. Next base: position 208,250,991 of record NC_140993.1, on the reverse strand, counting down.
ATGTCTCGGAGCGGCTGCAGGGCATTCTGGAGGGGGAGGGTGAACAGCCAGTTGTGGTGGTGCATATAGGTACCAACGATATAGGTAAAAAATGGGATGAGGTCATAAAAACTGAATATAGGGAGTTAGGAGGTAAATTAAAAAATAGGACCTCAAAGGTAGTAATCTCAGGATTGCTACCAGTGCCACGTGGTAGTCAGAGTAGAAATAGAAGGATATTTCAGATGAATACGTGGCTAGAAGAATGGTGCAAGGGGAAGGGATTCAAATTCCTGGGACATTGGAACCGGTTCTGGGAGAGGTGGGACCAGTATAAACTGGACGGTTTGCACCTGGGCAGGACCGGAACTGATGTCCTAGGGGGAGTGTTTACTAGTGCTGTTGGGGAGGGTTTAAACTAAAATGGCAGGGGGGTTGGGAACCTGTGCAAGGAGACAGAGGAAAGGGAAGCAAGGATAGAAACAAAAGACAGGAAGGAGAAAAGCAAAAGTGGAAGGCAGAGAAATCAAGGGTGTAAATCAAACAGTGCCACAGTAAATAAGAATTCTAAAAGGACTAAGAGTGTTAAAAAATCAAGCCCGAAGGCTCTGTGTCTTAATGCGAGGAGCATTCATAATAAGGGGCAGCACGGTGGCATAGTGGTTAGCACTGTTGCCTCACAGCGCCAGGGACCCGGGTTCAAATCCGGCCTCGGGTGACTGTCTGTGTGGAGTTTGCACATTCTCCCCGTGTTTGCGTGGGTTTCCTCCGGGTGCTCCGGTTTCCTCCCACAGTCCAAAGATGTGCGGGTTAGGTTGATTGGCCATGAAAAAAAAAAATTGGCCCTTAGTGTTAGGGGGGATTAAATACGTGGGGTTACGGGGTTACGGGGATAGGGCTTGGGTGGGATGGCTGTCGGTGTAGGGACCGGGTGCTAGGGTTTGGATGATCAGCCATGATCTCGTTGAATGGCGGAGCAGGCTCGAAGGGCCGAATGGCCTACTCCTGTTCCTATCTTCTATGTTTCTATGTTTCTAATTAGCTGCGCAAATAGATGTAAACGGATATGATATAATTGGGGTAACGGAGACATGGCTCCAGGGCGACCCAGACTGGGAATTCAACATCCAGGGGTATTCAATATTCAGGAAGGACAGGAAAAAAGGAAAAGGAGGTGGGGTAGCATTGCTGGTTAAAGAGGAGATTAACACAATAGTAAGGAAGGATATTAGCTCTGATGATGTGGAATCTGTATGGGCAGAGCTGAGAAATACCAAGGGCACAGCAGTTATCATGGGTGACTTTAATCTACATATAGATTGGGCTAACCAAATTAGTAACAATACTGTGGAGGAGGAATTCCTAGAGTGTATATGGGATGGTTTCCTGGACCAATATGTCGAGGAACCAACTAGAGATCAGGCCATCTTAGACTGGGTATTATGTAATGAGAAAGGATTAATTAGCAATCTTGTGCGAGGCCCCTTGGGGAGGAGCGATCATAACATGATAGAATTCTTCATTAAAATGGAGAGTGAAGTAGTTGACTCAGAGACTAGGGTCCTGAATTTAAATAAAGGAAACTACGATGGTATGACGCACGAGTTGGCTAGGATGGAGTGGGGAATGTTACTTAAAGGGTTGGCGGTGGCTAGGCAATGGCAAACATTTAAAGATCGCATGGATGAACTACAGAATTTGTTCATCCCTGTTTGGCATAAAAATAAAACAAAAAAGGTGACTCAACCGTGGCTAACAAGGCAAATTAGGGATAGCATAAGATCCAAGGAGAGGACATATAATTTGGCCAGAAAAAGCAGCAAACCTGAGGATTGGGAGCACTTTAGGATTCAGCAAAGGAGGATAAAAGGATTAATTAAGAGGGGGAAAATAGATTATGACAATAAGCTTGCAGGGAACATAAAAACTGACTGTAAAAGCTTCAATAGATACGTGAAGAGAAAAAGATTGGTGAAGTCAAGCATAGGTCCCTTGCAGTCAAAATCAGGGGAATTTATAATGGGGAACAAAGAAATGGCAGTCCAATTAAATACATACTTTGGTTCTGTCTTCACAAAGGAGGACACAAATAATCTCCCAGAGATGTTGGGGTACATAGGGTCTAATGAGAGGGAGGAATTGAATGAAATCAGTATTTGTAGGGAAATGGTGTTAGGGAAATTGACGGTATTGAAGGCCGATAAATCCCCGGTCCTGATAATCTACATCCTAGGGTACTTAAGGAAGTGGCCCTAGAAATGGTAGATGCATTGCTGGTCATCTTCCAAAATTCTATAGACTCTGGAACATTTCCCATGGATTGGAGGATAGCTAATGTAACCCCACTATTTAAGAAGGGTGGTAGAGAGAAAACAGGGAATTATAGACCGGTAAGCCTGACATCGGTAGTGGGGAAAATGCTAGAGCCCATTATAAAAGATGTAATAGCAGCGCACTTGGAAAACAGTGACAGGATCGGACAAAGTCAACATGGATTTACAAAAGGTAATTTGCAAAAATACTGGAATTTTTTGAGGGTGTAACTGGTAGAATAGATAAGGGAGAACCAGTGGATGTGGTGTATTTGGACTTTCAGAAGACTTTCGATAAGGTCCCGCATAAGAGATTAGCATGTAAAGTTAAAGCACATGGGATTGGGGGTAAGGTACTGGCTTGGATAGAGAACTAGTTGGCAGACAGGAAGCAAAGAATTGGAATAAACGGGTCTTTTTCCGAGTGGCAGGCAGTGACTAGTGGGGTACCACAGGGATCGGTGCTAGGACCCCAGCTATTCACAATATATATAAATGATCTAGACGAGGGAACTAGATGTAATATCTCCAAGTATGCAGATGACACAAAGCTGGGTGGGCGTGTGTGCTGTGAGGAGGATGCAGAGAAACTCTAGTACGATTTGGACAGGTTGGGTGATTGGGCAGATGCATGGCAGATGCAGTATAATGTGCATAAATGTGAGGTTATCCACTTCGGTGGCAAAAACAGGAAGACAGATTATTATCTGAACGGCAATAGATTGGGAAAAGGGGAAGTGCAACGAGACCTGGGTGTCCTTGTGCATCAGTCGCTGAAGGTAAGCATGCAGGTGCAGCAGGCGGTTAAGAAGGCAAATGGTATATTGGCCTTCATAGCGAGAGGATTTGAGTACAGGAGCAAGGAAGTCTTGCTGCAGTTGTACAGGGCCTTGGTGAGACCATACCTTGAGTACTGTGTGCAGTTTTGGTCGCCTTATCTGAGGATGGATGTTCTTGCCATGGAGAGAGTGCAGTGAAGATTCACCAGACTGATACCTGGGATGGCAGGAATGACGTATGAGGAGAGATTGGGTCGATTAGGCTTATATTCGCTAGAGTTTAGAAGAATGAGAGGGGATCTCATTGAAACTTATAAAATTCTAACAGGACTAGACAGATTAGATGCAGGAAGGATGTTCCCGATGGCGGGGGAGTCCAGAACCAGGGGTCACAGTCTAAGGATAAAGGGTAAGCCATTTAGGACTGAGATGAGGAGGAATTTCTTCATCCAGAGAGTGGTGAACCTGTGGAATTCTCTGCCACACAGGGCAGTTGGGGCCAATTCATTAAATATATTCAAGAAGGAGTTGGATATATTTCTTGAGGCTAAAGGGATCAAGGGATATGGGGAGAAAGCAGGGGCAGGGTACTGAATTTGGAAGATCAGCCATGATCTCATTAAATGGCGGAGCGGGTTCGAGGGGCCGAATGGCCTACTCCTGCTCCTATCTTCTATGTCTCTATGCACGTGGGATTCACGGGCTTCCTGAAACTCGCCTGTCAAAGCAAGCTGAGAAGTGACCGGCCATTGTTTGAGTTGAACAATTGACAGTTGAAATAATCACATAAATACTCACACCTCACACCTGCTTCCTTGCCTAAGGGAAAGACTCTTGCTGACATGTTGGTGCAGAGAATTTGCTTTCAGGAGTTTGCAGGTGATTTCTGCAACCTCAGAAGCCACTCTCACCACATTGCCAGTCACTCTCACTACATTGGAGGATTGTGCCTCTGAGCTCTACTTTACCTGGCATCTGTCAGATCAGCATGGGTGCCGCTTATGCTGTTTCACCTTAGGCCTCAGATTCGGACCAAGCTGAGCCTCAGCAGCAACAACACCAACAGCCTTCTCCTCACTGACCTGCTGCTCCACGGGTGAGAGGGGATAAGCACAGGGGTGCATCTCGCAGGAGGCGATACCCCCCAACACAAGGTATACAGGCAGAGAATTAGCTTCCTGGACATGACAGTGCTTCAGCAGTGCCTCAGGAGGCTCAGGCTCCTATCGCATCAGGTCGTCACAGGCATTCGTAGCCTGCTGGAACAAGACCTGCTGTCCAGAGGACTTGGTGGACACTCCTTACCAGTGGCTGTCAACGTCACCGCCTCAGGCTCCTTCCAGGGATCTGCAGCAGACATTTGCTGGATCTCGCAGTCGGCCACCCACAGATGCATCACCCAGGTGATTGATGCCATGGTTCACAAGTCAGGCACTTTGCCACTGATGAAGCCAGTGTTATTGAGCGGGTGCTCAACTTTGTGGCTCTGTCTGGCTTCTCACAGGTACAGGGTGTCATCAACTGCACACATGTGGCCATCAAGGCACCCCCAGATCACCCAGGAGTGTTCGTGAACCAGAAGGGCTCCAACAACAAAAAGATCATCATGCATGTGTGCGCCAAATTCCCAGGGAGCTATCATGACTCGTCCTGTGTCAGTCCACCCTCCCTCAGCTCTTCGCTCCTCTGAACAGACTTACCGGCTTGCTGCTTGGAGACGAGGGCTATCCACTGAAGTCGTGGCTGATGACACCCTTGAGGAGGCCAAGTAATGAGGCCGAGCAGTGCTATAATCAAAGCCACATGACAACCAGATGTGTGACAGAGCAAGCCATCGGGATGCTGAAGGTGCGCTTCAGATATCTGGACAGGTCTGGAGGAACCCTTCCGTACGCACCAGCCAGGATCTCCAGAATGATCATCGTAGCTGCGCACTGCACAACATCGCATGGCAGCGAGGATTGGAGCGGCAGCAGGGGCAAGGTACAGAGCACCAAGCCTCCTCGGAGGAGGATGAGGTGGAGGAGCAGGTGGAACATGAGGAGGAGGAACCTGAGGTGCAGATGGCACCAGCAGTGCACACTTTGTTGTACTGGAGGCCTGGGATGGCCTCATAATGGCACGATTTAGTTAGGTTGCACCAGTGCACCCATATGGCATCCAGACGCTGAAACAAATTCCACCCCCACACCCTCCACACCACAAAGCAGTCCTAAAAAGACCAAACCATCCTTGTCACACACAGTCCAGTGCACGAGGTTAAGTAATGTCTCACCATTCACTCCAACTGACAAGGCCACTTCCCAGGTAGCAGGCAAAAATGGACAAGACAGGAAAGTTGTGCAAAGAAATAAATTTATGTGGGTTATAAATAGAACTGAAACCTAACAATGTAACATCTTGGAAAACAATCATGTGCATACCCTTATGCATCGATTTTTGTGTCATTTTTATTTTCCTAGTGCTTCTACGAGGTGCAACCCCTGTGGCTTCATCAGAGGTAAAGGCCAGCTGCTCACTTCCCTGCTGCGACTGCTTAGACACTTTTGGCAGATGTCCTCTGGGTTTATGATCCTGTGAGGGTCCTGCCTAAGTCTACTCCTCCTGCAGCTGTGCAGGGGCAGACTAGGCCATCGGGATCCGATGCAGCATGTGGAGCTCTGACTGAGGGGGAGGCAACGGTGGAGAAGTGGGAGTACTTTGAGCTGAGCCCCACTTTCATGTCCCCTCTCACCATCATCCCTCTCATGGGCCACCTGCACTTCCCTGCTAGCAAGGAGCTGGAGAGCACTTTGCTGCACCGCAGTGGGGCGATGAACGCCCAAGTTTACATTTAGATCCCTCCCTTGAGATGATGTCTGTGAGCGTCTACCATCTGTTGCCCACAGTTAGCATGTGCTCATGTGAGTGGCACATTTGCTGCTCCATGCAGGTGGCCATCCTTTCCATGGAACAGAACATCGTCGCCATCACCTGCGACATGGTGCTGCTCTTGGTGGAGATAGACTCCTCCACTGTCCCTACAATCGCGCACATCGTGGCTGGAAAAGCTGCCAGAGCCTCGCACTCCTCCAAGATCATCCTCTTTGTCGACAGTCCCCAAGGTTCACCATCTGCATCCTGCTCATTGTGATGTGTGAGACACCAGGTGACAACAGTACTTTCTCTCTTACAGGACCCACTGACGTGTGCGTATCTGTGCTGGTGCTGGGTGCGCTTGGGTCTGCTGACGGAGCACCCTCAGAGACTGGAGCTTCCTCTGAGGAGTCATCTTCCTCCTCCGGCTGGACAGTTGGGGGTGGGGGCACTTGATGGACCCGTGGGAGAGTAAAGAGATGAATTAGAAATCTTATGATAGGAATGGGTTAAGTTGCCATTACGCACATAATGACATTTCACTGGCTGCTGACATCAGTCACCATGACTGACTGTTGTATGCCATGTGGCTGTATGGTATGTAATTCTGTCACCAGGTTGCTGAGAGGTTCCCCTCTCTCCATCTCCCACTGCCACTAGCTCTGGAACTCTGCTTATTTCCAGCGCCTCCTCCTCTGCTGGGGTCAATTCACCTCCAGTTCTCTGTCTCTCCCTGTTGTTGTGCGCTCTCTTCCACAAGGAGGGAAACAAGAGAACTTTGAGTGAGGGTGATGGAATGAGTGTAAGGAATGGATGGGCTACATCTGTAGAGGGTGACTATGAGGGAGTGGCGTGACATTGCCAAATGGCCTCCTTCTGTGGCGTTACTTGCTATGATTGCATTAGGATGAGGATGAGGGTGAGTGTGAGGGGTGGTCAGTCAGATGGGGATGTGAGTAGGTGCACCTGCAAGGTAGGTTGGTGTGAGGAGTGAGGTGCAGTAGGAGGCTTGGGAAGGCAGAGTGATGGGGTTGGGGTGACACGAACATCAGGATGTAGTTGAATGTGGCATTGCACTCACCTTTCCTGACCTCATGAGGTCATTAAATCGCTTCCTACACTGGATCTAGGAGTGGCTCACAACACCCCTGCTGCTCACTTCGTGGGCGATGTCCAGCCATGCCCTCTTTGTTTCAACAGCTGGCCTCTTCCTCCCATCACCAGGGAAGAGGACCTCCTTGCGTGCTCTCACTCTCTGGAGCAGGATTTCCAGGGAGGGGTCAGAAAACCTGGGTGCAGCCTTCTGGCACTGAGCCTGCATCCTTGGTTATAAACAATTGAACCTTCACAGTCAAACTATTGGAACTATATAACAGCAACAGCCACCTCTCACAACAACCTCAGAACCACCTCCAACAACCTTCAACTTTGATTTGTGCACGGCTCCTTAAATAGTGGAGCTGAAGACGAGTCATCCGTGAAGTCATCAGTCCCGCTCCAGTTAATTGGCTGGGAAACGCGCATGACTAAGTCAATTGATGTAGTTAAACACACACTGCAGAGCGCATGGATGGAAAGTTCGGGATAGCGACCCGCTACACAGTCCCCATGCACCCAACCCGACTCAAAGGTAAAAATTCAGCCCAAAGTGTGGGAAGAAGAAATTCATCCATTCAACCCATCCAATTTGTCCAGCCGATAGTCCCCATGTTCAGAACCTGCACAGACTCCACTCATGTATCTTAATGCCTTGGTATGAATTCGGTATTGCTCTGCTCCCTGTAGAATCAAGTATCTGTCACTTTTTCTCTGGAACTTTCAGTTGTCCACATTCATGCACTGGGTGGAACTCGGACCGGGTGCCAATGATAACCTCCAGATGAAGTTGTTACTTGAGTTTGCTTCTTTAGCTTGTTCTTCACCTAATTGGGGTTGGGTTTGGTAAATGAGTCCTCTTTGTAATGCTGTGAAAAGTTGACAACTCTGGAGGCTCTTTAAGACCCTCTGTAGTTTCACTCAATCCCTTATAGCAGTCAGTTTTTTCAGATTTCATAGAATCATAGAAAGTTACAGCACGGAAGGAGGCCATTTCGGCCCATTGTGTCCACGCCGGCCAACGAAGAGCTATCCAGCCTAATCCCACTTCCCAGCTCTTGGTCCGTAGCCCTGCAGGTTACAGCATCCCAAGTGCACATCCAAGTACTTTTTAAATGTGGTTAGGGTTCCTGCCTCTACCACCCTTTCAGGCAGTGAGTTCCAGACCCCCACAACCCTCTGGGTGAAGAAATTCCCCCTCAAATCCCCTCTAAACCTTTCCCCAATTACTTTAAATCTGTGCCCCTGGTTTTTGACCCCTCTGCTAAGGGAAATAGGTCCTTTCTATCCACTTTATCTAGGCCCCTCATAATTTTATACACCTCAATAAGGTCTCCCCTCAGCCTCCTCTGTTCCAAGGAAAACAGACCCAGCCTATCCAGTCTTTCCTCATAGCTAAGATTCTCTACTCCCAGCAATATCCTTATAAATCTCCTCTGTAGCCTCTCTAGTGCAATCACATCTTTCCTGTAATGTGGTGACCAGGACTGCACGCAGTACTCTAGCTGAGGCCTAATTTCACCTTGTTGAATCCGTGATTCTTAAAGTATGATGTTTTCCCAATAACTAGACGGAGGCTGTAAATTAACAATCAACAGGTGTTTACTGGAGGAGGGTAGTCTAAAGACTAACAGTACAGAGGCATGCTCAAGGCTTATATACAGGTGTGGTCACTGCCGGTACTACAGTATACAGGAGCTGTAAAAGTAGTTCTCTCTTAAAGGTACATACACTAAACACCTGATAGAAACATTGAAAGTTGCAGCAGAACTCAAATCTGATGGAGTTGCTCAAAAGGTGCTCAGGAGCCACTCATACACCTCTTTCCTGGCTGGAGAAAGCGATGTAAATGAATTTCGGCCATCTTAACCCACCACCAGATGATTACAAAACTGTACTTCAAGAGCCAACTAAAATTGGCAATGGGAACCGAATCAGCAGAAAAGGGGCAATGTAGCTGCTATTGGTAATTACAATATAAGCACTGTGAAGTTAGAGTCTTCTGAATTAACCAAACTTGCATTGATGCTGATACTGGGTCCAAAAAGCGGAAGATAGTACATTGCCCTCACTGTCAACCCTTACCATAAGGCGCAGAAAAATAGTCATCAAGATTTAGGTGTTTTTGTTCAATTAGCTTGAAGAAAACAGTCTGGAAAATCAGTTGCCCTCCTTTTCTAGTTGACAGGAGTTTGAAGCGAGTGTTTTGAAAAGCTGAAACTTTATATTTTTAAAACTCTGCGTCATAACACCACCAGCTGTCAGGTGTTGTTTGTGTTTCGAATAAGCCTGCTGTGAAAGTGTGACAGGGAAAAATAAGGGGCCACGATGGCAAAGTGGCTGCCCAATTCCACTCTTCCTTCTGCTCAGCTACTGAAATAGAAAAGTGAACGTTATAAAGTACAATATTCCCCTGTAACGTTCCGTGAGATAAATTCCACTGATTAATTCACATACTACATTACTTCTTTCAGTCAAATCACATGATTTCTTGAAGTAAACTGTTATCCTTTGCTTCCCACCATGATACCCTTGTCATAGAGTCATAGAGTTATACAGCACAGAAAGAGGCCCTTCGGCCCATCGTGTCTGCGCCGACCATCAATCCCTGTCCAGTCTAATCCCATTTTCCAGCATTTGGTCCATAGCCTTGTATGCAATGGCATTTCAAGTGCTCATCCAAATGCTTCTTGAATGTTATGAGGGTTCCTGCCTCTACCACCCTTTCAGGCAGTGAGTTCCAGATTCCAACCACCCTCTGGGTGAAAAAGTTCCTCCTCAAATCCCCTCCAAACCTCCTGCCCCTTACCTTGAATCTATGCCCCCTTGTTATTGACCCCCCTACTAAGGGGAAAAGTTCCTCTTTATCTACCCTACCTGTGCCCCTCATCATTTTGTACACCTCAATCAGGTCCCCCCTCAGCCTTCTTTGCTCCAAGGAAAACAACCCCAGCCTGTTTAGTCTTTCTTCATAGCTGAGGCGCTCCATCCCAGGTAACATCCTGGTGAATCTTCTCTGCACCCTCTCCAAAGCAATCACATCCTTCCTATAGTGAGGCGACCAGAACTGCACACAGTACTCCAGCTGTGGCCTCACCAGCGTTTTGTACAGCTCCATCATAACCTCCCTGCTCTTATATTCTATGCCTCGGCTAATGAAGGCAAGTATCCCATATGCCTTTTTAACCACCTTATCTACCTGTTCCGCTGCCTTCAGGGATCTATGTACATGTACACCAAGGTCCCTCTGACCCTCTGTACTTCCTAGGGTCCTACCACTCATTGTGTGTTCCCTTGCCTTATTTGTCCGTCCAAAATGCATCACCTCGCACTTTTCAGGGTTAAATTCCATTTGCCACTTTTCCGCCCATCTGACCAACCCGTTTATATCGTCCTGTAGCCTGAGGCTTTCCTCCTCGCAATTTACCACCCCACCAATTTTCGTGTCATCTGCAAACTTACTGATCATACCTTTTACATTCTCATCCAAATCATTTATGTAGATCACAAACAGCAAGGGTCCCAGCACCGATCCCTGAGGTACCCCACTGGACACAGGCTTCCAGTCACAAAAGCAACCTTCGACCATCACCCTCTGCCTCCTGCCACTCAGCCAGTTTAGGATCCAACGCGCCAAGGTACCCTGGATCCCATGGGCTCTTACCTTCTTGACCAGTCTCCTATGCGGGACTTTGTCAAAAGCTTTACTGAAATCCATGTAAACCACATCCACAGCATTTCCCTCATCCACACACCTAGTCACCCCCTCGAAAAATTCAATCAGATTGGTCAGACATGATTTACCCTTGACAAAGCCATGCTGACTATCCCTGATTAATCCTTGCCTCTCCAAGTGGAGACTAATTTTGTCCCTCAGAATTTTTTCCAATAATTTCCCTACCACAGATGTTAGGCTCACTGGCCTGTAGTTCCCTGGTTTATCCCTGCTACCCTTCTTGAATAATGGTACTACGTTAGCTGTTCTCCAGTCCTCTGGTACATCCCCTGTGGCCAGAGAGGTTCTGAAAAGAGGTTCTGAAAATTTGTGTCAGAGCCCCTGCAATCTCCTCCTTTGCCTCACACAACAGCCTGGGATACATCTCGTCCGGGTCTGGGGATTTATCCACTTTTTGGCCTGCTAAAACCGCTAATACCTCCTCCCTCTCGATGCTAATATGTTCAAGTATGTCACAGTCCCCTTGCCCGATTTCTATGTCTACATCGTCTTTCTCCATAGTGAACACAGATGCAAAAAATTCATTTAAAACCCTGCCTACATCATCTGGCTCTACACACAGATTGCCACTTTGGTCCCTAATGGGCCCTACCCTTTCCCTGGTTATCCTCTTGCCCTTAATATACTTATAAAACATCTTAGGATTTTCCTTCATTTTGCTCGCCAGTGTTATTTCATGGCCCCTCCTCGCCCTCCTAATTTCTTTTTTAAGTATGCCCCTGCACTTTTTATACTCCTCTAGGGCTTCCTCCGTCTTTAGTCTTTTGTAACTGCCAAAAGCCCCCCTTTTTCTCCTAATGCATTTTTGTATATCCCTTGTCACCCAAGGTTCCCTTTGCTTGTTGGTCCCACCCTTGACCTTTACAGGAACATGTTGGCGTTGTACTCTCTCTATTTCCCTTCTGAAAGTCTCCCACTGCTTTGATGTGGATTTTCCTATAAGTAGCTGCTCCCAGTCCACTTTGGCCAGATCCTGCCTTATCATATTAAAATCAGCCTTTCCCCAATTTAGAACCCTTATTTCCGGGCCGTCTTTGTCTTTTTCCATGACCACCTTAAATCTCACCGAATTATGGTCACTGTCGCCAAAATGCTCTCCTACTGACACTTCCACCACTTGCCCGGCTACATTCCCTAGAATTAGGTCCAGTACCGCCCCCTCTCTTGTAGGACTTTCTACATGTTGGCTCAAAAAGCTCTCCTGGATGCACTTTAAGAATTCTGCACCCTCTAAGCCTTTCACACTCTGACTATCCCAATTAATATTGGGGAAGTTGAAATCCCCCACTATTATTACCCTATTATTTTTGCACTTCTCTGAGATTTGCCTACATATCTGTTCCTCTATCTCCCCCTGACTGTTTGGGGGCCTATAGTACACTCCCAGCAAAGTGCTTGCCCCCTTTTTGTTTTTAAGTTCTACCCATATGGCCTCATTAGAGGAACCCGCTAATATATCATCCCTCCTTACAGCAGTAATTGACTCCTTAATTAATATTGCAACACCCCCTCCCCTTTTACACCCCCCTCTGTCTCGCCTGAAGATTCTATACCCCGGAATGTTGAGCTGCCAGTCCTGACCCTCCCTCAACCATGTCTCCGTGATAGCAACAATATCGTACTCCCATGTGTTCAGCAACAACTTCAGTTCATCCACCTTATTTGCAAGACTCCTTGCATTAAAATAAATGCCTTCCAGCCTTGCCATATTCCCTTTTGCCTCCACATATTTGCTCTGCCTTCCCAGCTGACTTGTTTTTTCCTCCGTATTTGGCTGTAAATCACCCCCTACTATAGCTCCACTCTGTATCCCATCCCCCTGCCAAGTTAGTTTAAACCCCCCCCAGCAGTGCTAGCAAACCTCCCCACAAGGATATTGGTCCCCCTCTGGTTCAGGTGTAAACCGTCCGACTTGTACAAGTCCCACCTTTCCCAGAAGCAGGCCCAGTGACCCAGGAAACTAAAGCCCTCCCTCCTGCACCATCCCTAAAACAGTGCTTGTTGTGTATGTAATATGTGTGCTACTTTGAACCTATGGACAGGACTGCACTACTTGTTGGGCGTAGTGATACGCAGTACCACTCCTGGCCATAGGGGTATAAATAGTACTGTGGGTACTGATCTCCCCTCAGTTCCCGCCTGTGGGCATGAAGTAAAGACCTACGTATAGTCCCTACCTCCAACCAGTAAAGACCTGTTTTATTGTTACTGATTAAGTCTGAGTATTAATTACTTGAACAACTCACAGATTTAACAGTGCTGAGTCAACATTGTGTCTGCAGCTGTTGTGTGATAGTGGCAGCAATATTGGGAGTACGGTTCATCATCAAGCTAAAATTGCTCCAAGTATAAGCGTTAATGCTCTCATTTTGTGCGTTCGATCATTTATGATGGCAGTTTGGGTCCTTCAGGAAGAAGCAGCATTGTTGTGATGCATTCATCTCATTCGGGTGTAACTGCTGTCACAGCAGAGGCTGCTGAGAGAAAGTTGGAGTTTCCATTTCAAGGTCAATGTTCAAACCAACCGAGCAAAGCAGCAAAAACAGACCAGCAGCTTCAACAAAGTTGGCCCAATCCCTAAAAGCTGACAATTCAAAAACAGTTCAACGTATAAGCTTATGAAATATGATACCTGGGATGGCAGGAATGACGTATGAGGAGAGATTGGGTCGATTGGGCTTCTACTCGCTGGAGTTTAGAAGAATGAGAGGGGATCTCATTGAAACTTATAAAATTCTAACAGGACTAGACAGACTAGATGCAGGAAGGATGTTCCCGATGGCCGGGGAGTCCAGAACCAGGGGTCACAGTCTAAGGATAAGGGATAAGCCATTTAGGACTGAGATGAGGAGGAGTTCCTTCACCCAGAGAGTGGTGAACCTGTGGAATTCTCTACCACAGAAGGCAGTAGAGGCCAATTCATTAAATATATTCAAGAAGGAGTTAGATATATTTCTTAAGGCTAAAGGGATCGAGGGATATGGAGAAAGCAGGGACAGGGTACTGAATTTGGATGATCAGCCATGATCGCATTGAATGGTGGAGCAGGCTCGAGGGGCCGAATGGCCTACTCCTGCTCCTATCTTCTATGTTTCTATGAAACTAAGTAGTTCACAGACATTGTACCTTAAGCTGTAGGTATACCTAACATTACTTCTCTCATATCGGAGAGGAAGAAAACGTAAGTACATGAAAGCATGAAGGGAAAATCCAAATGTTGATGGCACAAAATTGGTGGTTCATTTTTAGGAGGATCCACAGGCAGTTCCCAGGAAAATGTACATTTTTTACATTAAAAATGATACATTGTGAATGGTTTTTAGAACTACATGATAGATTTTTAATTCTAAAAAGGAAAAAACAGTGACATTTGGCTTTTCAATGATCAACCGGACCATCATGTCCCAAAAGTTACCTCGAAAGTCACTCCTCCACATTCAATCCCCCTGTCCCAGTTCACAGAGATGCACTGCACCCCAACCCACACACCATCCTTTTATGAAGAAACTCAATCCTTCTCCAACCCTTCCGGTTCATACTGAACTTTGTTTCTATTCTCCCCTCAATTTAACCTGCCACTCCTTTTCCATCCCACCCCCCTTCAAGCAGACACTCTTCTCTCTACCCACTTCAATCAATTTGACACCCTTCTTCCTCTCCAACCTAGTTCCAGCTGGTACTTTTCTTCCATCTTGTCCTCCATCCCCAAACCCCCGCGCATTCAGGCTGGCATCCTTCTCCCGCCTCGTTTCATGCCAGCACTTCCCCCAATCCCTCCAGTTCATGCTGTTACACTTTCCTCCCCCTCAGTTCAAACTGGCACTTTGAATCCCACATCCCCAGTCCTTGTTGCCCCTTCAGTTAATCTTCCACCCCACTCCAAAGCTGTGCTCCCAGCTTCTTCCCTCTTCCTCCCTAAAGCACTGCTTCCACCTTCTGCCTCCTTCCCTCTTCCCATCGTTCCCATCCATGTCCTTCAATCCTTTCCCTTATCTGCGAGCCATTATCATCCTTCACGTTCCCTTTCATTGGCATTGAGCCAGCCATGTATAGGACTGTGCTGGGTGACCAGTGCTGCCAGCTTTTAACCAGCTCCTCCCACACCTGATGCGCCAGATGCTAGTGGGAAAGGGGTGTCAGGCCCATAAATTATGGGCCTCCTTCTGCCTGATTCCTTGCACTATTGCTCGCAGCATCTGGCCTGCAAAGCTGACTTTCCTTCTCTTCATAACACCTCACTCAACAGTCATTTTTTGCTGAGTAAACATCTGGCTTTACATTCCCAGTGCTATTTCAGATTCTTTACTGCTTCCTATTTACTGATTATCAAAATTGGCTGCCCAGCTGTTTGGGAGTTTTAACCTACTTAACTATTACTTTTCTTAGAACATATTGTGAATTAGGAAATCCTACCATACTGTGGATGTCACAGCTCTTGTTATTCCATTTAGCATTAGAAATTAAGAGAGAATGGCCTAGAAATTCAGTTGTTTGCGCCAGCCGCTAGCGCCTTAGGAGGAGGAGAAGTGGGGCGCAAAGCAGCTAGCGCCCGGGCGCAGCGCGATCTGTGCCTCTCGCGAACTTCAGTTAAGATTTAGCGGCGGCGCAAAACCTTTGCGCGCGCTCAGCTGCGCGCGCAGATCCTGACGTCATTTCGTGGTGGAACGCCCTTTGTGCGCCCTGAACCGGAAATTCAGTGGCGCCGGCCTATTGTGCGCCTGGCGCCCCTAAGCGACTGGTAGAGGGGAACAGTTCCCAGTCGCTGCGGGGCGCGGGGGGCGCTAATTAAAGGGGACTCCTCCTGCAGTATAAATGGCAGCCATTTTGCACCACTCCTCCTTTGTGAGAGACAGATCTTTGGAGAGAGACAAAGGTAGAGAGCTTTCTAGTTTGGCTCAACACTCGCACAGGTACTTGTGGCTTCAGGCCACAGCTTTGCACTTGTCTTTAACTTCAGTGTCATAGCATTGATTGGAAATATATAATGGGGGCTGCAATGGGTGGAAACGTTGGGCTTCTCCATTGCATTCAAAGGGCTCAAAGACGCTGTGAGAGAGTGCCAGTCATGGCCAGACGGAGAAGGGCCAACAGGCATCGGCAAAGGAGGCCTTACCCACCCAGGGTATACCGCCAGCAGTTCTCATATCTGAACATGTCTGAGGAGCAGTGTGCTCGGAGGCTGCGATTCAGAAGGGCAGTGGTCACTGAGATCTGCCACCTGCTTCGCGGAGATCTGCAGCCACAGCTGAGGAGCAGGACGTCTCTGTCGGTGGCAGTGAAGGTGACGGTGGCTCTCAACTTCTATGCCACCGGTTCCTTCCAATCCGCTACTGGGGACATTTCCAACATCTCCCAGTTTGCGGTACATTGCTGCATCCGCCAGGTGACCAATGCCCTTTTCAGAAGGAGACGTCAGGTCATCTCCTTCCCCATGACCGTTGACAAGCAGCAAGAGCGTGCAATGGGCTTTGCAGCATTAGCGGGCTTCCCCATGGTGCAGGGCGCCATTGACTGCACGCATGTGGCTTTGCGGGCACCTCTAGAGAATGCCGAGGATTACCGCAACCGGAAGGGCTACCATTCGCTCAACGTGCAGTTGGTGTGTGACTACAGGCAGTTCATCCTAGCTGTCAATGCCTGCTTTCCAGGCAGCAGCCACGATGCCTCCATCCTGCGCCAGACTTCTGTGGCAGACATGTTCAAGGCCCAGCCTCACCCATGAGGATGGCTTCTCGGGGACAAAGGCTGTGCACCTGGCTGATGACCCCGCTCCGTGCGCCCAGCACCCCTGCTGAAGAGGGATACAATGACAGCCATCAAGCAACCAGGAACATCATTGAGCAAACAATCGGCGTGCTGAAGCAATGGTTCCGCTGTCTGGATCGTTCCGGGGGAGCCCTACAGTACTCGCCTGAGCGAGTCTCCCATTTCGTTGTCGTGTGCTGCATGCTGCACAACCTGGCTATCCGCAGGACTCAGCCACTGCCAGCAGACATTGGAGGACCGCCAGAGGAGGAGGAGGAGGAGGACCAGCACAGGAGGGGGGCAGAAAGTGCAAAGGCCGCCCGTCGGCGGCTTATTGCAAGTCGGTTCTAGGCCCCCTCTCAGGGAATGGCTTGTGCCAATGGCAGAAGATGAATGTAGCCGCTCCACAAGCCTTCAGCCGAGCAGGGCAACCAGGACTTCCAAAAGAAAGCATGGACAGTGCGATTTAAGAACATTTTTTACTGTGATACCTCTGTGCCCTTCCCACATGACAAACTAATGGAGAGAACCCCCCCCCCCAAAACACAAATACACCAGTCTCGGCCTTTACAAGTAAAACAAATATACCAGTCTCGGCCTTTAAATATGAAACAAATACACCAGTCTCGGCCTTTATAAGTAAAACAAATATACCAGTCTCGGCCTTTAAATATGAAACAAATACAGCAGTCTCAGCCTTTATATATAAAACAAAACATTTGGCCACACCTTCTACTTTTTCCCCTGCGAGGGTGATCCGTTTCGCTTCTGTGACTGGCCTCTACCCGCCCTGCAGCTCCTCCTCAATGGGACCCCAGTGGCTGCAGCAAGGCTGGGGGAAGGCTGCTGAGGGTCAGATGGTGAGACGGCAGATGCCCTTGGGGGTCGGTCTGGACCAGCTCTGGGCCTGGAGGGGTCGGCTGCTGACTGCTCCAACTCTGCTTGGGCGGCAGCAGTCTGTCCAACAGCTGGTGGCAGCTGCAATGGAGGAGTGACAGTGTTGGCTGCAGGAATGCTGCCAACCTGACAGATCACAGGCACTCCCTGGTCGGCTGATACATTGGCACGCGCACAGGCCAGCACTGCAGCATGCGCAACAATCTGCTGAGGCACGGACTGCTGGGCTGCTGCGGCACGGCGAGTGCCCCAGCAATGCCTGGCCGATCCAGCGAGTGTGGCAGCAGTTAGTGCCCGTGTGGCCCTGGTCTGTGTCTGCATGACAGCAGCCAGTGAATGCACAGTACGACTGAGCACTTGGCTAGAAGCCGCCTGTGAAGCAGCGAAGTCCTGCTGACTCCTAGCCTGTGCTGCCGCGACGTCCTGCAGACTCCTGGCCTGTGCTGCACTGAATTGTTGCAGACTCCTGGCCTGTGCTGCCCCGAATTCCTGCACACTCCTTGCCAGTGACTCTATGGAGTCAGACATCCTTGCCACTGCAGCCATGAGCTCAGTGTGCCTGCGCTCAGCCTGGGCGCCCATTTCCGCTAGGAGCCGCACCTCCTCTGCGCTCACCGTAGCAGGACTGGAGGCCGCACTCACCCTCTGGGGAGAAGGCCGCCGAGCTTCCCACCCCTCCCGCGTTGCTGCAGCCCGCTGGTCCCCGGAGCTTCACTATCCTCCGACCCTTCCCCCCTGCTCCCCTCCAGGGAAGACGTGTCACCATCATGGCCATGGGCTGCCTCGGCTGAGGGTGTCCCTGATGGGCTGGCTTCCTCTTCCTCCTCCTCTATGTCTGACTCGGACACAGTGCCAGCTTGAGGGGCCGCCTCCTCCCCTGGCGAGTCACCATCTGAAAGCAGGGAGGCACAAGAGTTGCTTTAGAGTGAGGACAGGGCGGCAGCGAGGGAGGCATGAGTGCTGCTGTGCACTGCATTAGTTCGATAGTGGCAAAGGATGCTGGTGTGAGGAGCAAGTGGAAAGGGAGAGGTCAAAAAGGTGATGACATTACCATTGGTGCCCAGAACAGGGTCAGCATCTCCAGTGGCGACGGGGCCACTCAGCCGGCCTGCCATGATCCGCTCCACTCGCTGCTCGAGGTCGCTCAGCTGTTTCAGGTCAGGACGGCCTCCCCCAGTCTGTAGCTGCTTTCTTCTGTTATGCGCCAGCTTGGCCTGCAAGAGAAAGGACCGCCTCTAAGTACAGTGTCAAGCCCTGATCTTGCCCGCACTGCCTCCCATGTTCGATTAGCCCTGACAGTGTCAAGCCCTGATCTTGCCCGCACTGCCTCCCATGTTCGATTAGCCCTGACAGTGTCAAGCCCTGATCTTGCCCGCACTGCCTCCCATGGTTGAATAGCCCTGACAGTGTCTAAAGTCCTGAATGCGCATTTGCTTTTCATGACAGTCCCATAGCTGCTGGATGAGGGCTGGCCATTAGGGCTTTCAGACCCGTTTGGCCATAAAGTGAGGTGCACATGCAGGGATGAGGAGGATACTGGAAAGGGTACTCACCCTGACAACCCAAGTGAGGTTGTTGAATTTTTTCCAGCACTGGGTTGGTGTCCTGCCAACCACGCTGTTGGGCGTGACCCTGTTTGCCACATCCCTCCATGCTTTCCGATATTCGGCGGGCAGCGGCCTCCTGCCACCCTCAGGGAAGAGGATATGGCGCCTGCGGTCTACTGCGCCAACCAGCAGCCTCAGGTCACCCTCGCCGAAGCGCTGCGCTCTCTCCCTGGCCTTCTCCATTCTCCTGGGCGTGGAGCTGTTCCAGAAGCAGTGTTCAGGCCTTGCCTTAGGGCTGCAGTGTGCAGGGCGTGGCAGCCAAGCAATTCCACCCTCCCCCTTTAAGTGCTGACCGGCGCCTGACTGTCTGCCCTCAATGAGCAACTCGCCGCACCTGTGCTGCGCCCGCCTTCGGTGTTTATGCCCCGGATCGCCGGCTTAGCGCCTAATGATAGTCGTGCATCGCCTGCTTTAGCGCAGCAGCAACCTCTTGGGGCAATGCAACTGAATATCGGCGAAGGTGGTGCTAAGTTGCGCCGGGCGCAAAAGTTAGTGAACGCTATGCTGTAGCGCCCCAAACGTGGCTATACTGAATTTCTAGGCCAACCTGTTTCCAGTTGTTTTCTGATATGCATTGGTTTTAACGAATCATGGATTATGTTTCTAAACAACGCATTTATGAATTCATTGAAACAAATGAAGAGAGGAAAATATCAGGGGCGAGGTGATAGAAAATGTGAAAGATGCAAAGTGACAGTTACTACTCCAAAGCTAATTATGTGTAATTATTTTTAAATAATTTTCTCCTTACTCTTACATTCCCTACTGAGAGGGTCCATTGATGGCCTGATTCCAGTCCACTGCCACTCGATAACAAGACACTCTGAGGTACATGCAATGCTCTGGATCTGCTGGCCTGATGCCTCCCTCTCTCCTTGTGGTGAAGATATGTACAGACTTTCCAATGTTAAATAGAAATAACAGCATAAAAAAGAAACAGTCACCATATATTGGTACAAGTTTATGACGCACCCACATCCTATTTCTTGAAAGATGCAGACTAGAACTCAACCTCCCTGTGACTAGATCTCACTCTTTCCTTCTCACTTTTCCCTTACCCTCAAGATACAACCAGATGATTCTGTTCTCCCGAGTCATATGAACAGACCCTTCCCTTCCCCACAGTGGTGCAATCTCTTTTCACCCCCAACCCCACTGTGACTTCAGTGATGGCATTTGCCTCATGGGTTGTAGAACAGATTTTGCCGTATGCCAGAAGCCAAAGGCTAAGGGCATTGCTGGACAGTCCAAATTATTCTTAGCTTTGCATAGCAGTGGATTTGATTGGACACTAGGCACATATCAGCTATCCTGGGATGCAATTTTAACGTGGTTCTTTTTGCTATCGACTTTGTTGCTACTTGATAATTTTAAAATGATGGTTATTGTAGTGCCATTCTGCAACTACGAGCCAGGAAGCTGGTCAGGTTGATTTGTGTACTGTGAGTGTGTACATGTCACTGGCTTTAATAAAACAAATAATTGTTCTGAGGCTGTGGAGATGCTGATGGTTGCAGGAAAACATTAGAGCAGAATGTACGTAAAATAATGTCCAGGCAGATTGCCAGGGGAGCAGTATAAACAAGCCAGCTCCTGTTGATTTAGTGCAAGATTCTCCTCTGTGCTACTGAGGGCAAAACAATTTTGCAATCACAAATAACCAGACCATGTGGACATTAACACTGAGTGAAAAGATCCACTAAGACTTTGCAGGGCTATGGGGAAAGAGCAGGGGAGTGGGACGAATTGGATAGCTCTACCAAAGAGCCGGCACAGGCACGATGGGCTGAATGGCCTCCTTCTGTGCAGCATCAATAGAAACATAGAAACAAAGAAAAATAGGAGCAGGAATAGGCTATTTGGCCCTTCGAGCCTGCTCCGCCATTCAATATGACCATGACTGATCCTCTATCTCAATACCATATTCCCGCTCTCTCCCCATATCCCTTGATGCCTTTTGTGTCTAGAAATCTATCTATCTCCTTCTTAAATATATTCAGTGACTTGGCCTCTACTGCCTTCTGTGGTAGAGAATTCCACAGGTTCACCACCCTCTGAGTGAAGAAATTTCTCCTCATCTCAGTCCTAAATGAACTACCCCGTATCCTGAGACTGTGACCCCTCGTTCTAGACCCCCCCAGCCAGGGGAAACATCTTCCCTGCATCCAGTCTGTCTAGCCCTGTCTGAATTTTATACGTTTCAATGAGATCCCCTCTCATTCTTCTAAACTCTAGTGAATACAGGCCTAGCCGACCCAATCTCTCCTCATACGACAGTCCTGCCATCCCAGGAATCAGGCTGGCGAACCTTTGCTGCACTCCCTCTATGGCAAGTATATTCTTTCTTAGGTAAGAGACCAAAACTGCACACAGTACTCCAGGTGTGGTCTCACCAAGGCCATGTATAACTGTAGTAAGACATCCTTGCGCCTGTACTCTAATTCTCTTGCAATGAAGACCAACATACCATTTGCCTTCCTAATTGATTGCTGCACCTGCATGTTTGCTTTCAGTGACTGGTGTACAAGGACACCCAGGTCCCTCTGTACATCAACATTCCCCAATCTATCACCATTTAAATAATACTCTGCTTTTCTGTTTTTCCTACCGAAGTGGATAACTTCACATTTATCCATGTTATACTGCATCTGCCCATTCACTCAACTTGTATAAATTGCCTTGAAGCCTCTTTGCATCCTCCTCGCAACTCATAATCCCACCTAGTTTCGTGTCATCAGCAAACTTGGAAATATTACATTTGGTTCCCTCATCCAAATCATTGATATATATTGTGAATAGCTGGGGCCCAAGCACTGACCCCTGCTGTACCTCACTAGTCACTGCCTGCCACCCCAAAAAAGACCCATTTATTCCTACTCTCTGTTTCCTGTCTGTTAGCAAATTTTCAATCCATGCCAGTATATTACCCCCAATCCCATGTGCTTTAATTTTGCACACTAACCTCTTATGTGGGACTTTATCAAAGGCCTTCTGAAAATCCAAACACCACATCCACTGGTTCTCCCTTATCTATTCTACCAATTACATCCTCAAAAAACTCCAGTAGGTTTGTCAAACAGGATTTCCCTTTCATAAATCCATGTTGGCTTTGTCCAATCCCGTTGATATTTTCTAAGTATCCTGTTATCACATCCTTTATAATAGATTCTAGCATTTTCCCTACTACTGATGTTAGGCTAACCGGTCTGTAGTTCCCTGTTTTCTCTCTCCCTCTTTTTTTAAATAGTGGGGTTACATTTGCCACCCTTCAATCTGCAGGAACTGTTCCATAATCTATAGAATTTTGGAAGATGACAATCAATGCATCCACTACTTCCATGGCTACCTCTTTTAGTACTCTGGGAGGCAGATTATCAGGCCCTGGGGATTTATCGGCTTTCAGTCCCATTAATTTCTCCAGCACTATTTTTTTACTAATACTAATTTCCTTTAATTCCTCCTTCTCACTAGACCCTTGTTTCCCTCGCATTTCTGGGAAGTTATTTGTGTCCTCTTCCGTGAAGACAGAACCAAAGTATTTGTTTAATTGCTCTGCCATTTCCTTATTCCCCATTATAAATTCTCCTGTTTCTGACATTTGTCTTCACTAATCTTTTTCTTTTTACATACTTGTAGAAACTTTTACAATCCGCATTTATGTTCCTTGCAAGTTTACTCTCATACTCTATTTTTCCCCTCTTAATCAATCTCGTGGTCCTTTTTTTCTGAACTCTAAACTGCTCCCAATCCTCAGGCTTGCTACTTTTTTGGGCAACTTTATATGACTCCTCTTTGGATCTAATACTATCCTTAATTTCTTTTGTTAGCCATGGTTGGGCCACTTTTCCTTTTGTGTTTTTGCACCAGAAAGGAATTTATAACTGTTGCAATTCATGCATTCATTCCTTAAATGTTAGCCATTGCCTATCCACAGTCATGCCTTTTAATGAAGCTCCCCAATCTATCACAGCCAACTCACTCCTCATACCTTCGTAGTTTCCTTTGTTTAGATTTAGTACCCTAGTTTCGGATTGGACTTCTTCACTTTCCATCTTAATGAAGAATTCTATCATGTTATGGTCACTCTTCCCTAAAGTACCCCGCAGAACAAGATTTTTAATTAACCCCTTCTCATTGCAAATACCCAATCTAGGATAGCCTGTTCCCTAGTTGGCTCCTCAACATACTGGTCTAAAAAACCATCTCGTACACACTCCAGGAATTCATCCTCCACAGTATTATTGCTAATTTGGTTTGGCCAGTCTATATGTAGATTAAAGTCACCCATGATTACTGTAGTACCCTTGTTACATGCATCTCTAATTTCCTGTTTGATGCCGTCCCCTACATTACCACTACTGTTTGGCGGCCTATAGACAACTCCCACCAATGTTTACTGCCCCTTGGTGCTTCTTAGCTCCACCCAAACTGATTCTACATCTTGATTTTCTGAGCCAATATCCTTTCTCACTTGTTCTGATTTCATCCTTTACTAACAAAGCCACCCCACCTCCTTTTCCTTTTCGCCTGTCTTTCCTAAATATCAAATATCCTTGGATATTCAGCTCCCAGCCTTGGTCACCCTGCAGCCATGTCTCCATAATCGCAATTATATCGTGTCCGTTTACATCTATTTGCGCTGTTAATTCGTCTACCTTATTACGAATGCTTTGTGCATTCAGATACAATAGGCTGGATTTTATCAGTGGAGGCGTGTAGGAGGCGGGACTCCAACTTTTGGGGTTGTAGTCCCGCCTCCATCGAGTTGTGGCCAACCCACTCAATATTCCCTTGATTGACCTTGTTGAGCCCGCCCAGCGGGCTCAGCAGGCCAATTAAGGGCCACCCGGCAACAGGTGATGTCACAGATTGACATTTCATCTGTCAGGAGCTTTTGACAGATGAAATACCAGCGTTTGACAGCTCTTTGAAGCTGTCAAACACTGACAATCTGTACTCTAAGTTAATTCCTTCCTCTCAGGCTGATTTAGAGATCTCTCCAGAACAAAGCAGAGGCTGCAACTTTTGACAGCTCGCAGCCATTCTGCTTTCTGTGCCGGTGAGATGAGGGACTCCCGAGATCTGAAGGAAGGAAGGTTGCATTATTAAGTAAAGGTAAGTAAAACTTATTTAAACACTTTACACACACCAAACACACTTACCTCTGCACTCATGCACCATCACTCACCTGAACACCAGACATCTCGAACCCTCCAAGTCCTTTATCCCGACGGTTCGCCTCGCTGACGTGGCGTGCTTTGGAGCCTCGGGAAGCCCACACTTCAGGGATAAAAATAGGGATTAGGCTAAAAACTGCCTGTTAACTACCCGTTAACAAGCAGTTAATTGACACTAATCCCCTTCCTGCCTCGGGGCGGCGGCTCCCAGCACAGGTCGGGTACCCGCCTCCTGTGAAACGGGCATGGAGGCGGGTTGGGGGCGGGATGGGTTCATGCCCCCCGATTTTGCAATTTTAACCCCCCACACGCCTCCAATCCCGCCTCAACGGCCCGATGAAATTCAAGCCCAATGTCTTCAGATTTGTCTTTTTAACATAGACATCTTAACATTTTTTTGTACTATGGCCCTATTTTTTCTTACCCGGACCCCATTTGTTAGTGCACTCCTTTGTTTGAATGCTCTGTCCCTTCCTGACACAATCTAGTATTAATTAGTTGATGTATTAGTTTGATTTCAAATTAATTAGTAATTCATTATTTTGAGTATTTATTAATTATTTATGTACACCAGATACTTATTTAATGTTGGTTTGCTCTACTTAGTTTATTTTTATCCCCTTAGATCTTTTTAGGCTATTTAGCCTCTTAGGTCTATTTGTTTACACAAAGGATATTATCCTCTAAATACTTAAGATAAATGATAATTGAAACATTTAGCTCTAATTGGGCTCCACCACTCCTCACTCTGTGCTGACGTCATGTTCTTGTTTGTCTGGTATCTGCCTCTCTCTGCCGCTGTTCCTTTTATATCTCTGGTGCTCGGATTTTCCACGTTCTTTCTGGCTACAGTGGGTTATTGAACAATCGTTGTTCATTCAATTGCAACATAGAAGTGGATAATGTCAAAACAGTACAATCAATAAAGGTAGGGAGCTCCTTTGTCCTCCAGGTGCAGTATCTCCTTGTTTTATTTTTCTAATCTCAGTTTTCTATCTGATCTGGAGGTCCTTGAATAAGGTCTACTCCCTGCTCGCCTGTTCCAGTAAGGTCAATAATGAAGGGGGAAAAATTCGGTATCGACCATTTTGGGGGGCTAACATCACCTGGGCGCAAACTTTAGCGCCTGGTGCTAATTAGCACCGGCGACCGCAAAATTGAGTTTTAGCACCCCAAGAGGCAGGTGGAGCGCTAAATCAAGCGCTCCACTTCCTTCTTGGAGCGCTAACCCCAAATAATGGGGCGGAGACTTCAGCAACGCTGCACACTGGGCCGTGCAGCGCTGCCGCGTTCAAAGGCTCCTCCCTCCCTTAAAAGGAAGGGCCATCGCTGCAGGCTCTGCAATGGAAAAATTACCTACCTGGACCACCAAGGCAGCCGCGATCCCACGCGATCAGCCTGGCACTCAAGCAGAGTGCCGGGCTGATCAATCGCGGGCAGGAAACCGCAAATAAAACACCAACAGGAAAGATAAGTTTTTTTTCCACTTACCTTGGCCACTCATCGCCCCCCGAAGCAGCCGGCAGCCTGATGCACACCTCCTGCAGCTGTCGATGTTTTCGCCCAGCGCTGCTGCAGGGGGTGGAAGTCAATTTCAAGTCCGGGGCTCAACCAGGGCGATGTGCACGGCGATGACGTCACACTGTCCGGGCGAAGGAGGTCAGGGTGCAACGCCGTAGCACCACTGCAAAACTCCTGCCAAATATGACGGGAGTCGATGTCAGCACTGCGTCTGGTCGCAAAGCCATTTGCGCCCGGTTAGCGCCAACAAGAGGCACAAAGTCACCCAATTTCTCCCACGAAGAGTTTACAGAAGCAGCTCTATTGCAAACAGCCAGGGGCATGGCTTCAAAATGGGCTGAGGGCCAGACAAAGTTGTTCAATCCTGAAAGAGCATGTTCAAAATCCTAATAGAAAATCAATATTAATCAAAGCCTATCAATCAAATCTTTTTGCCCTATTTCTAACAGGTAGACATAGGAACATTGGATTGGAATCTACCAAATAAGGTTTGTCAGAATTCTGAATTAGCACATCTTTGGGCTACTGAAATGTTATAACGGCAAGGCATCACACAGTATGACATTGAGTGAAGTATAATTAACTCATACTTATTAGAGTCACCATAGATTACATAAAAAGGACGACCTGCAAAGGCTAGAACTGTGAAAAATAAAACAATGCAGATCATATAAGATTGTGAAGGGGTTGGATCGGGTGGATGCGGGGAAGATGTTCCCGATGATGGGTGAAACTAGAACTAGGGGGCATAGTCTTAGAATAAGGGGCTGCTCTTTCAAAACTGAGATGAGGAGGAACTACTTCACTCAGAGGGTGGTAGGTCCATGGAATATGCTGCCCCAAAAAGCTGTAGAAGCTACATCATTACATAAATTTAAAACAGAAATAGACAGTTTCCTAGAAGTAAAGGGAATTAAGGGTTACGGGGAGCGGGCAGGAATTTGGACATGAGTCTAGGTTCGGATCGGTCATGGCCCTGTGGGTAGCGGAGCGGGCCCAGGGGCCGTGTAGCCTGATCCTGCTCCTATTTCGTGTGTCTAATTCTGTTAGAGTCAGGAGATGGTTCTGTGATAGTAGATTGGCGGTTAGGATCAGATCAGCCATGATCTTATTGAATGGCGGAGCAGGCTCGAGGGGCCGATTGGCCTACTCCTGCTCCTATTTCTTATGTTCATATGTTCAATCAACATCTGTAAAGAGCAAAAGGTACGCACCTGAAACATCATAACCTGCTTTTGTACAGATGCTAGCTGACCTGCTGTGTAACAACATTTTGGGGTCGATTTAAACTATCTGGTAGCCGTTTGGCGGACTGTGCCGGCTGGTCATCAGATAGTGCTGGTGGGAGGCCACATCCATTGTAAGGGCGGGGCCACATTACCATGCCACTGACGATCTGGTGGAGCAGAACCAAACCAGCGGACAGGTAGGTCCTGGGAGGGGCGGGGGGTGGGTGTTGGAGTTGCGGAAGGGTGGAGCCTGGGGCAGCAGCAATATTGATGCCCTCGTTTTTCGTGGAGCTCCACCTGGCCCCACAAATAAACATTAAACTTAAAAACAGAAAATGCTGGAAATACTCAACAGGTCAGGCAGCATCTGTGGAGCGAGACAGAGTTAATGTTTCAAGTCGATGACCCAACCTGAAACGTTAACTCTGTTTCTCTCTCCACAGATGCTGCCTGACCTGCTGAGTCTTGCCAGCAATTTCTCTTTTTATTTCAGATTTCCAGCATTCGCATTATTTTGCTTTGTAAAAATATTAAAATTACAGTGTTGGTCCCCATTGACTATACCGCCGGGTGAATGTGGGTGGAATGTGTACCATGCATACCTGTCTTCCAGAATGGTGATCAGGGTTCTGTATATTATGGGACCCCAAGTTGCATCTTAAAAAGTGCCTACCACCTGAAACAGGCGGGCATTGTGGCTGCCCAGTGGCAGCCGCACCTCATGATGGCGTTTGCTGTTTATTACAGATGAAGTTGGCTACAAAACTCTTAACTAACACTACTTTATTTAACAATGCCTACGGCAACACAATTAATACTATCATGAAGTTAAGCCTTAAGGATTTATTGTAAGTGCTTTGATACGGTGGCATAGTGGTTAGCACTTTTGCCTCACAGCACCAGGGACCCGGGTTCAAATCTGGCCTCGGGCGACTGTCTGTGTGGAGTTTGCACATTCTCCGTGTGTCTGCGTGGGTTTTCTCCGGGTGCTCCAGTTTCCTCCCACAGTCCAAAGATGTGCGGGTTAGGTTGATTTGGCTATGATAAATTGACCCTTAGTGTTAGGGGATTAAATACGTGGGGTTACGGGGATAGGGTGGGGTATGTGTCGGTGCAGGCTCGATGGGCCGAAATGGCCTCTATCTGCACTGTGGGGATTCTGTGATTCTGTGATGTGCTATTAATTGACAGAGTCTAAATCATCACAGGCACAACTGTAATTTAAGTGTATCACAATATCTCGGTCTTTTCTGGGTTTTACCAATTAACAGGATTGCATAGCTTTATTTAATATTCAATGGCATCATTGAAAGTGACCATGAAACTATCGGAGTGCCATAAAAATGGTTCACTAATGCCCTTTAGGAAAGGAAACCTGCTGTCCTTACCTAGTGTGAGCTATGGGGGCGGTTTGTGGTGGATGGACGGTATGTGGCCACCAGATGGAGACAAAGTCCCCCTCTCACTCCAATTCAGGTGAAGGCCACACCCACCTGGTCAGGAACTTGGGGGAGGAGGTCAGGAACTTATCGGGCAGGAGGTCAGGAACTTGTGGGGCAGGAGGTCCAGTACTTGGGGGGGAGGTCAGAAACTTGGGGAGAAGAGGTCAGGAACTTGGGGGAGGAGGTCGGAACTTGGGGAGTGGAGGAACTTGGGGAGAGGAGGTCAAAAACTTGGGGGGAGGAGGTCAGGAACTTTTGGGGAGGAGTTCAGGACCTGGGGGGAGGAGTCTCCTCAGGAACTTGGGGAGAGGAGGTCAGGAACTTGGGGAGAGGAGGTCAGGAACTTGGGGAGAGGAGGTCAAAAACTTGGGGGGGACGAGGTCAGGAACTTTTGTGAAGGAGGTCAGGAACCTGTGAGGCAGGAGGTCAGGAACTTGGGGGAGGGGGTCAGGAACTTGTGAGGCAGGAGGTCAGGAACTTGGGTGAGGAGGTCAGGAACTTGTGGCGAGGACTCCCCAGGTCAGGAACTTGGGGAAAGGAGGTCAGAAACTTGGGGAGAGGAGGTCAGGAACTTGGGGAGAGGAGGTCAGGAACTTGTGGGGAAGAGGTCAGGAACTTGTGAGGCAGGATCCGGTCAGGAACTTGGGGGAGGAGGTCAGAAACTTGTGATGCAGGCGGTCAGGAACTTGGGTGAGGATGTCAGGAACTTGGGTGAGGATGTCAGGAACTTGGGGAAAGGAGGTCAGAAACTTGGGGAGAGGAGGTCAGGAACTTGGGGAGATTGATCAGGAACTTGGGGAGAGGAGGTCAGGAACTTGTGGGACAGGAGGTCAGGAACTTGTGGGACAGGAGGTCAGGAACTTGTGGGGCATCCGGTCCAGCACTTGGGGTGGGGGGAGGTCAGAAACTTGAGGAGAGGTGGTCAGAAACTTGGGGGGAGGAGGTTAGAAACTTGGGGGGAGGAGGTTAGAAACTTGGGGGGAGGAGGTTAGAAACTTGGGGGGAGGAGGTTAGAAACTTGGGGGGAGGAGGTTAGAAACTTGGGGGGAGGGGGTCAGAAACTTGGGGGGAGGGGGTCAGAAACTTTGGGGAGGAGGTCAGGAAATTGGGGAGGAGGTCAGGAAGTTGGGGGTGGAGGTTAGAAACTTGGGGAGGAGGTCAGGAACTTTGGGGAGGAGGTCAGGATAGTGGGGAGGAGGTTAGAAACTTGGCAGGGAGGAGGTCAGGAACTTGTGAAGAGGAGGTCAGGAACTTGGGGGAGGAGGTCAGGAAATTGGGGGAGGTCATAAATTTGGGGGGAGGAGGTCAGAAACATGGGGGACAGGATGCCCAAAACTTCAGTGGGAGGAGGAGCAGAAACTTGGGGGGAGGAGGTCAGGAACTTGGGGGAGGAGGTCAGGAAGTAGGGGAGGAGGAGGTCAGGAACTTGCGGAGAGGAGTTCATGAACTTGGGGAGAGGAGTTCATGAACTTGGGGGAGGCAGTCAGGAACTTGGAGATGGAGGTCAGGAACGTGGGGAGAGGAGGTCAGAAAATTGGGGAGAGGAGGTCAGGAACTTGGGGAGAGGAGGTCAGAAACTTGGGGGGAGGAGGTCAGGAACTTGGGAAGAGGAGGTCAGAAACCTGGGGAGAGGAGGTCAGGAACTTGCAGGAGGAGGTCAGGAACTTGGGGGAGGAGGTCAGGAACTTGGGGAGAGGAGATCAGAAACTTGGGGAGAGGAGGTCAGGATCTTGGGGAGAGGGGGTCAGAAACTTGGGCAGAGGACATCAGAAACTTGGGGAGAGGAGGTCAGGAGCTTGGGGAGAGGAGGTCAGAAACTTGGGGAGAGGAGTTCAGAAACTTGGGAAGAGGAGGTCAGAAACTTGGGGAGAGGAGGTCAGGAACCTGCGGGAGGAGGTCAGGAACTTGGGGAGAGGAGGTCAGGAACTTGCGGGAGGAGGTCAGGAACTTGGGGGAGGAGGTCAGGAACTTGCGGGAGAGGAGGTCAGAAACTTGGGGGAGGAGATCAGGAACTTGGAGGAGGAGGTCAGGAACTTGGGGGAGGAGGTCAGGAACTTGGGGAGAGGAGGTCAGGAACTTGGGGAGAGGAGGTCAGGAACTTGGGGAGAGGAGGTCAGGAACTTGTGAAGCAGGAAATCAGGAACTTGTGGGGAAGAGGTTTGGAACTTGGGGGAGGAGGTCAGGAACTTGTGGGGCAGGAGGTCAGAAAGTT
This sequence comes from Somniosus microcephalus, assembly GCF_052327205.1. Classification (NCBI taxonomy): domain Eukaryota; kingdom Metazoa; phylum Chordata; class Chondrichthyes; order Squaliformes; family Somniosidae; genus Somniosus; species Somniosus microcephalus. Next base: position 208,220,404 of record NC_140993.1, on the reverse strand, counting down.
GTGGGGCAGGAGGTCCAGAACTTGGCGGGGAGGTCAGAAACTTGGGGAGAAGAGATCAGAAAATTGGGGAGTGGAGGTCAGGTACTTGTGGCAAGGAGGTCAGGAACTTGGGTGAGGAGGTCAGGAACTTGTGAAGCAGGAGGTCAGGAACTTGGGTGAGGAGGTCAGGAACTTGTGAAGCAGGAGGTCAGGAACTTGGGTGAGGAGGTCAGGAACTTGTGAAGCAGGAGGTCAGGAACTTTGGTGAGGAGGTCAGGAATTTGTGAGGCAGGAGGTCGGAAGCTTGGGGAGGAGGTCAGGAACTTGTGAGGCAGGAGGTCAGGAACTTGGGGAAAGGAGGTCGGAAACTTGGGGAGAGGAGGTCAGAAACTTGGAGAGAGGAGGTCAGGAACTTGGGGAGAAGAGGTCGGAAACTTGGGGAGAGGAGGTCAGGAACTTGGGAGAGGAGGTCAGAAACTTGGGGAGAGGTGGTCAGAAACTTGTGAGGCAGGAGATTGAGAACTTGTGGGGAGGAGGTCAGGAACTTGTGGGGGAGGAGTACAGGAACTTGGGGGGAGGAGGTCAGGAACTTGTGAGGCAGGAGATTGAGAACTTGGGGGGAGGAGGTCAGGAACTTGTGGAATGGAGGTTAGAAACTTGGGGAGAGGTGGTCAGAAACTTGGGGAGAGGAGGTCAGAAACTTCTGGGGAAGAGGTCGGGAACTTGGGAGGAGGTCAGGAACTTGTGGGGAGGAGGTCAGGAACTTGTGGGGAGGAGGTCAGGAACTTGGGGGAGGAGGTCAGGAACTTGGGGGGAGGAGGTCAGGAACTTGGGGAATGCAGGTTAGAAACTTGGGGAGAGGAGGTCAGAAACTTGGGGAGAGGAGGTCAGAAACTTGTGGGGAAGAGGTCGGGAACTTGTGGGGAGGAGGTCAGGAACTTGTGGGGAGGAGGTCAGGAACTTGTGGGGAGGAGGTCAGGAACTTGTGGGGAGGAGGTCAGGAACTTGTGGGGAGGAGGTCAGGAACTTGGGGGAGGAGGTCAGGAACTTGTGGGGAGGAGGTCAGGAACTTGTGGGGAGGAGGTCAGGAACTTGTGGGGAGGAGGTCAGGAACTTGTGGGGAGGAGGTCAGGAACTTGTGGGGAGGAGGTCAGGAACTTGTGGGGAGGAGGTCAGGAACTTGGGGGAGGAGGTCAGGAACTTGGGGGGAGGAGGTCAGGAACTTGGGGAATGCAGGTTAGAAACTTGGGGAGAGGAGGTCAGAAACTTGGGGAGAGGAGGTCAGAAACTTGTGGGGAAGAAGTCGGGAACTTGTGGGGAGGAGGTCAGGAACTTGTGGGGAGGAGGTCAGGAACTTGTGGGGAGGAGGTCAGGAACTTGTGGGGAGGAGGTCAGGAACTTGTGGGGAGGAGGTCAGGAACTTGTGGGGAGGAGGTCAGGAACTTGGGGGAGGAGGTCAGGAACTTGGGGGGAGGTGGTCAGGAACTTGGGGGGAGGAGGTTAGAAACTTGGGGAGAGGAGGTCAGAAACTTGGGGGGAGGAGGTTATAAACTTGGGGAGAGGAGGTCAGGAACTTGTGAGGAGGACGTCAGGAACTTGGGGGAGGAGGTCAGGAACTTGGGGGGAGGAGGTCAGGAACTTGGGGAGAGGAGGTCAGAAACTTGTGGGGAGGAGGTCAGGAACTTGGGGGAGGAGGTCAGGAACTTGGGGGGAGGTGGTCAGGAACTTGGGGGGAGGAGGTTAGGAACTTGGGGAATGGAAGTTAGAAACTTGGGGAGAGGAGGTCAGAAACTTGTGGGGAAGAAGTCGGGAACTTGTGGGGAGGAGGTCAGGAACTTGTGGGGAGGAGGTCAGGAACTTGTGGGGAGGAGGTCAGGAACTTGTGGGGAGGAGGTCAGGAACTTGGGGGAGGAGGTCAGGAACTTGGGGGGAGGTGGTCAGGAACTTGGGGGGAGGAGGTTAGGAACTTGGGGAATGGAAGTTAGAAACTTGGGGAGAGGAGGTCAGAAACTTGTGGGGAAGAAGTCGGGAACTTGTGGGGAGGAGGTCAGGAACTTGTGGGGAGGAGGTCAGGAACTTGTGGGGAGGAGGTCAGGAACTTGGGGGAGGAGGTCAGGAACTTGGGGGGAGGTGGTCAGGAACTTGGGGGGAGGAGGTTAGGAACTTGGGGAATGGAAGTTAGAAACTTGGGGAGAGGAGGTCAGAAACTTGGGGAGAGGAGGTTATAAACTTGGGGAGAGGAGGTCAGGAACTTGTGGGGAGGAGGTCAGGAACTTGGGGGAGGAGGTCAGGAACTTGGGGGGAGGCGGTCAGGAACCTGGGGAATGGAAGTTAGAAACTTGGGGAGAGGAGGTCAGAAACTTGGGGAGAGGAGGTCAGAAACTTGGGGGGAGGAGGTCAGAAACTTGGGGAGAGGAGGTCAGAAACTTGGGGGGAGGAGGTTATAAACTTGGGGAGAGGAGGTCAGAAACTTGGGGAGAGGAGGTCAGAAACTTGGGGAGTGGAGGTTAGAAACTTGGGGAGTGGAGGTTAGAAACTTGGGGAGAGGAGGTCAGGAACTTGGGGAGAGGAGGTCAGAAACTTGGGGAGAGGAGGTCAGAAACTTGGGGAGAGGAGGTCAGAAACTTGGGGAGAGGAGGTCAGAAACTTGTGGGGAGGAGGTCAGAAACTTGGGGAGAGGAGGTCAGGAACTTGTGGGGAGGAGGTCAGGAACTTGGGAAGAGGAGGTCAGGAACTTGTGGGGAGGAGGTCAGGAACTTGGGGAGAGGAGGTCTGGAACTTGGGGAGAGGAGGTCAGGAACTTGTGGGGAGGAGGTCAGGAACTTGGGGAGAAGAGGTCAGGAACTTGGGAAGGAGGTCAGAAACTTGGGGAGAAGAGGTCAGGAACTTGGGGAGAGGAGGTTATAAACTTGGGGGGAGGAGGTCAGGAACTTGGGGAGAGGAGGTCAGAAACTTGGGGAGAGGAGGTCAGAAACTTGGGGGGAGGAGGTCAGAAACTTGTGGAGAGGAGGTCAGAAACTTGGGGGGAGGAGGTCAGAAACTTGGGGGGAGGAGGTCAGGAACTTGGGGAGAGGAGGTCAGGAACTTGGGGAGAGGAGTTCAGAAACTTGGGGAGAAGAGGTCAGGAACTTGGGGAGAGGAGGTCAGGAACTTGGGGAGAGGAGGTCAGGAACTTGGGGAGAGGAGGTCAGGAACTTGGGGAGAGGAGGTCAGGAACTTGGGGAGAGGAGGTCAGGAACTTGGGGAGAGGAGGTCAGGAACTTGGGGAGAGGAGGTCAGAAACTTGGGGAGTGGAGGTCAGGAACTTGGGGAGAGGAGGTTATAAACTTGGGGGGAGGAGGTCAGGAACTTGGGGAGAGGAGGTCAGAAACTTGGGGAGAGGAGGTCAGGAACTTGGGGAGTGGAGGTCAGGAACTTGGGGAGAGGAGGTTATTAACTTGGGGGGAGGAGGTCAGGAACTTGGGGAGAGGAGGTCAGAAACTTGGGGAGAGGAGGTCAGAAACTTGGGGGGAGGAGGTCAGAAACTTGTGGAGAGGAGGTCAGAAACTTGGGGGGAGGAGGTCAGAAACTTGGGGGGAGGAGGTCAGAAACTTGGGGAGAGGAGGTCAGAAACTTGGGGAGAGGAGGTCAGAAACTTGGGGGGAGGAGGTCAGAAACTTGGGGAGAGGAGGTCAGAAACTTGGGGGGAGGAGGTCAGAAACTTGGGGAGAGGAGGTCAGAAACTTGGGGGGAGGAGGTCAGAAACTTGGGGAGAGGAGGTCAGAAACTTGGGGAGAGGAGGTCAGAAACTTGGGGAGTGGAGGTTAGAAACTTGGGGAGAGGAGGTCAGGAACTTGGGGAGAGGAGGTCAGAAACTTGGGGAGAGGAGGTCAGAAACTTGGGGAGAGGAGGTCAGAAACTTGTGGGGAGGAGGTCAGGAACTTGGGGAGAGGAGGTCAGAAACTTGGGGAGAGGAGGTCAGGAACTTGTGGGGAGGAGGTCAGGAACTTGGGAAGAGGAGGTCAGGAACTTGTGGGGAGGAGGTCAGGAACTTGGGGAGAGGAGGTCTGGAACTTGGGGAGAGGAGGCCAGGAACTTGGGGAGAGGAGGTCAGGAACTTGTGGGGAGGAGGTCAGGAACTTGGGGAGAAGAGGTCAGGAACTTGGGAAGGAGGTCAGAAAATTGGGGAGGAGGTCAGGAAATTGGGGGAGTTCAGAAACTTGGGGAGAACAGGTCAGAAACTTAGGGCGAGGAGGTCAGAAACTTGGGGAGAGGAGGTCAGGAACTTGGGGAGAGGAGGTCAGGAACTTGGGGAGAGGAGTTCAGAAACTTGGGGAGAAGAGGTCAGGAACTTGGGGAGAGGAGGTCAGGAACTTGGGGAGAGGAGGTCAGGAACTTGGGGAGAGGAGGTCAGGAACTTGGGGAGAGGAGGTCAGGAACTTGGGGAGAGGAGGTCAGAAACTTGGGGAGTGGAGGTCAGAAACTTGGGGAGTGGAGGTCAGGAACTTGGGGAGAGGAGGTCAGAAACTTGGGGGGAGGAGGTCAGAAACTTGGGGAGAGGAGGTCAGGAACTTGGGGAGAGGAGGTCAGGAACTTGGGGAGAGGAGGTCAGGAACTTGGGGGGAGGAGGTCAGAAACTTGGGGAGAGGAGGTCAGGAACTTGGGGAGAGGAGGTCAGGAACTTGGGGGGAGGAGGTCAGAAACTTGGGGGGAGGAGGTCAGAAACTTGGGGAGAGGAGGTCAGGAACTTGGGGAGAGGAGGTCAGGAACTTGGGGAGAGGAGGTCAGGAACTTGGGGAGAGGAGGTCAGGAACTTGGGGAGAGGAGGTCAGAAACTTGGGGAGTGGAGGTCAGGAACTTGGGGAGAGGAGGTCAGAAACTTGGGGGGAGGAGGTCAGAAACTTGGGGAGAGGAGGTCAGGAACTTGGGGAGAGGAGGTCAGGAACTTGGGGAGAGGAGGTCAGGAACTTGGGGAGAGGAGGTCAGGAACTTGGGGAGAGGAGGTCAGAAACTTGCGGGGAGGAGGTCAGAAACTTGGGGAGAGGAGGTCAGGAACTTGGGGAGAGGAGGTCAGGAACTTGGGGGGAGGAGGTCAGAAACTTGGGGGGAGGAGGTCAGAAACTTGGGGAGAGGAGGTCAGGAACTTGGGGAGAGGAGGTCAGGAACTTGGGGGAGGAGGTTAGGAACTTGGGGGGAGGAGGTCAGGAACTTGGGGGGAGGAGGTCAGGAATTTGGGAGAGGAGGTCAGGAACTTGGGGGGGACGTCGTGAGTAACTTGTGGGGGAGGAGGACAGAATCTTGTGCGGTGTGTATCTGTTTGTGTGTGTGGTGTGTGTGTGGTGTTTGTGTGTGATGTATGTGTGTGTGGTGTGTATGTGTGGTGTGTGTGTTGCTGTGTGTGTGTGAGGGTGGTGTGTGTGTGTTTTGTGTTTGTGTGGTGTGTGTGTGTGGTGTGCGTGTGTGTGTGTGGTGTGTGTGTGAGGGTGGTGTGTTTGTGTGATGTGGGTGTGTGTGTGTGGTGGGTGTGTGTGTGTGTGTGTGCGTGTGAGGGCGTATGTGTGGTGTGTGTGGTGTGTGTGTGGGGTGTGTGTGGTGTGAGGGTGTGTGTGTGTAGGTGTGTGTGTGTGTGGTGTGTGTGTGTTGTGTGCGTGTGTGGTGTGTGTAATGTGCATGTGTGTGGGTGTGTGGTGTGTGTGTGTGTGTAATGTGCGTGTTTATGTGTGTGATGTGTGCGTTTGTGGTGTATGCAGGTGTGTGTGGTGTGTGTGTGTTGTATGTGTGTGTGTGAGGATGTGTGGTGTGTGTGTGGTGTGTGTGTAGGTGTGTGTGTGTGAGGGTGTGTGTGTGTGGGTCTGGTGTGTGTGTGGTGTGTGTGTGTATGTGTGTGGAATGTGTGATGTGTGCGTAGCTGTGTGTGTGGTGTGTGTATTGTGTGGTGGTGTGTGCATGTGTGTGGTGTGTGGGTGTGGTGTGTGTGTGGGGTGTGGTGTGTGGGTGGTGTGTGTGTGCGTGGTGTGTGTGCGTGTGTGGTGGGTGTGGTGTGTGATGTGTGTGTGTGTGTGGTGTGTGTGTGTGGTGTGTGTGCATGTTGTGTTTGTGGGTGGGTGTATGTTTGGGGTGTGTGTGTGTGTGGGTGCGTGTGTTTGTGTGGGTGGTGGTGTGTATGTGTGTGGTTTGGTTTGTGTGGGTGTGGGTGTGTCGTGTGTGTGTGGTGTGTGTGTGTGGTATGTGTGTGGTGTGTGTGTATGGTGTGTGTGTGGGGTGTGTGTGTGGTGTGTGTATGTTGTGTGTGGGTGTGTGTGGTGTGTGTATGTTGTGTGGGTGTGTGTGTGGTGTCTGTATGTTGTGTGTGTGTGTGGGTGTCTGTGTGTGTGGTGTGTGTAATTTGTGTGAGGGGGTGTGGGGGTGTGTGTGTGATGTGTGTGTGTGGGTGTGTGTGTGTTTGTGAGGAGTGTGTGTGTGATTTCTGTGGTGTGTGTGTGCTTGTATGTGGTGTGTGTGTGTGAGGGTGTGTGTGCATGTGTGCGTGTGTGTGGTGTGTGGGTGTGGTGTGTAGTGTGTGTGGTATATGTTTGTGTTCGTGTGTGTGGTGTGTGCGTGTGTGGTGTGCTTGTGTGTGGGGTGTGGTGTGTAGTGTGTCTGTGATGTGTGTGTGATGTGTGTGTGGGTGTGTGTGTGTTTGTGAGGTGTGTGTGTGAATTCTTTGGTGTGTGTGTGTTGTGTGGTGTGTGTGTGTGTGTGCATGTGTGTGCGTGTGTATGGGTGTGGTGTGTGTGTATGTTGTGTGCGTGTGTGTGTGGTGTGTGTGTATGGTGTGTGTGTGGTGTGTGTGTATGGAGTGTGGGTGTGGGTGTGGAGTGTGTATGTTGTGTGTGTGAAACATAGAAACATAGAAGATAGGAGCAGGAGTAGGCCATTTGGCCCCTTGAGCCTGCTCCGCCATTCAATGAGATCATGGCTGATCATCCAAATTCAGTACCCTGTCCCTGCCTTCTCCCCATATCCCTTGATCCCTTTAGCCTTAAGAAATATATCCAACTCTTTCTTGAATATATTTAATGAACTGGCCTACACCGCCCTCTGTGGCAGAGAATTCCACAGGTTCACCACTCTCTGGGTGAAGAAATTCCTCCTCATTTCAGTCCTAAATGGCTTACCCCTTATCCTTAGACTATGACCCCTGGTTCTGGACTCCCCAGCCATCAGAAACATCCTTCCTGCATCTAGTCTATCCAGGCCTGACAGAATTTTATAGGTTTCGATGAGATCCCCTCTCAATCTTCTAAACTCCAGTGAGTATAAGCCCAATCGACACAATCTCTCCTCATACGTCATTCCTGCCATCCCAGGTATCAGCCTGGTGAATCTTCGCTGCACTCCTTCCATGGCAAGAACGTCCTTCCTCAGGTAAGGCGACCAAAGCTGCACACAATACTCAAGGTGCGGTCTCACCAAGGCCCTGTACAACTGTAGCAAGACATCCTTGTTCCTGTACTCGAACCCTCTTGCTACGAAGGCCAACATACCATTTGCCTTCTTAACCACCTGCTGCACCTGCATGCTTACCTTCAGCGACTGGTGCACAAGAACACCCAGGTCTCTTTGCACTTCCCCTTCTCCCAATCTATTGCCATTCAAATAATAATCTGCCTTCCTGTTTTTGCCATCAAAGTGGATAACCTCACATTTATCCACATTGTAGTGCATTTGCCATGTTTCTGCCCTATCACCCAACATGTCCAAATCGTACTGGAGTTTCACAACATCCTCCTCACAGCATACCCTCCCACCCAGCTTTGTGTCGTCTGCAAATTTGGAGATATTACATCCAATTCCCTCGTCCAGATCATTAATATATATTGTGAACAGCTGGGGTCCTAGGACCGATCCTTGCGCTACCCCACTAGTCACTCCCTGCCACTCGGAAAACGACCCGTTTATTCCAACTCTTTGCTTTCTGTCCGCCAACCAGTTCTCTATCCAAGTCAATACCTTGCCCCCAATCCCATGTGCCTTAATTTTGCCCGCTAATTTCTTATGTGGGACCTTATCGAAAGCCTCTGAATGTCCAAATACACCACATCCACTGGTTCTCCCTTATCTATTTTACCAGTTGCATCCTCAAAAGATTCCAGTAGATTAGTCAAGCACGATTTACCTTTTGTAAATCCATGTTGGCTTTGTCCGACCCTGTCACTGCTTTCCAAGTGCTCTGCTATTACATCTTTTATAATGGACTCTAGCATTTTCCCCACGACCGATGTCAGGCTTACCGGTCTATAATTCACCGCTTTTTCTCTACCACCTTTTTTGAATAGTGGGGTAACATTAGCTACCCTCCAATCCATGGGTACTGTTCCAGAGTCTATCGAGTTCTGGAAGATGACCAGCAATGCATTGTGGCGTACCGGTCACAGAAAGGATACAATCCGCTTTCCGGTCCGTAGACTATAAATCAGGCGCCATGCCTTTAAGAAGGATCACACCTTTAAGAAACTCGATCTGCAACATAGTTAAGCCCAGAGCGGGGGAGGAGCAGTCGAAGCTGTGCACTGATAAAAGGCAGTCGTACTTTGTGTTGTCTCTGACTCCATTTTGTGTTCAGCATGCAGCCTCAACAATTAACCTTTTCTGTTGAACCTCTCCGAGTTCAGTATTTTTTGCTAGGAGTACGTAGACTCCTACATTGGTGACCCCGACGCTCAGGACGACTCCTAAGCGTAACCATGGCTGACACAAACGCAGTTTCTGTGAAGCTGCCGGAGTTCTGGGAGAACCTGGCCACCGCCTGGGTCCTTCAAGCCGAATCGCAATTCCAACTCCGCGACATCACCGCCGACGCAACGATGTACGACTACCTCCTCGCCTCCCTGGGCAGCTCCACAATCACGAAAGTCTGGACAACACTACAAAACCCTCCGGAGGAAGGCAAGTACGCACATCTCAAGGCCGCGCTCATTAAAAAATTCACAGCCTCCCAATTCTTGCGCAACTGCCACCTCCTCAACCTCCCGGGCCTCGGTGACTCCACGCCGTCAGACTTGCTCTCACACATGCTTGCACTGACCGACGAGAAACCGCCCGGCTCCCTCTTCCGCACGCTCTTTATCCGCCAACTACCTCCCAGCATCCGCCCGGCGATCGTGGCGTCCAGCCTCACGGACCTCGAGGCCCTGGTCAACGAAGCCGATAAGCTCCTGTCCGCCAGCTCCAACCACGTCGTCACCCCCGACCTGGCCTCCGCAGCGTCAGCGCGCGCTCCACTCTCTATCACGTGGCCACACAGCTCGGCCACGAGGCCCCCCAGGCCCCCACGTCCCCCAAGCCCTCCGACCCAGGGCTACTGCTACTTCCATACCCGGTTCGGCGCACGGGCATGCCGCTGCAGCCATCCCTGCACATTTCCAGCCGCCCCCACACCGGCCTACACGATGGCCGTGGGGCAAGCAGGCGCGCTGCTGTACGTTACGGACAGCGCCTCCGGACGCCATTTCCTATGCGACACGGGCGCGCATCGCAGCATCATCCCCGCATCCGCCCTCGAGATCCAGCGAGGCGGCCGCGGCCCTGCGCTGGCTGCCGCCAACGGCACCGACATCTGGACGTACGGCACCCGCACCGTCACCATCGACCTCGCAGGCCACCGCTACCACTGGGAGTTTATCACCGCCAAGGTGCTCTCCCCGTTCCTCGGTGCAGATTTCCTGTGCGCCCACGGCCTATTGGTCGACATGCCTCGGCGCCGCCTCGTGGACATGAACACCATGTCACCTATCCCGGGCGCCATGGACCCCCCCCCAACCCGCCGAAATGGCGTGGCAGTGCCGCGCCCGCTCAACGGATGACTACTCAGCACTCCTGGCTGAGTTCCCAGCCCTCACCAACCCGACCTTCTCCGCGAAGGTTGCTAAGCACGGGGTAGAACACTTCATCCCCACCACAGGCCCACCGGTGTATGCCCACGCCCGCAGGCTGGACCCGGCCAAGCTGGAGATCGCGCGGGCCGAGTTCGCCACAATGGAACAGCTCGGCATCATCCACCGCTCCAACAGCCCCTGGGCCTCCCCACTCCACATCGTCACCAAACCCAACGGGGGATGGCGCCCCTGCGGGGACTACTGGCACCTAAACGACGCCACCACGCCGGATCGGTACCCCATACCGCACATTCAAGACTTCTCGGCTAGACTGGCCAGCCGCTCAGTCTTCTCCAAAGTCGACCTGGTGCGCGGTTACCATCAGGTGCCAGTCCACCCCACGGACGTTCCCAAGACGGCCATAATCACCCCTTTTGGGCTATTCGAGTTCCTCCGAATGCCCTTCGGCCTCAAAAACGCGGCCCAGGCCTTCCAGCGGCTCATGGACTCGGTACTCCGGGACCTGAAGTTCCTCTTTGTCTACCTGGATGACATCCTGGTAGCTAGTTCCTCCAAGCAGGAACACATCGAGCACCTCCGCACCCTGTTCCAGCGGCTCAGTGAGCACGGGCTCATCATCAGCCCACCCAAGTGCCAATTCGGCCTCAGCAGGATCAAATTCCTCGGCCACCACATCACACAGGACGGAGCCATTCCCCTGCCCGCCAAGGTGCAAGCCGTCCAGCAGTTCCCCCGGCCTACCACCATCAAAGGCCTCCAGGAGTTCTTGGGGATGATCAACTTTTACAACCGCTTCATTCCCGGAGCAGCCTCCCTCATGCGGCCCCTATACGAAGCCCTCCGGGGTAAGAAAGACAGAATGGCGATTGAGTGGTCGGCGGACATGTTGACCGCTTTCGACTCGACCAAAAAGGCGCTCACCGACGCCACCATGCTCGCTCACCCACAGTCCAACGCCAGGGTGGCCCTCACCACGGACGCCTCCGACCACGCGGTTGGCGCCGTGTACGAACAGTGGGTCGACGGGGCCTGGCAACCGCTGGCCTTTTTCAGCCGCCAACCGCACCCCCCGGAGGCCAAATACAGCGCGTTTGACCGCGAGCTTCTCGCACTGTACCTGGCAGTCCGCCATTTTAGATTTCTTCTGGAGGGCCGCCCCTTCACCGTGTTTGTCGACCACAAACCCCTGACATTCGCGATGGCGAAATCTTCGGACCCGTGGTCAGCCAGGTAACAACGCCAGCTCGCCGCGGTGTCCGAATTCACCACGGACATCTGGCACGTCTCCGGTCGAGACAACGTGGTGGCCGACTGCCTATCCCGCCCCGCCATCCACGGCGCCCACCTGGCAGTGGACTATGCTCAACTGGCAGCGGAGCAACGCACCGACCGTGATCTGCTCTCCACGCCCACAACCCTCCCAGGGCTGCGACTGACCAACGTCGCCTGCGGCCCGTCTGCCGTCACAGTCAAATGCAACACCTCCTTGGTGCAACCCCGCCCCGTAGTCCCGGCGTCCTGGCGAAAACAGGTGTTCGACATCGTCCACGGCCTCTCACACCCCGGCACCCGCGCGTCCATTAGACTGGTGGCCAACCGATTTGTCTGGCGCGGCCTGCGCAAAGATGTGCGCATCTGATCCAGATCCTGCATAGCTTGCCAGCGTGCCAAAATCCACCAGCACGTCAAAGCCCTACTCGAGGAGTTCACCGTGCCAGAAAGAAGGTTCGACCACGTCCACATCGACCTCGTCGGCCCCCTGCCGCCATCACAAGGTCACACGCACCTGCTGACAATCGTGGACCGTACCACCCGCTGGCCTGAGGCCATTCCACTGACATCCACCACCACCGCCGACATTGCGAGGGCATTCATCGGTACCTGGGTCGCTCAGTTCGGCGTCCCCTCCGACATGACGTCGGATAGAGGCCCGCAGTTCACCTCTGATCTGTGGGCCGCCATCACCCGAAACCTCGGGGTAGCCATTCACCACACCACGGCTTACCACCCCCAAGCCAACGGACTGTGCGAGCGATTCCACAGGTCCATGAAGGCGTCCCTCTGCACCAGCCTCGAGGACGAGGCTTGGATCGACCGCCTCCCGTGGGTGCTACTCGGCCTATGCTCCGCGGTCAAGGAAGACCTGCAAGCCTCGGCGGCGGAACTCGTGTACGGCCAGCCGCTGCGTGTACCCGGAGAGTTCCTGCCCACCGCCACGACCCCCTGGTCGGCTGACCAGCAACGCCGCGCTTTCGCCAACCGAGCACAACAGTTCGCTCCGGTACCCACCGGCCGGCACGGCGAACCAGCAACCCGCGTACCACCTAGCCTGCACATGGCCAAATTTGTTTTCGTGCACCATGACGCCCACCGAGGACCTCTACGGCCCCCATATGACGGACCCTACAAGGTACTCCAGACGGGGAACAAGTTCTTCCTCCTCGAAGTGGGCGGCAGAACTGACAAGGTGTCGGTCGACCGGCTCAAGCTGGCGCACCTAGAGCCCGATGAACCCATGCAAGTGGGCCAACCCCCACCGCGGGGCAGACCGCCTAAGAGCCCGACGCGTCCGACCGCCCCGCTCCCGACACCAACCGCCAAGAGTCGTTCCAGCCGTGCCATCAAGCCGTCACGCTGGTTCGTATACTCCCTACTAGCAGATTCTGGGGGGAGCTGTGTGGTGTATCGATCACAGAAAGGACACAATCCGCTTTCCGGTCCGTAGATTATAAATCAGGCGTCATGCCTTTAAGAAGGATCACACCTTTAAGAAACTCGATCTGCAACATAGTTAAGCCCAGAGCGGGGGAGGAGCAGTCAAAGCTGTGCACTGATGAAAGGCAGTCGTACTTTGTGTAGTCTCTGACTCCATTTTGTGTTCAGCATGCAGCCTCAACAATTAAACCTTTTCTGTTGAACCTCTCCGAGTTCAGTATTTTTTGCTAGGAGTACGTAGACTCCTGCAGCATCTACTATTTCTAGGGCAACTTCCTTAAGTACCCTGGCATGTAGATTACCAGGCCCTGGGGATTTATCGGCCTTCAGTCCCATCAATTTTCCTAACACCATTTCCCTACAAATACTGATTTCTTTCAGTTCCACCCTTTCATCAGACCCTATGTTCCCCGGCATCTCAGGGAGGTTACTTGTGTCCTCCTTTGTGAAGACAGAACCAAAATATCTATTTAGTTGGTCTGCCATTTCTTTGCTCCCCATTATAAATTCCCCTGATTCTGACTGTGTGGTAAACCACTGTCATACCTGTCTGTAAGTGTATGTGTATTCCACTAGGTACAGGTCTGGACATGCCTCGGCTGACTCCTCCCACTATTCCAGGTATATAAGTGACTACCTCCCAGTCCCTTAGTATTCTGGATGGGTCGACCACTCGAGACAAGACCTTCATTCTTTAGTTAATAAAAGCCTGGTTGTTACTCGCTTAACCTCAGTCTTTTGAGTAATTGATGGCGCATCAATTTTATTAACTAAATTTTTTATAATGGAGAAGATCCTCACACCAGCGTGCCTGGACCTGGACAGTCGGGAAGCGGACGCTTCCACCAAGTTTGCTCACTGGCTCATGTGCTTCGAGACATTCCTGACTGCCTCCACTGCGGTCGTAACGGATGCGAACAAACTGTCTGTCCTGATCTCCAAGGTGAACCACCGAGTGTACTCAGTCATCCGGGACGCGACCTCGTACACAGCCGCCCTCCAGCTCCTCAAGACCCAGTACACGTGCCCTGTGAACGAAGTATACGCCAGGCACCTACTGGGGAGTCGCAAGCAACAACCTGGGGAATCGACTGAGGAATACCTCCAAGCTCTGTCCGTGCTTGGCCGGGCCTGTGGGTGTAAGGCGGTAACGCCCACTACGTACACGGAGGAACTGATCCGGGATGCTTTCGTAGCAGGCCACAGGTCCAACTACACCCGACAGCGACTGCTGGAGCAGAGTGACCTCACCCTCGACAAAGCCTCCGAAATTGCACTAACGCTGGACGCAGCCTACCGGGGCATGGATGCCTACTCCTCTGCACCGTGGACGCCGCGGGGAACGACAACCTGGGACACGGTAGGACAGCCCCATAGCACCGTGCCACCCCAGCCACAGCCCAATGACAGCCCAACTACCGCAGCAGTGTCCCAAAGCTAGACGGCAGTATCCCAAGGCCAGAAATGCTACTTCTGTGGCCAGGCCAAACACCCCAGAGCGCGCTGCCCGGCGAAGAATGCGACCTGCTCGGGCTGCGGGAAAAAGGGACACTACGCCAGCGTCTGCAAGGCCAAAGCCACCCCGAACGCCAGCAGCGCCGCGTGTGGGCCGTGCGAGCCGCCATCTTGGGCCCCCAACAGCGCCGCGTGTGGGCCGTGCGGGCCGCCATCTTGGGCCTCCCCAGCCATGTGCGAACCACCGCAGCAGCAGCCATCTTGGACGACTCCAGCCACATGGGAATCATGGACGCCGCCATCTTGGACACCAGCCGGGACGCAGCAGGCCGCCAACCCCCCCCCCCATCTGATACCCGCAGCGACACACCGACCCCTACGCTGGCCTCTGTTACGCTGGACCAAACGAGACCGCACCAACTAGCTCGGTCCAAAATGGACGTTAAGGTAAACGGCCATGCAATAAACTGCCTTTTTGACTCCGGGAGCACAGAGAGCTTCATCCACCCCGACACGGTGCGGCGTTGCTCTCTCCCAGTCCTGCCTGCACACCAGCGGATTTCTATGGCCTCTGAGTCCCAGTCAGCGGACATTGGCGGCTACTGCGTGGTGACACTAGTAGTAAACGGGACTGTGTTCAATAATTTTAAACTCCTGGTCCTGCCCGACCTCTGCGCTGCCGTTCTACTGGGGTTGGATTTCCAGTGCCACCTCAAAAGCGTTACGATGGCGTACGGTGGCCCCCTCCCCCAACTCACAGTCCGCAGCCAGCAGCCTCCAAATTGCCCGCCGCGCACCAGATGCAACCTCTCCACACTCAGAGTCCCACCCCCCCCACTGTTTGCTAACCTCACCCCCGACTGTAAGCCCATCGCCACAAAGAGCAGGCGATACAGTGCCGGGGACAGGGTTTTCATCAAAACCGAAGTGGAGCGGCTCCTGAAGGAGGGGATTATTGAGGGCAGCTCCAGCCCCTGGCGAGCCCAGGTTGTGGTCGTTAAGACCGGCGAAAAACAACGCCTAGTCATCGACTACAGCCAAACAATAAACCGCTACACCCTGCTGGACGCCTACCCACTCCCCCGCATAGCTGACATGGTCAACCTGATCGCGCAGTACCGCGTCTTTTCGACCATTGACCTGAAATCAGCGTACCACCAGCTCCCCATCCGCCCTGAAGACCGCCAGTATACTGCTTTTGAGGCAAACGGCCGCCTCTATCACTTCCTTAGGGTTCCCTTTGGCGTTACCAACGGGGTCTCCGTCTTCCAAAGGGAGATGGACCGGATGGTCGATCAAAACGCGCTGCAGGCCACCAGGGGGTCCGTTTTATTGGTCCTCACGTGTCTTCTCAGTAGTACCGGCCCTGGGGACGTCAGCCATGGCGGTAACGATGTCCCCGATGTGGACTTCCTTGGGAAGACAAACATTTTCTCGTGAGGGGTGGCATTGGTGGCAGTGCAGAGCAGTGACCGAATCGAGTGGAGCGCATCGGGGAGCACCTCCTGCCAGCGGGAGGTCGGAAGGCCCCTGGACTTTAAGGCTAGCAGGGCAGCCTTCCAAACTGTTGCATTCTCTCTTTCCACCTGTCCGTTCCCCCGGGGGTTGTAACTGGTGGTCCTGCTTGTGGCTATACCCCTAGCGAGCAGGTACTGGCGGAGTTCGTCGCTCATAAACGATGAGCCCCGGTCGCTATGGATATAGCTGGGGAAACCGAACAGGGTGAAGAGGCTGTTCAGACATTTAATGACCGTGGCACTGGTCATGTCCGGGCAGGGGATAGCAAACGGGAAACGGGAGTACTCGTCAATGATGTTGAGGAAGTACACATTGCGGTCAGAGGAGGGGAGAGGCCCTTTAAAATCGACGCTCAGGCGTTCGAAAGGGCGAGTGGCTTTTATCAGGTGGGCTCTGTCTGGTCTATAAAAGTGCGGTTTGCACTCAGCGCAGACTTGGCAGTTCTTGGTCATGGTCCTGACCTCCTCGATGGAGTAAGGCAGGTTGCGGGCCTTGATGAAGTGGAAGAACCTGGTGACCCCCGGGTGGCAGAGGTCATTGTGGAGGGCCCTCAGCCTATCGATCTGCGCGCTGGTGCAGGTGCCACGCGATAGGGCATCTGGGGGTTCATTGAGCTTCCCAGGCCGGTACAAGATCTCGTAATTGTAGGTGGAAAGTTCGATTCTCCACCTCAAGACCTTGTCATTTTTGATTTTGCCCCTCTGCTTGTTGTTGAACATAAAAGCAACTGAACGCTGGTCAGTGAGCAGGGTAAATCGTTTTCCGGCCAGGTAGTGCCTCCAATGGCGCACAGCCTCCACAATGGCCTGGGCCTCCTTCTCGACCGCGGAGTGTCTGGTCTCCGGGCCCTGGAGGGTTCATGAGAAGAAGGCCACAGGTCTCCCCACCTGATTAAGGGTGGCGGCCAGGGCAAAGTCGGACACATCGCTTTCCACCTGGAAGGGGATGGATTCGTCCACTGCGTGCATGGTGGCTTTGGCAATGTCCTCCTTGATACGGTGGAAGGCCAAGCGGGCCTCTGCCGTCAGGGGAAAAGAGGTGGACTTGATCAGCGGACGTGCTTTGTCTGCATAGTAGGGGACCCACTGAGCGTAGTAGGAAAAAAACCCTAGGCACCTCTTCAGAGCTTTTAGGCAGTGGGGCAGTGGGAGTTCCATAAGGGGACGCATCCGGTCCGGGTCGGGACCGATGACCCCGTGTTCCACAACACAGCCAAGGATGGCGAGGCGGTCTGTGCGGAATATGCACTTCTCCTTGTTATATGTCAGGTTCAGGAGTTGGGCGGTGTGGAGGAATCCATCCCCTTCCAGGTGGAAAGCGACGCGTCCGATCAGACTGCAAGGGACCTACGCTTTGTGTGGGTGTGTGTGTGGTGTGTGTATGTTGTGTGAGGGGGGGTATGGGGGTGTGTGTGTGGGTGTGGGTGTGTTTGTGAGGTGTGTGTGATTTCTGTGGTGTGTGATTTCTGTGGTGTGTGTATTGTGTGTGTGCGTGTGGTGTGAGTGTTTGTGGTGTGTGTGTGCTTGTATGTGGTGTGTGTTTGTGAGGTGTGTGGTGTGGTGTGTGAGAGTGTGTGGTGTTTGTGTGTGTGTGTGTTTTGTGTGTGTGTGTGTGTGGGGTGAGTGTTTTGTGGTGTATGTGCGTGTGTGTGTGTGGTGTGTATCTGTGTGTGTGTGGTGTGAGTGTGGTGTTTGTGTGTTATGTGTGTGTATGTGTGTGTGGGGTGTGTGGTTTGTGGTGTGTTTTGGTGTGTGTGTGTGTGGTGTGTGTTTTTGTGTTTGTGTCGAGGTGTGTGGTGTGTGTGTGGTGTGAGGGTGTGTGTGTGTGGTGTGAGGGTGTGTGGTGTGTGTGTGTTTTGGGTGTGGTGTGTATGTGTGTGATATGTGTGTGTGGTGTGTATGTGTGATATGTGTGTGTAGTGTGTGTGTGGTGTGTGTGTGTGTGGTATATGTTTGTGTTTGTATGTGTGGCGTGTGTGTGATGTGGGTGTGGTGTGAGTCTGTGAAGGTGTGTGTGGGGTGTGGGGGGGTGTGTGTGGGGTGTGCGTGTGAGGGTGTATGGTGTGTGTGTGGTGTGTGTGATGTGTGTGTGGTGTGTGTGTGTGTCTGGTGTGTGGGTGTGTGTGTGGTGTATGTATGTTGTGTGTGTGTGGGGGTGAGTGTGTGGTGTGCGTGGTGTGTGTGTGTGCTGTGTGTGACTGTGGTGTTTGTGTGTGATGTATTTGTGTGTGGTGTGTATGTGTATGTGTGTGATATGTGTGTGTGGTGTGTATGTGTGTGTGGTGTGTGTGTGGTGTGTGCGTGTGTGGTATATGTTTGTGTTTGTGTGTGTGGTGTGTGTGTGGGTGGTGTGTGGGTGTGGTGTGTGTCTGTGAGGGTGTGTGTGGTGTGTGGGTGTGGTGTGTGTGAGGGTGTGCGTGTGGTGAGTGTGTGGGTGTGGTGTGTATGTGGTGTGTGGTGTGAGGATGTGGTGTGTGTGTGTGATGCGTGTGTGGTGTGTGTGTGTGATGCGTGTGTGCTGTGTGTGTGTTTGGTGTGTGGGGTGTGTGTGTGTGATGTGTGCGTGTGGTGTGTGCATGTGTGGTATATGTTTGTGTGTGTGGTGTGCGTGTGCGTGAGTGTGGGGTGTGTGTTTGTGTGTGTGGTGTGTGTGTGTGGGTGTGTGTGTGGTGTGTGTATGTTGTGTGTGGGGGTGCGTGTGTGTGGGTGTGTGTGTGTGGTGTGTGTGCGTGTGTGTGAGGGTGTGTGTGGTGTGTGTGGTGTGTGGGTGTGGTGTGTAGTGTGTCTGTGATGTGTCTGTGATGTGTGTGTGTGTGGTGTGTGCATGTGTGGTATATGTTGGTGTTTGTGTGTGTGGTGTGTGTGTGTGTGGCGTGTGTGAGTCTGTGAAGGGGTGTGTGGGGTGTGTGTGGTGTGTGTGATGTGTGTGCGGTGTGTGTGATGTGTGTGCGTGTGGGGTGTGTATGTGTGTTTGTGGTGTGTGGGTGTGTGTGGTGTGTGTATGTTGTGTGTGGGTGTGTATGTGTTTGTGGGGTGTGTGTGGGGGGGTGTTGTGGTGTGTGATGTGTGTGTGTGTTGTGTGTGTGAGGGTGTGTGTGTGGTGTGTAGTGTGTCTGTGATGTGTGTGTGTGGTGTGTGCATGTGTGGTTTGTGTTTGTGTGTGTGGTGTGCGTGTGTGTGATGTATGTGTGTGTGGTGTGTTTGTGTGTGGGGTATGGTGCGTAGTGTGTCTGTGATGTATGTGTGTGTGTGGTGTGTGCATGTGTGGTATATGTTTGTGTGTGTGGTGTGTGTGTGTGTGGTGTGTTTGTGTGTGGGGTGTGGTGCATAGTGTGTGTGTGATATGTGCGTGCGGTGTGTACATGTGTGGTATATGTTTGTGTGTGTGGCGTGTGTGTGGTGTGCGTGTGTGTGATGTGTGGGTGTGGTGTGTGTGTGAGGGTGTGTGGTGGGGGGGTGTAGTGTGTGTGTATGTTCTATGTGTGTGGGTGTGTGAGTGTGGGGTGTGTGTGGTGTGTGTGTATGTTGTGTGTGTGGTGTGTCTGTGGTGAGTGTGGGTATGGTGTGTGTGGTGTGTGTGCTGTGTGGGTGTGGTGTGTGGGTGTGGTTTGTGAGCATGTGTGTGGTGTGTGTGTGTTTGGTGTGTGTGATGTGTGTGTGATGTGTGCATGTGTGGCGTGTAATGTGTGAGTGATGTGTGTTTGTGTTGTGTGTGTGGTGTGTGTAATGTGCATGTGTATGTGTGTGGTGTGTGTGTTTGTGGTGTGTGTGGTGTGTGTTGTATGTGTGTTTGGGGGGTGTGTGTGTGGTGTGTAGTTGTGTGTGTGTGTGAGGGTGTGTGTGTGGTATGTGTATGGTGTGTGTGTGGTGTGTGTGTGAGGGTGTGTGGTGTGTGTGGGTGTGGTGTGTGTATGTTGTGTTTGTGGGTGTGTGTGTGGTGTGTTTGTGTGGTGTGTGTATGTTGTGTGTGTGTGGGGGTGCGTGTGTTTGTGTGGGTGGTGGTGTGTATGTGTGTGGTGTGGGTTTGTGTGGGTGTGTCGTGTGTGTGGTGTGTGTGTTTGTGGTGTGTGTGGTGTGTGTGTGTGGGTGTGTGTAATGTGTGTGGTGTGTGTGGGTGTGTGTGTGCATGTGTGTGGTGTGTGTTGGTGCATGTGTTCGTGTGGTGTGCGTGTGTGTGTGGTGTGTGTGTGGTGTGTATGTATGTTGTGTGTGTGTGGTGTGTGTGTGAGAGTGTGTGTGTTGAGTGTGGGTGTGGTGTGTATGTAGTGTGTGTGATGTGTGGGTGTGGTGTGTGTGAGGGTGCGTGTGTGGTGTATGTGTGTGTGTGATGTGTGTGTGTGTGTGTATGGGTGTGGTGTCTATGTGTTTTGTGCGTGTGTGTCGGAGGGGTGTTTGGGGTGTGTGTGTGGTGTGTGTATGTTGTGTGTGGGGTGTGTGATTGTGTGTGTGCGTGGTGTGTGAATGTTGTGAGTGTGGGGGGGGCTGTGATGTGTGTATGGTGTGTGTGTGTGTGTGTGGTGTGTGTGCATGTGTGTGGTGTGTGTGGTGTATGTATGTTGTGTGTGTGGGTGTGAGTGTGTGGTCTGTGTGTGGTGTGGGTGTGTGGTGTGTGTGTTTAGTGTGTGTGGTGTGTGTGTGTGTTTAATGTGTGTATGTGTATGTGTGGTGTGTGTATGTTTGGTGTGTGTGCGCATGTGTGTTGTGTGTGAGTGGTGTGTTTGTGTGTGTGTGGTGTGTTTGTGTGAGTGTGGTCTGTGTGTGTGGGGTGTGAGTGGTGTGTGTGGTGTGTGTGTGTTTGGGGTGTGTGTGTGTGTTGTGTGGGGTGTGTGTGTGTTTGGTGTGTGTGTGTTGTGTGGGGTGTGTGTGTGTTTGGTGTGTGTGTGTTGTGTGGGGTGTGTGTGTGTTTGGGGTGTGTGTGTGTGTTGTGTGGGGTGTGTGTGTGTTTGGTGTGTGTGTGTTTGGTGTGTGGGGTGTGTGTTTGGTGTGTGGGGTGTGTGTGTGTTTGGGGTGTGTGTGTTAGGTGTGTGTGTGTTGTGTGGGGTGTGTGTGTGTTTGGGGTGTGAGTGGTGTGTGTGTGTTAGGTGTGTGTGTGTTTGGTATGTGTGTGGTGTGTGTGTGTGTGTTTTGTGTGGTGTGTGAGTGTGTGTTGGGGTATGTGTGTGTGGTGTGTGTGTGGTGTGTTTGGTGGGTGTGTGTGTGTTCGCTGTGTTTGTGTGTGATGTGTGTGTGTTTGGGTGGTATGTGTGTGTGGTGTGTGGGTGCGTCTGTGTGTGGTGTGTGTGTGTGTGTGTTTGGTGTGTGTGTGTGGTGTGTGTGTGTTTGAAGTGTGTGCGTGTGTGGTGTGGTGTGCGTGTGTGGTGTGTGTGTGTCTGTGCGAGTGTGGTGTTTGTGTGTGTGGTGTGTTTGTGTGTGTTTGCTGTGTTTGTGTGTGTGTGGTCTGTGTGTGTGGGGTGTGAGTGGTGTATGTGTATTGTGTGTGGTGTGTGTGTGTTTGGTGTGTGTGTGTTGTGTGTGGGGTGTGAGTGTGTGTTGGGGTATGTGTGTGTGTGAGGTGTGTGTGTGGTGTGTTTGGTGTGTGTGTGGTGGGTGTGGTGTGGTGTGTGTGGGGGGTTGGTGGGTGTGGTGTGTGGTGTGTGTGGGGGGTTTGCGTCTGATGTGTGTGTGTGTGTCTGAATGTGTGTGTGGTGTGGGTGTGAGTGTGGGGTGTGTGTGTTTGGTGTGTGTGTGTGGTGTGTGTGTGTGGTGTGTGTGTGTTTAGTGTGTGTGGTGTGTGTGTGTTTGGTGTGTGTGTGTGTTTATTGCGTGTATGCGTGTGTGTGGTGTGTGTATGTTTGGTGTGTGTGCGCATGTGTGTTGTGTGAGTGGTGTGTGTGTGTTTGTTGTGTGTGTGGGTGTGTGTTTGTGTGTGTGTGGAGGGGATGTTTGTGGTGTGTGTGGTGTGTGTGTGTGTGGTGTGTGTGTGTGTGGTGTGTGGTGTTTGTGGGGGGGTGTGCGTCTGGTGTGTATGGTGTATGTGCATGTGTGCTGTGTGTGCTGTGTGTGTGTTTGGTGTGTGTGTGAGTGTGGTGTGTTTGTGTGTGGGGTGTGTGTGTGTTGTGTGTGTGTGTGTGTGTGTGTGTGTGTGTGCGGGAGTGGTGTGTGTGTAAGGTGTGGGGGGGTGGTGTGTGTGTGTGCGCGTGTGTGGTGTGTGTGGTGTGTATGTAGGGTGTGTGTATGTTTGGTGTGTGTGGTATGTGTGTTTGGTGTGTGTGCGTGTGTAGTGTGTGTGTGTTGAGTGTGTGTGTGTGCGCTGTGTTTGTGTGTGGTGTGTGTGTGTTTGGGTGGTATGTGTGTGTGGTGTGTGGGTGCGTCTGTGTGGTGTGTGTGTGTGCGTGTGTGGTGTGTGTGTGTGGGGGGTGTGTGTGTGGTGTGTGTGTGTGCGTGTGTGTTTGAAGTGTGTTGTGTGTGCGTGTGTGGTGTGTGTGTGTCTGTGTGTCTGTGTGTATGTGGTGTGTGTACGTGGTATGTGTGTGTGTGGGGTGTGTGTGTGGTGTGTGTGTGTGAGTGTGGTGTGTTTGTGTGTGTGTGGTGTGTTTGTGTGTGTGTGTGGTGTGTTTGAGTGTGGTCTGTGTGTGTGGGGTGTGAGTGGTGTGTGTGGTGTGTGTGTTTGGTGTGTGTGTGTTGTGTGGGGTGTGTGTGTGTTTGGTGTGTGTGGTGTGTGTGTGTTGTGTGGGGTGTGAGTGGTGTGTGTGTGTTAGGTGTGTGTGTTGTGTGTGGTGTGTGTGTGTGGTGTGTGAGTGTGTGTTGGGGTATGTGTGTAGTGTGTGTGTGGTGTGTTTGGTGTGTGTGTGGTATGTGTGTTTGGTGTGTGTGCGTGTGTGGTGTGTGTGTGTTTGGGTGGTTGTGTGTGTGGTGTGTGTGTGCGTGCGTGTGTGGTGTGTGTGTGTGTGGTGTGTGTGTGTGTTTGAAGTGTGTGTGTGTGTGGTGTGTGTGTGTCTGTGTATGTGGCGTGTGTATGTGATGTGTGTGGGGTGTGTGTGTGTTGTGTGTGTGTGAGTGTGGTGTGTTTGTGTGTGTTTGTGTGTGTGGTGTGTTGTGTGTGGTGTGTGAGTGTGTGTTGGGGTATGTGTGTGTAGTGTGTGTGTGTTTGGTGTGTGTGTGTGGTGTGTGTGTTTGTGTGTGGTGTGTGTGTTGAGTGTGTGGGCTTATATCTGGTGGGTGTGTGTTTTGTGTGTGCCTGTGTGTGGGTGGGTGTGGGGAGTGTGTGGTGTGTGTGTGTTTAGTGTGTGTGGTGTGTGTGTGTGTTTAGTGTGTGTGTGCGTGTGTGTGGTGTGTGTGTTTGGTGTGTATGTGGTATGTTTGATGTGTGTGTAGTGTGTGGTGTTTGTGGGGGGGCTGTCTGGTGTGTGTGGTGTGTGTGTATGTGCGTGTGTGGTGTGTGTGCTGTGTGTGTGTTTGGTGTGTGTGTGAGTGTGGAGTGTTTGTGTGTGGGGTGTGTGTGTGTTCTGTGTGTATGTGTGGTGTGTGTGGTGTTTGTGTGTGTGTGTGGGTGTTTGTGTGTGGGTTGTGTGTGTGGTCTGTGTGTGTGTGTGTGGTGTGTGTGGTGTGTGTGTTGTGTGGTCTGCGTGTCTGGTGTGTGTGTGAGTGTGGTGTGTTTGTGTGTGGGGTTAGTGTGTTTGGTGTGTGTGTGGGTGTGTCTGTGTGTGGTGTGTGTGAGTGTGTGTTTGTGTGTGGTGTTTGTGGTGTTTTTGTGTGGGTGTGGGGTGTGTGTGTGTTTGTGGTGTGTGGTGTGTGGGAGGGTGGTGTGTGTGTGTGTGTGTGTGGTGTTTGGTGTGTGTGTGGTGTGTGTGTGGGTGTGGTGTGTGTGTGGGTTGTATGGTTTGTGTGTGGCATGTGTGGGAGGTGTGTGCGTGTGTGTGGGGAGGGTGGTTTTATGTGGGGGTGGGGGGGGGTGTGTGGATGTATGTGGTGTTTGTGGTGTTTGTGTGTGTGTGGTGTGTGTGGTGTGTGTGTGTGACGTGTGTGGGAGGTGTGTGTGGTGTGGTGTGTGTGTGTTTAGTGTGTGGTGTGTGTGTGTGGTGTGTGTGGTCTGTGTGTGTGTGTGGTCTGTGTGCAGTGTGTGAGTGTGGTGTGTTTGTGTGTGGGGTGTGTGTGTTTGGTGTGTGTGTGTCGTGTGTGTGTGTTGTGTGTGTGTGTGTGTGTGTTGAGTGTGGGGGTGTATATCTGGTGTGTGTGTGTTCTGTGTGTGGTGTTTGTGGTGTTTGTGTGTTGTGTGTGTGTTGTGTGTGTGGTCTGTGTGTGTGTGTGGTGCATGTGCAGTGCGTGTGTGTGAGTGTGGTGTGTTTGTGTGTGGGGTGTGTGTGTGTTTGGTGTGTGTGTGTCTGTGTGTGTTGTGTGGGAGTGTGTGTGTTGAGTGTGTGGGTGTATATCTGGTGTGTGTGTGTTCTGTGTGTGTGTGTGTGCGTGTTTGGTGTGTGTGTGGTCTGTGTGTGTGTGTGCGTGTTTGGTGTGTGTGTGGTGTGTGTGTGGTGTGTGTGTTGTGTGGTCTGTGTGTGCGTGTTTGGTGTGTGTGTGGTGTGTGTGTTTGGTGTGTGTGTGTGGTGTGTGTGTTGTGGTCTGTGTGTGTGTGGGGGTGTGTATGTGTGTGGTGTGTGTGTTTGGTGTGTGTGTGGTATGTGTGGTGTGTGTGTGAGTGTGGTGTGTGTGTGTGGGTGGTATGTGTGTGTGGTGTGTGGGTGCGTCTGTGTGGTGTGTGTGTGTGTTGAATGCGTGGGTGTATATCTGCTGGGTGTGTGTTCTTTGTGTGTTTGTGGTGTTTGTGGTGTTTGTGTGTGTCTGTGTGTGTGTGGGTGTGTGGGTGTGTGGTGTGGTTTGTGGTGTGTGTGGGGTGTGTCTGGTGTGTTTGGTGTGTGTGTATGTGCGTGTGTGGTGGGGGTGTGCGTCTGATGTGTGTGTGGGTGGTATGTGTGTGTGATGTGTGGATGCGTCTGTGTGTGGTGTGTGTGTGTGTTGAGTGTGTGGGTGTGTGTGTGTGGGTGGGTGTTCTGTGTGTGGTGTTTGTGTGTGTCTGTGTGGGTGTGGGTGTGTGGTGTGGGTGTTTGTGGTGTGTGTGTGGGGTGTGTGTTTGGTGTGTGTGTGTGTGTGAGTGGTGTGTTTGTGTGTGTGTGGTGTTTGTGTGTGTGTGTCGTGTGTGTTGTGTGTGTGTGTGTGTGTGTTGAGTGTGTGGGTGTATAACGTGTGTGTGTGTTCTGTGTGTGTGTGTTTGGTGTTTGTGTGTGTGTATGGTGTTTGTGTGTGTGTGTGTTGTGTGGTGTGTGTGTTTGGTGTGTGTGCATGTGTGTGAGTTTGGTGTGTGTGTGTGGTGTGTGTGTGTGTGGTGTGTGTGTGTGTGGTGTGTAGGTGCGTCTGTGTGTGGTGAGTGTGTGTGTTGAGTGTGTGGGTGTATATCTGGTGGGTGTGTGTTCTGTGTGTGTTTGTGTGTGGTGTGTGTGTGTGGGTGGTGTGTGTGGGGGTGGTGCGTCTGGTGTGTGTGTGGGGGGTGGTGTGTGTGTGGTTTGTGTGGTGTGTGTGTGGCGTGTGTTACGACTTCAAAGCATGACCTTCCTTTTTGAAATCAGTGCTGCCTATTTCTTTATTATATTTTTGGTTTCTAGATGTTTTTCTAATACATCTTTGAGTTAAAATTCCAATATCTTTCCTACCACCAATGTTAAGCTAACTGGTTTATAGTTTATAGGCTTTCGACTCCATCTGGCATGACGGTTTATTCCTGAAACTTATCGAAAGCGGGGTAGGGGGAAAAACATATGATGTAATTAAATCAATGTATACAAACAACAAATGTGCAGTTAAAATTGGAGACAAACAAACAAAATACTTCCCACAGGGGCGGGGGGTGACACAGGGCTCGCCAATCTCACCGACACTCTTTAATATTTACATAAATGAATTGGCAAAACTACTTGAACAATCTACAGCACCCGGCCTCACCCTATATGAATCCAAGGTTAAATTCCTCCTCTATGCAGACGACCTGGTTCTGCTGTCACCAACTAAGGAGGGTCTACAGCAGAACCTGGATCTGCTGGAATCGTACTGCCAGACTTGGGCCCTGACAATAAATCCCCAAAAAACCAAAGTCCTTGTGTTCCAGCAAAGATCCAGACATCAGGGACCCAAAATAAATTTCACAATAGGAACAACCAAAATTGAACAAACCACTAACTACACATACTTGGGATTAAAAATCAGTTCTACGGGAAACTTCAAACTGGCTGTGAATGAACTGAAAGAAAAAGCAAGAAGGGCTTTCTATGCCATTAAAAAATCAATCCAAATAGAAATCCCAATTAGCATTTGGCTCAAAATTTTCAAATCAGTAATTGAACCAATTGCACTCTATGGCAGTGAGGTGTGGGGACCGCTAACACAACAAGAATTTGCAAAATGGGACAAACACCCAATTGAGATCCTACATGCAGAATTCTATAAAAGTATCCTCCGGACTCAAAGGAAAACAGTAAACAATGCATGCAGGGCAGAACTAGGCCAATATCCATTAATAATCACTATCCAAAAAAGAGCCACCAAATTTTGGAAACACCTAGAAATGAGCAACCCCCAATGCTATCACAACGACGCCCTGAAATGCCAAGAGATGACCATAAAGAAGAATACCCTCAGTCAACTAGTCCTGGGACTCAGTGAAGTAACTACTAACACTACTAACAATAACCAGCCCCAGGACAGTGACAGCGTAACACAAAGAATTCGACCCAACACAATCGTCGCTAAGCAAAAGGAAAAATATCTGACATATTGGGCAGAAACAACAAAAACCCAAAGCAAACTCAATTGCTACTTGGCCCTAAACAGACAATACAACATAGGACAGCAAACTGAGAAAAATCTTGACAATGTACAGACTTAGTGAACATAGCCTGGCGATCGAAAAAGGTAGACACAGGCAGACCCGGCTACCAAGAGAGGACAGGATATGCTCTCACTGCAGTCAGGGAGTGGTGGAGACAGAGATGCACTTCCTCACAGCTTGTAGAAAATATCAGGGCATAAGGGAGAATTTCTACCCCAAAATTTACAAAAATATGCCCGGAATTCAGAAATTTGAATGACGACCAAAAACTCCCATACCTACTAGGGGAAGAGAGAAATTGTGTAACACTAGCGGCACACTATGTTACAGCTTGCCATAAACAGAGGGACAACCACTAAAGATAAGATAAGAGTATATATAAATTATATGAAAGTATATTTATACACCCAGGGATATATCTGTTTATACACTGTATGGATAGATCTGTATTTTTGTGAACAAACATGAATATTTTCCGATGCTTTGGCAACATAAGATGTAACTTGTCATGCCAATAAAGCGATTTGAATTGAATTGAATATAGTTTCCTCGATTTGTTCTGTCTCCCTGGTTATATATGAGAAGCACAGTAGCTGTCCGCCAGTCCTTTGCACTATTCTCTCTTCCATTGAATTTTTATATGTAATAAATAGTGTCTCTGATATCTCTTCCCTAGTTTATTTCAGTATGCATGGATGCAATCCATCTGGAACAGGGGATTTATCCTCTCTAAGTTTGGCTAGTTTTATCAATTATCTCCCTTTCTATTTTAAATGTCTTTAGGGGAAAAATTCAGTGGCTTTGCGCCTCCCGTTACCGCCCCAAAGCAACTAGCACCGGGCGCGGCGGGTGCCAACGCCTCCCACGAAATTCAGCGGGAGGGTGGCGGCGGCAGTAACCGTTAGCGTCCCGCGGCGCTGTGCCACCGGCGATGACATCATCGCCGTGCACAGCGTCGTGCTTGCGCCTCGACCGCGATCTTCGGTAGCGCCCCCTGACTTACCACCGAACGCTATGGCCAACGGGGTCAGGGGGGGCCTATCTGCGGAAGGGGTGGCGCTAATTAAAGGCGCGGTGCCAAGCGGGCCATTTTTGTTGCTGGCCGCCTGCCAGCACCTGCCCCCGTTGCCGTCCCTGGCCTCCTGCGCAGCCCCCCCACCCCACCCCCCCGCCTGCAGAGTGCCGGCTGCTCTCCGTGAGCCTAGCACTCCTCTTGGGTGCCAGGCTCTTTTGTCAGTACTCCAATCCCTGGTGGCCCAGCTGGGCCCCGGGTCACATTGCGCAAGGCCCCTCCCCTATAAGAAGGGGAGGAAGGCCTGCAGTACCGCGGCGTGACTTGCTGCAGTGCCCCAAGAGGAAGGCGGGGGCGACTTCCAGTCGCGCCCCGCTTCCCTCTTGGGGCACTACCAATGAGGGTGCGACTCAATTTTCGCCCCTTTATCTTTTTTGATCTATTCTTCTAATGTCATATCCACCCTGTTTAGTCTCCCTGCTAAATACTGAGGCAAAAGTATTTGTTCAATATTTCTGCCATTTCGCTGTCATCGCCCCCTCTCCCCCTTCCCCTCCCCTTTCCCCTTCCCCCTCCCCTTCCCCCCCTCCCCCTCCCCCTCCCCCTGCCCCTTCCCCTTCCCCTCCCCCTCTCCTTCAACTTCCCCCTCCCCTCCCCTTCCCCCTTCCCTCACCCTCGCCCTCACCCCCTCCCCCTTCCCCCTCCCATTCCCCCTCGCCTTCCCCCCTCTCCCTTCCCCCCCTTCCCCCTCCTCTTCCCCCTCTCCCCTTCCCCTTCCCCTCCCCTTCCCCCTTTCCCCTTCCCCCCTCCTCCTCCTCCCCTTCCCCCTCCCCTCCCCCTCCCATTCCCCCTCGCCTTCCCCCCTCCCCCTCACTACCCCCTTCCCCCTCCCCCTGCCCCTTCCCCCTCCCGCCTTCCCCTTCGCCCTCGGGGCCCTTGACCCTCCCCTTCCCCTCCCCACCCTTGCCGCCTCCCCCTCGCCCCTCCCCTTCCACTTCCCCCCTGTCCTTTCCCCTCCCCTTTCCCTCCCCTCACCACCCCTCCCCCTCCCCTTCCCCCTTTCCCCCTCCCCCTCCCCCTCCCCCCACCCCTTTCCCCTCCCCCCCTTCCTCCTCCCCTTCCCCTCCCCCTTCTTGCCCCCTCCCCTCCACCCTCCCTCCCCCTCCCCTTTCCCCTCCCCTACCCCTCCCCCCTGCCCCCATCCCCTCTCCCTTCCTCTCCCTTTTTCTCCCCTCCCCCACACCCTTTCCCCGCCCCCTCCCCTTCTCCTCCCCCCTTCTTCCCCCCCCTCCCTTTCCCCCTGAACCCTCCCTCCCCCTCCCCTCCACCTCCCCTTCCACACCCCTCCCCCACTCCCCTCCCCCACTCCCCTCCCCTTCCACCCCCTCGCCCTCTCCTTCCACTCCCTTCCCCTTCCCTCTCCCCACCCCTTCCCTCTCCCCTCCCCTCTCCTCCCCTCTCCTCCCCTCTCCCCCTCCCCCTTCCCCTTATCCACCCCATCCCCCTCCCATTCCCCTTCGCCCTCGCCCTCCCCTCCCCTTCCCCTTCCCCCTCCCCTCCTTCCCTTCCCACTCCCCCTCTCCCCTTCCCCTCCCCTTCCCCTCTCCCCTTCCCTTCCCCTCCCCCCTTCCCCTCCCCTTCCCCTTTCCCTCCTCCTCCCCCTTCCCCTCCCCCTTCCCCCTCGCCCCTTCCCCTCCCTCCCTTTCCCTTCCCCTCCCTCCCCCTCCCCCTTTCCCTTCCCCCGTCCCTTCCCCCTCACACTCCTTCCCCTCCCCCTCACCCTCCCCTTCCCCCTCTCCCCTTCCCCTTTCCCTTCCCCCTCCCCTTTTCCCTCCCCTCCCCCTCCCCCTCCCCCTCCACCACCCCTTCCCACTCCCCTCCCTTACCCCTCCCCTTTCCCCTCCCCTCCCTTACCCCTCCCCTTTCCCCTCCCCTTTCCTTCTGCCCCCCCTCACCCCTCCTCCTTTCGCCCTCGTCCTCCCCCTCCCCTTCCCCCTCGCCCTTCCCCCTCCCCCTCCCCTTCCCCCTCCCCCTGCCCTTGCCCCCCTCCCCCTCCCCCTGCCCTTCCCCCTCCCCCTCCCCCTGCCCTTATCCTCCCCTTCCCCCTGCCCCACCCCCGTCCCCTTCCCCTTATCCTCCCCTTCCCCTCCCCCTGCCCTTATCCTCCCCTTCCCCCTCCCCCCCCCCTCCTCTTCCCCTTCCCCCTCCCCTTCCCCTCCCCCTCGCCCTTCCCCCTCCCCTTCCCCTCCCCCCTCCCCTACCCCCCTCCCCCTTCCCTCCCTCCCCCCTCCCCTTCCCCCTCCCCTGCCCTTCCCACTCACCTGCCCTTCCCACTCACCTTCCCCTTATCCTCCCCCTCCCCCACCGCTCCCCTTATCCTCCCCTTCCCCCTCCCCCTCCCCCACCCCTCCCCTTATCCTCCCCTTCCCCCCTTCCCTTCCCGCTCCCTTCCCCTTCCCTTCCCCTTCCCTCTCCACCCTCCCCCCTCCCTCCCCCTTCCCTTCCACACCCCTCCCCCTCACCTCCCCCTCCTCCTTCCTTCCCCTCCCCCTTCCTTCCCCTCCATTCCC
>NC_140993.1:208061398-208189947 GCF_052327205.1 Somniosus microcephalus | reverse complement strand
CCCCCCTTCCCTTCCCTCCCCCCCTCCCCCTTCCCTTCCCTCCCCCCCTCCCCCTTCCCTCCCCCCCTCCCCCTTCCCTTCCCTCCCCCCCCCCCTCCCCCTTCCCTTCCCTCCCCCCCCTCACCCTTCCCTTCCCTCCCCCCCTCCCCCTTCCCTTCCCCCCTCCCCCTTCCCTTCCCCCCTCCCCCTTCCCTTCCCCCCCTCCCCCTTCCCTTCCCTCCCCTCCCCCTTCCCTTCCCCCCCTCCCCCTTCCCTTCCCCCCCTTCCCTTCCCTCCCCTCCCCCTTCCCTTCCCCCCCCTCCCCCTTCCCTTCCCCCCCCTCCCCCTTCCCTTCCCCCCCCCTCCCCCTTCCCTTCCCCCCCCTCCCCCTTCCCTTCCCCCCCCTCCCCCTTCCCTTCCCCCCCTCCCCCTTCCCTTCCCCCCCTCCCCCTTCCCTTCCCCCCCTCCCCCTTCCCTTCCCTCCCCTCCCCCTTCCCTCCCCTCCCCCTTCCCTTCCCTCCCCTCCCCTTCCCTCCCCTCCCCCTCCCTCCCTCCCCTCCCCCTTCCCTTCCCTCCCCTTCCCTCCCCTCCCCCTTCCCTCCCTCCCTCCCCTTCCCTCCCCTCCCCTTCCCTCCCCTCCCCCTCCCTCCCTCCCCTCCCCCTTCCCTTCCCTCCCCCTTCCCTCCCCTCCCCTCCCTCCCTCCCCTCCCCTTCCCTTCCCTTCCCTCCCTCCCCCTTCCCTTCCCTCCCCTCCCCCACTCCCCCCCACCCCCTCCCCCACTCCCCCCCACCCCCTCCCCCCCACCCCTTCCCCCCCACCCCTTCCCCCCACTCCCCCCCACCCCTTCCCCCCACTCCCCTTCCCCCCACTCCCCCCACTCCCCCCCCACCCCTTCCCCCCCTTCCCCCCCCACCCCTTCCCCCCCTTCCCCCCACTCCCCCCACTCCCCCCACTCCCCCCCTTCCCCCCACTCCCCCCCCACCCCTTCCCCCCACTCCCCCCCCACCCCTTCCCCCCACTCCCCCCCCACCCCTTCCCCCCACTCCCCCCCCACCCCTTCCCCCCACTCCCCCCCCACCCCTTCCCCCACTCCCCCCCCACCCCTTCCCCCCACCCACTCCCCCCCCACTCCCCCCAACCCACTCCCCCCCCACTCCCCCCACTCCCCTTCCCCCCACTCCCCTTCCCCCCCCCCACCACTCCCCCCCCCCCACTCCCCCCCCACTCCCCCCCCCACTCCCCCCCCACCCCTTCCCCCCCCCACTCCCCCCCCACCCCTTCCCCCCCCCCACTCCCCCCCCACCCCTTCCCCCCCCCCACTCCCCCCCCACCCCTTCCCCCCCCCACTCCCCCCCCACCCCTTCCCCCCCCCCACTCCCCCCCCACCCCTTCCCCCCACTCCCCTTCCAGGTGTCCCGACCAGCCGGTGTGATGACAACCCACATGATGCAATTTCAACTCCAGTATTTAAAGGGACACTCCATGCAATTTCAATGAGTTTGGAGTTGGGAGCCAAAGAGAAGGAAATGGGTGAATGGAGTCTAGAAGGTCAAAGGCTGCCTCGGTTCGGTGATGCCTCCCTGGATCTGCTGCTGGGGGCTGTGAGGAAGAAGCCAGCTGGGGACACCAAGAAGGCGTGGTTGGAGGTGAGGTTGGGATGGGCAGGAGAAATGGGATTAAGAAGACGGTTTGTAGTGGAGAAGGGAAGCTGCGGTTAGCTTTGCATTGCAGGATGATCCTGGAATAGTGAGCAGTTTTGGCTGAGGAGAGCTTTATGTGGTCCAGCCAGATCTGGTGATGAATGGTTAAACCATTTGACTGCAATAAACGTTCAAGTCTGCAACCCTTGGATATAAGGGAGCAGAGATGGGGGCCGTACCAAGGAGAACAACCAGGGTGAGAGAGAGTATAGTTTTTTTATAGAAACATAGAAGATAGGAGCAGGAGTAGGCCATTCGGCCCCTCGAGCCTGTTCCGCCATTTAATGAGATCATGGCTGATCATCCAAATTCAGTACCCTGCCCCTGCTTTCTCCCCATATCCCTTGATCCGTTTAGCCTTCAGAAATATATCTAACTCCTTCTTGAATATATTTAATAAGTTGGATTCAACAGCCTTCTGTGGTATAGAATTCCACAGATTCACCACTCTCTGGGTGAAGAAATTCCTCCTCACCTCAGTCCTAAATGGCTTGCCCCTTATCCTTAGACTGTGACCCCTGGTTCTGGACTCCCCCGCCATCGGGAACATCCTTCCTGCATCTAGTCTGTCTAGTCCTGTTAGAATTTTATAAGTTTCAATGAGATCCCCTCTCATTCTTCTAAACTCTAACGAATATAAGCCGAATTGACCCAATCTCTCTTCATACGTCATTCCTGCCATCCCAGGTATCAGTCTGGTGAATTTTCGCTGCACTCCCTCCATGGGAAGAACATCCTTCCTCAGATAAGGCAACCAAAACTGCACACAATATTCAACGTGTGGTCTCACCAAGGCCCTATACAACTGCAGCAAGACATCCTTGCTCCTGTACTCGAATCCTTTGCTATGAAGGCCAACATACCATTTGCCTTCTTAACTGCCTGCTGCACCTGCATGCTTACCTTCAGCGACTGGTGCACAAGGACACCCAGGTCTCGTTGCATTTCCCCCTTTCCCAATCTTGCCGTTCAGATAATAATCTGCCTTCCTGTTTTTGCCACCAAAGTGGATAACCTCGCATTTATCCACATTATACTGCATCTGCCATGCATCTGCCCAATCACCCAACTTGTCCAAATCGTATTGGAGTTTCTCTGCATCCTCCTCACAGCACACAAGGCCACCCAGCTTTGTGTCATCTGCAAACTTGGAGATATTACATCTAGTTCCCTCGTCTAGATCATTAATATATATTGTGAATAGCTGGGCTCCTAGCACCGATCCCTGCGGTACCCCACTAGTCACTGCCTACCACTCGGAAAAAGACCCGTT
Source organism: Somniosus microcephalus (assembly GCF_052327205.1). NCBI lineage: Eukaryota > Metazoa > Chordata > Chondrichthyes > Squaliformes > Somniosidae > Somniosus > Somniosus microcephalus. The sequence goes on along the minus strand of NC_140993.1, from coordinate 208,186,994 downwards.
TATTCCAACTCTTTGCTTCCTGTCTGCCAACCAGTTCTCTATCCAAGTCTGTACCTTACCCCCAATCCCATGTGCTTTAACTTTGCACGCCAATCTCTTATGTGGGACCTTATCGAAAGCCTTCTGAAAGTCCAAATACAGGAAACTCTTTGGTATCCGGCACCGACGGGACCGGGATGGTGCTGGTTGATTAAAAATTCCGAGAGGGTTATGTACCGAGGCTATTTTTAACAAGCAAAATTTCAAAAATCAAGAAATGTGTACTATACAGTAATTGGGTACTCGACTACAGAATGTTGTGTTAAATGGATGGTGGAAGATGCTTGATTAAGTACAGTACTGCCAGTTGAGGGTAATCCATAACTTTTTAATTACTTAACAGTAAAACAAAACTTATACAGTAAACAATTGTACACAGCGCGGGAGAGTCAGACTCCTGTTATTGAGGTGCTCGGACTTCCGACAGCACCAAGAAGCCAAGTAGTGACAGTTTGGAGAACTACCCCCACTGACTAACTCGGCCACCGCGGGAGACTCGGACTCGGCAACATTTCCGTTTTTTGAGCTGTTATTTTTGGAGTATGAATTTTGCTGGTTAATAGAGAATTCCGGATATTTAGGTGCCATTTAAATGAGTTTCCTGTACACCACATCCACTGGTTCTCCCTTATCTATTCTACCAGTTACATCCTCAAAAAATTCCAGTAGATTAGTCAAGCATGATTTACGTTTTGTAAATCCATGTTGACTTTGTCCGATCCTGTCACTGTTTTCTACGTGCTCTGCTATTACATCTTTTATAATGGACTCTAGCATTTTCCCCACGACCGATGTCAGGCTTACCGGTCTATAATTCCCCGTTTTCTCTCTACCACCTTTTTTAAAAAGTGGGGTTACATTAGCTACCCTCCAATCCATGGGAACTATTCCAGAGTCTATAGAATTTTGGAAGATGACCAGCAACGCATCTACTATTTCCAGGGTGTAGGGGGGCATCTTTTAACTGGTTTAAGGTAATTTACCTGGTCAGGCTTCCTTTGCCTGCACTCTGACCAATTCCAACCTTTTACCTGGTTTACGGTAATTCACCTAGTCAGGCAGCCCTTTTTGCCGCTACACTGTAAACCAATTTCCAAACAGCGGTTTCGAATCGCTACCCCACCTTCCAGTTCTGACTGGAGGGCTTATAATTAATGATATCAAACGGACAAATGGTCTGGATGAGAGAAAAATCAAGCTTTATTAACTAAATAAACGATACCACACGAACACAGTAATTACAGTAAAATTGCTTAAATGGAGGAAGGCAGATGGCAAAAACGAGGGGTAAGTGGCTACAATGTTGATTTAACAATCTTAGCAATTTCCCCTAAATTACCACCCCTAACTCCTTACTAGGTTGCCTTGCTGAGGAGTCAGAAAACCTGCTCACCTGTGGTCCAGCGAAGTAAGAGAGAGAGATAGCTTCTCAGGAGCTATCTTTATACCCTGGTGATCTCCTGCTGTTTTGCTGTCTGCAAAATTCGCGCCCAAAGTTCCAATATACAAGAGAAAAGCTGTGATTGACTGATTCAAAGTGGTTGGAATGGGTTAATGTGTCTGCACTGTGGGGCCGAAATGTTCCCGCCCACATCCGGAGCTCACCTGGGCTAAAACAAAAGGGAATGCAACTGCCCTATTGTCCAATAATGGGTAATTCAAAAACCCATTCAATTCTTAAACTGTTCCCTTTCAAAAGTCCGTTCCATGGCTTCAGTATCTCCATTGTGTGTGTAAGGGCTATTGAATGGCTGAATTGCTGTGTAAACAGAAGCAGTTTCAATCGATTGTGCTTGCGGTTAGTCTCAAGTGGGTTAATCCCTTATGTCAATATAAACAACATCGATTGCTTAGAAGGGAACCTCCCTTTGATTGGCAGGTCTTACTCACAGCCGCTGCTAGATCCTCCCACACATACACACTCCAAGCTACTAGCTGCTCTTTTAAGCCTATTTGGCCATGCTTTCTGACGGCCATTTTCAAACCTCTTTGAAATATTCACAGTTCGAAACTCAGATGTACCATTTTTAATAAAATGTAATGTCTTAGATCCTGATGTTGCCCAAGTGCTGCTCTGCTCAACGCCGCTTTTCATGATTCTGGGTATGTTTTAAAAACACTGTCCTACCCAGAGGCAATTCAAAACACATGATTCTTCATCCACGATGTGGACCAATATTTTTCAATCTTCAGGGAAAATAGGGGAATTTTGTGAACCCTTACATTCCGCCCTTTTGATACTCCCAGCTTGATTGAAGTATCAACTCGAAGGAATGAGCAAAATTTTCAGACCCCCTCACAAACAACCATCCCCCATGTTTACGTAATAGCTATCTGCCACTGATCCCCCAAACCGTCGACTCCCCTAAAATTCGAGAAAAACCGTGGTATGGTAGGCATCTTACAGAAACATCAATTTACAATAAAGGGTCGCACACCCCTGCATCACTTGTCACATTATACAATGTAATCAAAATTTACAAACACTTGTTACATTATAACTTATTACAAAATGTTGCAATCTCAGTTACACAATGTAATCAAAATGATCCCAAGCACGGAGAGGGTCCTACGCCTCTGCTCAACTTGGAGTTGTCACAAAATGATCCCAAGCACGGAGAGGATCCAACGCCTCTGCTCAACTTGGGGCTGTAACACAAAATCTTGAACCACATGCTTAAATAAAACCCCGACCATCACGTGCCAATGATAGGTTGCGAAATTCGAGTGGGTATTGCTCCTCCCACCCGGGCAGTAAATGTACATTCCACCCCCCTTTGATTGTCTTAAACTTTAAAACAGGCAGAATGGATTTACAGACCAGCCTGCTCCGCCAGCCCCGAGCCGTTCCCTTGTCCCTTTGTGGAGGCGGGGTACCCCTCATGTTCAAGATTACATTAGCACAGACCGAGACCGGGGAGTATGGGATTGCGACTCCCAGTCCCTCCCCCTCCCGTCTTCCCTCGACTGGCTGCAGAAAATGATGGGTGCCTGTGTGGCGGCTCTCCCTGGCCCCACACTGAAGCTTGGATCCCAGATCCAGCCATCCTTCCCAGCCACACTTACCCTCTAACCTTGCCCGTGTGCCCCAGGTGAGTTCCTCCCTCCCCCGAACGCACCCACGCAACTCTTGGGTCTCCCCCTCCTCTTTACAATCTTTCCCGGGCCATCACCACCCACTCCCGGGGAACGCGTCCCTATCTGACAAGGCGCCCGCGCTTCCCCACCATGACTCCTCAACAGCTAGGTCTCCCGCAAGTGAACTTCGGTCAGGATAGTGCTGGGTTGGGGGCCGTGCCCCACCCAGCTGGGACCATCTCTTCCACGTAGGAGGAGTAGGCAAGTTCCTCCGGACCCTGTCCAGTTTTTCACGAAGCTCGCTGCGGGGTTTCCCTCTGGATTTGTCCAGTGGCGAGGTGATCCCCAACATTCTGTATCCATATCTTCATTCGCCGCCCAGCCCGGGCTGGGCGAACAGGGCTGCTTCATCTTCCACTCTCCTGCAAAACTTAAAAGGACATGCAGCCAGGTCTCACTGACCTGCTGCCTTAGGTGGAGACATGGACGGGTCCCTTGAACTCGGACCAAAATACAAACATTTGGCACACATGTAAACTTAAACTTTATACTAACTTGAAATTACCAGTTAATTCTAAACTTACAATTTACACCTTAAAGCAAGCTATATACACACATAGCTATAATACAAACGCCGCCCGTCTCTGGACGGCCAGGCTAATCTCTGGCACTGTCACAGATTGCTGCTGGCTGCAGTGAAGCTGGACTGCCTCCTGTCTCTGGTCCCCCGCAGCTTATGGCTGTTGATTGGGAACCCCTGTGTTCCGTTTCCTCCTGGGCTCGGGAGATTGCTCTCTGCGGCAGGTACCCTGGTGACCACCTCTCGAGTCAGTACAAAGAAGGTTCACTCGGTTAATCCCGGGGATGAGGGGATGGACATATGAAGAGAGGTTGAGTAGATTGGGACTCTACTCATTGGAGTTCAGAAGAATGAGAGGCGATCTTATTGAAACATATAAGATTGTGAAGGGGTTGGATCGGGTGGATGCAGGGAAGATGTTCCCGATGATGGGTGAAACTAGAACTAGGGGGCATAGTCTTAGAATAAGGGGCTGCTCTTTCAAAACTGAGATGAGGAGGAACTACTTCACTCAGAGGGTGGTAGGTCCATGGAATATGCTGCCCCAAAAAGCTGTAGAAGCTACATCATTACATAAATTTAAAACAGAAATAGACAGTTTCCTAGAAGTAAAGAGAATTAAGGGTTACGGGGAGCGGGCAGGAATGTGGACATGAGTCTAGGTTCGGATCGGTCATGGCCCTGTGGGTAGCGGAGCAGGCCCAGGGGCCGTGTAGCCTGATCCTGCTCCTATTTCATGTGTCTCGTTCTGTTAGATTCAGGAGATGGTTCTATGATAGTGGATTGGCGGTTAGGATCAGATCAGCCATGATCTTATTGAATGGCGGAGCAGGCTCGAGGGGCCGATTGGCCTACTCCTGCTCCTATTTCTTATGTTCTTATGTTCTTGGGCTTGCGGACCCGCTGAGACCTTCTGAGGGGCGTCTCTGTGGGGGAAACTTTGGCTGGCGGACCCTGATGTGGGTTGCAGCCCTAGCTGGCTGGGAACCTTCTCCCCCTGGTGCCAACAGCCTGCACTGTATAAGGTACCTGGCAGCCTGCTGGTAGAAATCTCCCTCTCCCGATCCAAAACCTGGTGTCAGCTCCCTCCCTATGTCTTCTGCAAGAGGGATTGCTATCCCTGCCTCCCCAGGGTCCCACATCATGGGGGGGACCACTCTGGAAGCGGGCTGGGAAGCTGGTCCCTTTAAACAGGCCACTGCGCCTGCGTGGATCTCCTCCCCGGAGTCCCGCGGCAGAGGCTGTGAAATCTCTGTCTTTAAACAACTATCATATTAATTGGACAAATCAAATTGGGCAGAGCAGCCTTGAGGATGAGTTCATTGAGTGTATTAGGGATGGGTTTCTTGAGCAGTATGTAACTGAACCGACCAGGGGGCAAGCAACCTTAGATCTGGTCCTGTGCAATGAGACGGGATTAATTAAAAATGTCCTAGTAAAGGATCCCCTTGGAATGAGTGACCATAACATGGTTGAATTCCATATTCAATTAGAGGGTGAGAAGGTTGGATCTCAAACAAGCGTGCTAAGCTTGAATAAAGGAGACTATGAAGGTATGAGAGCGGAATTGAGTAGAGTGGATTGGGAAAATAGATTAAAGGGTAAGACGATACATGATCAGTGGTGTACATTTAAGGAGTTATTTTACAACTTCCAAAAAATATATATTCCACTGAGAAGAAAAGGGTGCAAAAGAAAAGACAGCCATCCGTGGCTAAGTAAAGAAATTAAGGATAGTATTCGACTAAAAACAAGGGCATATAAGGTAGCCAAATCTAGTGGGAGGATAGAGGATTGGGAAAACTTTAAAAGACAGCAAAAAATAACAAAAAGATTGATTAAGAAAGGGAAGATAGATTATGAAAGTAAATTAGCAAAAAATATAAAAACAGATAGTAAGAGTTTTTATAGTTATATAAAAAGAAAGAGGGTGGCTAAAGTAAATGTTGGTCCCGTAGAGGATGAGACCGGGAAATTAATGGTGGGAAATATGGAGATGGCAAAAACACTGAATGAATATTTTACATCAGCCTTTACAGTAGAAGACACTAAGAATATCCCAACACTGGACAAACAGGGGGCTAAAGGGGGGGAGGAGCTAAACACGATCAAAATCACTAAGGAAGTGGTACTCGGTAAAATAATGGGACTCAAGGCGGATAAATCACCTGGACCTGATGGCTTACATCCTAGGGTCTTGAGGGAAGTGGCGGTAGGGATTGTGGATGCATTGGTAATAATTTTCCAAAACTCCCTGGACTCGGCAAAGGTCCCGGCAGACTGGAAAACTGCTAATGTAACACCCTTATTTAAAAAGGGCAGTAGACAGAAGGCTGGAAACTATAGACCGGTTAGCCTAACATCTGTGGTGGGTAAAATTTTGGAGTCCATTATTAAGGAGACAGTAACAGGACATTTGGATAATCATAATTTAATAGGACAAAGTCAGCATGGTTTTATGAAGGGGAAGTCATGTTTGACAAATTTGCTGGAGTTCTTTGAGGAAGTAACGTATAGGGTGGATAAAGGGGAACCAGTGGACGTAGTGTATTTAGACTTCCAAAAGGCATTTGGCAAGGTGCCACACAAAAGATTATTGCTTAAGATAAAAAATCACGGGATTGGGGGTAATATTCTGGCATGGATAGAGGATTGGCTATCTAACAGAAGGCAGAGAGTTGGGATAAATGGTTCATTCTCAGACTGGCAATCAGTAACTAGTGGTGTTCCGCAGGGGTCAGTGCTGGGTCCCCAACTCTTTACAATCTATATTAACGATTTGGAGGAGGGGACCGAGTGTAACATATCAAAGTTTGCAGATGATACTAAGATGGGAGGGAAAGTAGTGAGTGAGGAGGACATAAAAAACCTGCAAGGGGACATCGACAGGCTAAGTAAGTGGGCAGAGATTTGGCAGATGGAATACAATACTGGAAAGTGTGAGGTTATGCACTTTGGCAGGAAAAATCGTTGAGCAAGTTATTATCTTAATGGCAAGAAACTGGAAAGTACTGAAGTACAAAGGGATCTGGGGGTCCTGGTGCACGAAACTCAAAAGGTTAGTATGCAGGTGCAGCAAGTGATTAAGAAGGCCAATGGAATGTTGGCTTTCATTGCTAGGGGGATAGAATATAAAAATAGGGAGGTATTGCTTCAGTTGTACAAGGTATTGGTGAGGCCGCACCTGGAATACTGCATACAGTTTTGGTGTCCATACTTAAGAAAGGACATACTTGCTCTCGAGTCAGTACAGAGAAGGTTCACTCGGTTAATCCCTGGGATGAGGGGAGGTTGAGTAGATTGGGACTCTACTCATTGGAGTTCAGAAGAATGAGAGGCGATCTTATTGAAACATATAAGATTGTGAAGGGGTCGGATCGGGTGGATGCGGGGAAGATGTTCCCGGTGATGGGTGAAACTAGCACTAGGGGGCATAGTCTTAGAATAAGGGGCTGCTCTTTCAAAACTGAGATGAGGAGGAACTACTTCACTCAGAGGGTGGTAGGTCCATGGAATATGCTGCCCCAAAAAGCTGTAGAAGCTACATCATTACATAAATTTAAAACAGAAATAGACAGTTTCCTAGAAGTAAAGGGAATTAAGGGTTACGGGGAGCGGGCAGGAATTTGGACATGAGTCTAGGTTCGGATCGGTCATGGCCCTGTGGGTAGCAGAGCGGGCCCAGGGGTTGTGTAGCCTGATCCTGCTCCTATTTCATGTGTCTAATTCTGTTAGATTCAGGAGATGGTTCTGTGATAGTGGATTGGCGGTTAGGATCAGATCAGCCATGATCTTATTGAATGGCGGAGCAGGCTCGAGGGGCCAATTGGCCTACTCCTGCTCCTATTTCTTATGTTCTTATGTTCTTATGTAAACAGGTGCGCCTGTGTGAAAAAGCTGAGGAAGAGCCGCTGTGGTTCCGCCCACAACTGCGCCTGCGCAAACTATCTTTTCGGAGTCCCTCGGCAGAGGCTGTGAAGCCTCTGGCTTCAAGCAGGCGATCGCGTCTGCGCGGGAAAACTTATGAGGAGCCGCTGGGGTCCCGCAGGCAACTGCGCCTGCGCAAACTATCTCGCTAAAAAGGATTGGAAGAACCGCTGAGTCTTCCAAGCAGGCCGCTGTGCCTGCGCGTATTGTTTGGGAAGCGGGGATCTTTAAACAGCTGACTGCGCCTGCGCGCTCGGCCTCAAACTGAGCAAGAGCCGCTGGGGGTTCCGGGTCCGCGACTGCGCCTGCGCGAACCCGGTGTTAGGGAACCTTTTCCCTTGGGCGTGCAGCTGCGCCTGCGCGGGACATCCTGTTGGCAAAATTCTCCCCCCAGGCGCACGACTGCGCCTGCGCAGGAAAACTGAGGAAGCGCCGCTCGGGGTACGGGCTGGGGAACCGCGCCTGCGTGAGCAGTTTCTGTGAATGGATGGGCAGCAGCCTGCTGATTTCTAATCCCAGGCTGCTGTTTCTCTGTTTCTGAGCCACCTAACTTTTTCAAATTTGAACTTTGGGCAAAATTAGGGTCCCACTGGGGCAGGGAAGTGTGCCAATTTGTGGGCTGGACAACTTTTCCCTGGAAACAAGCCACAGTGCCTGTTTTTACATTCTGCGAACTTGCACTTGACTTGTACAATTTTTCTGAATTTCTCTGTGTCCCATCCCTGCCTGTAATCACTGCCACTGGCCCGGACTCATATGGGTCCCAGAAAGTGCCTGCATGTGCACCCTCCTTGGCCAGCCTACCGGCCAGTCATTGTGGGGAGGCAGAGGTGGGCGAGGGGGGTGCAGCACCACTGATGGCTGCTACCTTTCCCTGGTTGGTCAGGAGAGACCGCATGGCCTCCAGTAGCGACTCAACTGAGGCGGGGGAAATTCCTGTCTCTACCCTTTGGACTGGGGCTGTGGGATTCTTTCCCTTGCTATCCTTCCAGGAATTCTTACAGTCTTTTCTCCAGTGACCGTCTTTCCCACACCCATAGCAATTTAACTTAGCCTGGGAGGGGCTGTTCCCCTCCTGGTGCCACTCTTTCTTATACTGAGCCCTAGGTTTAACCTCGTGGACTTTACCCTTTTGCTGGGGGCTCTTACTATTCCTCCCATTCCTGTATGCTACTGTGAGCTGCCGGATTACAGTCTCTTCAGTTGCTAGGGGGTCTCGGGAGTCAAACCAGGTATCAGCTTTTACCTTTATCTGGGGCAGGCAATTGGACACCAGGCAATGAAGCCATTGGGTCTGCTGCCGCTGGTTCAGTTGTGCCCTATCTTGTCCCCCTGCACAGGCACGGTTGTAGACTGGCCACAGCCTATCTGCAAATGCCTGTGGGGTCTCCCCTTCCTTCTGCAGGGTTTTCCCTACGCGATCGAACGGATTGCCGTCGTTCGCACCCATGGCTTCCAGTATTTCCTCCTTCAGGTCCTCAAAACCCTTCTGCCCGCTCTTGGCCTCATCCGAAAGGGTCTGATAGAGCTTGCTATCCACAGAGAAAAGCAACATTCTGGCTTTCTCTTCATCATCACAGCCATTAACACCGGCTGCCTGGTCTACTTGTTGGAAGTGCATTGAGGGGTCTCCCTTTTCAGAGAGCACGGGAATATGGTTCACCATGCCTCTGAGCTGTGGGGTAGCATAGGGCACCATATAGGTATGCTGAACAGCCCCTGGGTTATTATCGTTCACGGGCAAACCGTACCTCTGTTGTCGCAGGGGGTACACTGGTCCTGGTCCCTGCCTGCCTAGCGGGACCTGCTGGCATTCTCCCACCACCCCATTGTCCACTCCTTTTTGCTACCAGAGCCCCTCGAGACTTGGAGCTGTGGACTGCTGTCTTGGGATCTCTAGTTCCCAATCCAGCACTGCTCTGGTGCTGCCTGTGGGGCGGTCTGGTTTGGGCTGCCAGTAAAATCCGGCTGACCTGCCTTCGGGCTGATCACACAAATCGTCCCCTTTGCTGCTTTTAAAGCCATGTTAAGGCTTTCTATCTCTGCCCTACAGGGGCCATGATCTGCTTCACTAAACCTTTGGGCGCAGGCCAGCTTATAAGCTGTCTTTACTTCCCTAACCCTTTCCTCCTGCTCTGTTACTTCTGAGGTGAGGCGGGCATTCTCTTCCCGCAGTCTCATCTCGCTATCTCTGGCCTCAGTGACTTCCTGCACCAGGCGCTCTATAAATGCCTGGCATTTTTCAAACTGGGACTCCCGATTCTTGGCCTCTTTAGCCTCCTCCTGCACCCTCATCTCACCCTTCTTAACCCAGCCACCTATACCATGATAGGTCAGCCTACATGCTGCCGCTAACACCCGCAGGGCTACCCACATACTGACAGCGAGAGAAACAAGAGCTGATGCTTTCTCCAGATCCAGACCACTTATCAAATCAAAAACTGCCTCCAGTCCTGTAGGGGGGCATCTTTTAACTGGTTTAAGGTAATTTACCTGGTCAGGCTTCCTTTGCCTGCACTCTGACCAATTCCAACCTTTTACCTGGTTTACGGTAATTCACCTAGTCAGGCAGCCCTTTTTGCTGCTACACTGTAAACCAATTTCCAAACCGGTTTCGAATCGCTACCCCACCTTCCAGTTCTGACTGGAGGGCTTATAATTAATGATATCAAATGGACAAATGGTCTGGATGAGAGAAAAATCAAGCTTTATTAACTAAATAAACGATACCACACGAACACAGTAATTACAGTAAAATTGCTTAAATGGAGGAAGGCAGACGGCAAAAACGAGGGGTAAGTGGCTACAATGTTGATTTAACAATCTTAGCGATATCCCCTTAATTACCATCCCCCAACTCCTTACTAGGTTGCCTTGCTGAGGAGTCAGAAACCCTGCTCACCTGTGGACCAGCGAAGTAAGAGAGAGATAGCTTCTCAGGAGCTATCTTTATACCCTGGTGATCTCCTGTTGTTTTGCTGTCTGCAAAATTCGTGCCCAAAGTTCCAATATACAAGAGAAAAGCTGTGATTGGCTGATTCAAAGTGGTTGGAATGGGTTAATGTGTCTGCACTGTGGGGCTGAAATGTTCCCGCCCACATCCGGAGCCCACCTGGGCTAAAACAAAAGGGAATGCAACTGCCCTATTGTCCAATAATGGGTAATTCAAAAACCCATTCAATTCTTAAGCTGTTCCCTTTCAAAAGTCCGTTCCATGGCTTCAGTATCTCCACTGTGTGTGTAAGGGCTATTGAATGGCTGAATTGCTGTGTAAACAGAAGCAGTTTCAATCGATTGTCCTTGCTGTTAGTCTCAAGTGGGTTAATCCCTTATGTCAATAAACAACATCGATTGCTTGGAAGGGAACCTCTCTTTGATTGGCAGGTCTTACTCACAGCCACTGCTAGATCCTCCCACACATACATACTCCAAGCTGCTAGCTGCTCTTTAAAGCCTATTTAGCCATGCTTTCTGACGGCCATTTTCAAACCTCTTTGAAATATTCACAGTTCGAAACTCAGAGGTACCACTTTAATAAAATGTAATGTCTTAGATCCTGATGTTGCCCAAGTGCTGCTCTGCCCAACGCTGCTTTTCACGATTCTGGGTATGTTTTAAAAACACTGTCCTACCCAGAGGCAATTCAAAACACATGATTCTTCATGCACGATGTGGACCAATATTTTTCAATCTTCGGGGAAAATAGGGGAATTTTGTGAACCCCTACAAGGGCCACTTCCTTAAGTACCCTAAGATGTAGATTATCAGGCCCTGGGGATTTATCGCCTTCAATGCCATCAATTTCCCTAACACCATTTCCGTACAAATACTGAGTTCATTCAATTCCTCCCTCTCATTAGACCCTATGTTCCCCGACTGGGGACAAGGGCATCAAAGGTGGAGGTGAGGGTGTGATTGAGCAGAAATCCAGCCCATGGTCTCATTCTTAGTAGCAAAGCTGGAAATCTAATGGTAATGTAGTGACTGGGTTAAAAAGCCACTGACAAATGCAGAAATATTGTGGCGAATGGAAGGCCAAAGGCTAGACAGTTGGGAATATGAAAGTGCTGTTAGGGGAGAGCTTTTCCCAGGGGCGGACACAGAAGGAAATGGAGTTTGGAGGGGGAAGGGGGATAAGAGTGGAGAGGGATACAGGGACGTGATTAGAGTTGGCCTTATCTGTGGTTGATACGATGGGAGCAGAGGGGCCATGTGAGATGCTAAGATCAAGGGGGTGCCCGTGATTATGAGTAGGAGAGTTTATATGGAGGGAGAGGTAACGGGAGGATAGGAGGGCAGTGAACTCAGAGGAGAGAGAGCATGATGAATTGAGATGGAGGTTGAAATCATCGAGAACGAGTCGCTCGGTGCAGCGAAGCTACCTCGGTGAAAAACTTGGTGTGGTACTTGGTTGGGCGGTAGAGAACGAGGCTTTTAAAGGAGAGGCGAGAGGGGTGAAACAAGGTGCTCAAAGGAGAAGGTCCCAGAGGAGTAGGGGGACCTCTTTAAAGCAGACAAAGATTTGATAAATGTGTTCAAAATCAAGAAGGGTTTTGATAGAGTAAATAAGGAGAAACTGTTTCCATTGGCAGAAGTGTCAGTGACCAGAGGGCACAGATTTAAGGTAATTGGCCAAAAAAACAGAGACGACTTGAGGAAACATTTTTTTACCCAGCGAGTTGTGATCTGGAATGCGCTGCCTGAAAGAGTGGTGGAAGCAGATTCAATATAACTTTAAAGACCAAGGTCTGATTTGGTAATAAGGCCCACACCACTGCGATGGTCTGGGCGGGGCAAATGGTGGAAGGTATAGCCAGGCGGGGAGTCTTCATTAAGGAGGAAGGTATCATCACCCTTAAGTCAAGTTTCCGACAAGGCCATGATGTTGCTGCAATTGATGGCAAGGCCCTTGTTCATAAGTGAACGGACATCAGGAGGGAGTTGCAGAAAGGGGTGGTGAAAGCTGATCTGCTGGCAGAGTCCACAGAGTCAGCGCTGGGAGGGGCGAATGGGATGGGAAGGTGTTTGGCAAGGTTAGGCGTATGATGGGAAGGTTGGTGAGAGTAAGATTGGGCAGTTGGGGATGCTATTCGTAAGGAGGCAGCGACTAGTGTTTTAGTGGGCCCTTCGGAAGATGCCAAGTGAGGCATAGAGGGAAGCTGTAGGCTTATCCTGGAGGGAGTCAAGACTTGGATGCTTGCAGGAGAGTATGGAGGTCGAGGAGTGGTGAAGGGTTGGTGTCGGGATTTGAGGAGCAGAGTAACCGAGAGTGGAGAAATGAAAAGAGGCATGACGACAGGAGCAAGGGGCCTAAGAAGAGTAAAGAGAAAAGTAGAAAAAAAGTGTAATAGAAGTGATGTGCTCGGGTCCGGAGCAGCAGCCTAAACGCACAGACTATTGGACACAGGGAAACTTTAGTTATAGAGGCATGGTTTACATAGCAAGATTAGGACAGGTATGTCTTGGTAATAAACAGGACGAGTGATTCCAGAAGCTATTTGAAGGGTAGAGTATCGGAGGACGAGCTGCTGGAGGTATTTCTGTGGAAATGAAGGTGTAGAGAATCGAGCCTGGAGCAGAAATTGGTGGTGAAGTTGGAGGTCACTGTAAGATCCGGAAGCAGTGGAGAAATGGACTTACAGCCCAGGAGAGCGAATATCTGACCAGAAACCATACTGCAACAAAATAAAGCTGAAAAACAGTAGGGCCAGTAGCACAGTCATAAGCTCAGCAGGTAACACCAGCAGTGGTGGGGGATGGACTGTAGGCGAGACAAAGTTACCTTAAAACATAAGCAACTGAATAACAGATCAGAGCCACAGCAGCTGAATCTTACAGTGTAGTCCAGTGGATTAGTGTAGTCTTGATGACAGAGAAGTCCAGCAAATTTGATCGAAGTTCCAGGACTCACTGATGTAAACAAAGAACAGGCATGGTTGGCGGATGTGCAGTGGTCCCAGGTAACTTTAAACTTGTAGTTTGGGCTAAAATGCACCTACTATTAGATTTAAAGTAATTGGTAGAAGGATTAGAGGGGAGTTGAGGAGAACCGTTTCACCCAGAGGGTGGTGAGGGTCTGGAACTCACTGCCTGAAAGGATGGTAGAGGCAGAAAACCTCATCACATTTAAAAAGTACTGGGTATGCACTTGAAGTGCCGTAACCTACAGGTCTATGGACCAAGAGCTGGGACTAGGGATAGCTCTTTTTTGGCCGGCGCGGACACGATGGGCTGAATGGCCTCCTTCTGTGCCGTAAATTTCTATGATTCTATGACTATTAGAGACTGGGGAACTTAAACAGTGGAAGAGAGGAGATTAGGGGAGAAAGAGCAGAGGATTGCAATGGATGGCCAAGGATAGTGTTACAGAGCAAAGGAGCTCCCTTGGAGCTGCCACCTTGAATTTCAAACGTTTCCATAAAAAAGCCATAAAAAATGTAAGCGAAACACTAGGGTTGATTTCTAGAGTAAATAGGGTTTTCACCGATCTTCCGCCAATCTGGAGAACCACAAAGAAATGCCTAGTGCTAATTTTTAACTAGTCTCCCAGGCATCAGATCCATTTGCCACAGTGAACAATTTGTCTGGATCAACTGTGTCAATTCCCTTCATCATTTTGAAGACTTTCTAAAGAAAACAAGCCCAATTTCTTGAACCTTTCCTTATAACTTAAACAACTTGATGCAGTATCTAGAATCGCCAGAGCCTATGTGTTATCCTTCCCATATTATGTTGGAGAAAATAGCTTCAGGGGTAATTTTTCTTTTGTTTATATTACTTTGATGTGAAAAACATTTGGTCAGACACAAATGAGCAAAATGAATTATAAAATGCCTGCCCTTGAATTATCAATCCAACCATAATTTTATTTATTCTTCATATAATAAAAATATTGAATGCCATTCTGTGGCATCCCTCCAGTCTGGTTATACTATCTTTCACAAAGAAACCAGGATTTTTTTAAAGCTGAATTTGCAGTTTACAATGTGGAATTTTTGCTATACATTGCAACTTACCTGTTATCCTATGTAGAGCCACAGTTGTGCAGCAGATGGATGATCCTCAGCCACTTAAAGTTCAAATTGCCTGCTGAGTGCAAAAAGATTCTTTAATATTCAAATAACGAGCTAGTTTCCTACATTCAGCTTCCTTAAGTTGTCCCAGGGAACCTGAAACAAAGATTATGAGGATATTTTTCAAAAGGGAAATTCAGGAGGATTATAGACAAATAAATTCATTTTATGACATGACCTGAAATGATTCTTAAAGGAAAAGGCATGCCTGGTTAGATAGGTTGCTGGATGAGGACCTGCTGGGGCAGATGGTGGTAGAGCCCTGACAGTCAGTTGATAGTGAGGTGGAGGGGAGAAGAGAGCTGACAGACCAGCTAGAAGGACAGGAACTGGAACCATTTTTAAGAAGATGTGTTCACTATGTGTTGGTATCTGAGAGCCAAATGTGTGCAATCATGTTTGACTTGTTACTGGGTTACAACAGTTGTAATGACCTGATCTACTAACAGAAGTACCACCCATCCAAGGCACACAGTAAAGATTGAGATCGGGCTGGCTGATGCCAGATATCGGCTTAACCATCTTGAATGAGTTAGAAATAAAATAAATTAAATCCCGCCATGACATTATTATCTTCATACAGAAGGGAGATCATTTGGATCAAAATTACTCACGACATTAGTACTTCCAGATTGTTGAATTTTCTGTCTGATGCAGGAAATAATTTTGTGTTCTGCATGGCATCTCATGTACAGGTTTTACAGGGCATGTTGTTGGAATAATAAGTGTCAGCATTTCTCGGCTATAATCAATGAGGAACAGAACTTCCTCTAACTCTAGCTGTTACAATTTCCCAATTGCTTGGCTTCACTTCAAATGCATTCAACATACCAAGCATTTGGATAGTAGAGTCATCAGTGTGATATTCTGCAACATAAAGAGAATACCAGATATGTGGATTAGACTGGGCATCAGCTTAGTTATGTGGCTCAAGGTGAACCTTAACTTTGACCTGTGCAAAATTAACTTTTATATTTAAAGCAGGAACACTTCTCATTCAATTGGTGTTCAGGGCTGTTCAACAGCCTGCATGCATAATAATCAATCACATAGAAAATAGGCACCATGGGAGTAATTTTAACCAAAAGGACAGGTGGGTTTTGGTCGGGTGGGAAGTAAAAATTGGCTCTGTAATAAACCCACCCACTTCGGTTGTAAACGAGGCAGGTCGAGGGACGGGCGACCAATCCGCTCTCAGGGCGGGTCGAGGGACAGGCGACCAATCCACTCTCAGGAGGTCACACTCTGACCCCCTTCCCCCCGCGATCTTCGACCTCGTCCCCCTGCGATCTCCGTCCCCCGCGATCTCCGACCCCCGTCCCCCCGCGATCTCTGACCCCCGTCCCCCTGTGATCTCTGACCTCGTCCCCTGCGATCTCCGACCCCCGTCCGCCCGCGATCTCCGACCCCCGTCCGCCCGCAATCTCCGACCCCCGTCCCCCTGTGATCTCTGACCTTGTTTCCCTGCAATCTCCGATCTCGCACCCCTGCGATCTCCGACCACCGTCCCCCCGCGATCTCCGACCACCGTCCCCCCGCGATCTCCGACCCCCGTCCCCCTGCGATCTCCGACCCCCGTCCCCTGCGATCTCCGACGCCCGAGCCCCTGCGATCTCCGACATGTCATCCCGCGATCTCCGACCCCCGTCCCCGTGATCTCCGACCTCGTCCCCCTGCGATCTCTGAACTCATCCCCCCACAATTTCCGCACTCGTCCCCCCGCGATGTCCAACCTATCCCCCATCGATCTCCGACCTCGTCCCCCACGATCTCCGATCTCCGCCCCCCGCCCCCCTGCGATCTCCGACCCGTCACCCGCGATCTTCGACTCCCTTCCCCCCGCGATCTCCGCACTCGTCCCCCGCGATCTCCGACCTCGTCCCCCGCGATCTCTTCCCCCACCCCCTGCGATCTCCGAACCCCATCACCCGCGATCTTCGACTCCCGTCCCCCCGCGATCTCCGCACTCGTCCCCCGCGATCTCTGACCCCCGTCCCCCGCAATCTTTGACCCCGTCCCCCGCGATCTCCGACGCTCGTCCCCCGGCGATCTCCGAACCCCGTCCCCCTGTGATCTCTGAACTCGTCACCCCGCGATCTCCGACCCCCGTCCCCCTGTGATCTCCGACCTCGTCACCCCGCGATCTCCGTCCCCCAGATCTCCGATCCCGTCTCCCTGTGATCTCTGACCTCGTCACCCCGCGATCTCCGACCCCCATCACCCTGCGATCTCCGATCCCCCGTCCCCGTGATCTCCGACCCCCGTCCCCCGCGATCTCCGACCCCCGTCCCCCGCGATCTCCGACCCCCGTCCCCCGCGATCTCCGACCCCCGTCCCCCGCGATCTCCGACCCCCGTCCCCCGCGATCTCCGACCCCCGTCCCCCGCGATCTCCGACCCCCGTCCCCCGCGATCTCCGACCCCCGTCCCCCGTCCCCCGCGATCTCCGACCCCCGTCCCCCGCGATCTCCGACCCCCGTCCCCCGCGATCTCCGACCCCCGTCCCCCGCGATCTCCGACCCCCGCGATCTTCGACCCCCGTCCCCCACGATCTTCGACCACCGTCCCCCCACGATCTTTGACATTCCATTTCTCCCGCGATCTTTGACCCCCATCCCCCTGCGATCTCCGACCTATCCCCCCACGATTTCCGCAATCGTCCCCCTGCGATCTCTGAACTCATCCCCCCACGATTTCTGCACTCGTCCCCCCGCGATCTCCAACCTATCCCCCATCGATCTCCGACCTTGTCCCCCACGATCTCCGACCTCGTCCCCCGCGATCTCTGCCCCCCGCCCCCCTGCGATCTCCGACCCGTCACCCACGATCTTCGACTCCCTTCCCCCCGCGATCTCCGCACTCGTCTCCCCTGCGTTCTCCGACCTTGTTCCCGCGATTTTCGTCTCCCGACCCCCCGCAATCTCCGCATTCGTCCCCCCGCGATCTCTGACCTCGTCCCCCCGCGATCTCCGTCCGCCCACGATCTCTGTCCCCGTCCCCCCGCGATCTCCGTCCCCGTCCCCCCGCGATCTCCATCCCCACCCCCCCGCGATCTCTGACTCCCATCCCCCTGAGCTCCGACCCCCGTCCCCCGCGATCTCTGACCCCCGTCCCCCGCAATCTTCGAACCCCGTTCACTGCGATCTCCGACCCCTGTTGAATTCAATAGTTTAACTAACGCTTCCTAGTTCAGACTCGGCGCAGTAACAATTGTTCAGTCTGATTGGTTAAGGAGATGCATAGTTGCTTTCCCTGTTCACACAGGTCCCAGAGCCCCTGTAAAGGGCGCCATGCCATTTTGGCTCTCTAATTTACAGTAAGTTCCAGTGCAAAACCCGGTAGAACGTCTGTGGGCAAGTGTAAATAGCAAAATCCGGCCCCATGTGAAAGATTACAAGTGAGGTTTTTCTGTTCCATTGTGGCACAATACAATCAGAGTGGAATTCACAGTATCCCAGTCCCCATTCAGTGTTGCAGGACCATTTCTTGCAGTATAAATAAAGCATTAGCATACAATCAAGACTGTACTGCTGATTTCAGACATATTCACAAACCCGAATGTCTGTATAATTAGTCAGAGCAAGTCAACACTCTCACATGATCTAAAGCAAACAAGTAAACAATAGCTGAGGGCTGATTATCCTGTAACAAGTTGGAGACATGACTCCAGGTTCTGGGTGAAAAAATCCTTTTATTGTATGAGACCAAGTCCAAATACACACAATGGGGGAAAAATTCAGTATCGCCCCATTTGGGGCGCCATCATCGGCCGTGCGCAAAGTTTAGCGCCTGCCGCTAATTATCGCCTCTGACGGCAAACTTGGCTTTTATCGCCCCTGGAGGTGATTGGAGTGCTAAATCATGCGCTTCACACCTGTCTTAAGGCGCAAAGGCCGAGGAGCGAGGCGCTACCTCAGAGCGCTGGCGAAGCAAGGAAGGGCAAATCAAAATGAACCTGCAAAGTGCTGCTCAGTACCCAAACCTCCTTCACACAGTGTTGAATCTCTCCAGAAGTCTCTCTCTCTCTCAGAATGCGTGGTGCAAAAATGTCACCAACAAAAAAGGCCCTTCCTGACTGCAAAACGCTCCCCTCAACCTGTCGTTGCTAGCGGCATGCAGTAAGGCAGGAGGCGCCACTCAATATCTGGTCCAGGGCGCTACCGGGGCGTTGCGCACTCGACTGACGTCACGATCTGCCGGCGCAGGAGATCATGGTGGTAGTGTTTAGTGCCGCCACAAAATGTCCAGTTAATTTCGCGAGCGGCGCAAACATCGCCGCGCCCGGGCGCTAGTTGCTTTGCGCCCCATTAGCGCTCTCTTAAGGCGCTAATGGGAGGCGCAAACAACTGAATTTTTCCCCCAATATCTTTAAACATTAGACATACAGAGAAATAAAACATACAACTGTGTGCTCTTCCTCTGGGTGGAGAACTCCTTGTTGCTCCTTCCACAGCTGATTTTCTCTACAAATTGTACCGAAGAGCTTGAAATCTTTACAGTGAAGTTCTCATGAAACAGTGTCAGGAACAATTGCTCATCAATGACGGGTGTTAATGAGCAAGACTCTGAGAAAGGATATAGCTCCTTGAAAATAACCAATGCCACTTGTTTGTATCCTGTTGACACCATTGTTCCATACCATGGGTAACTCTTTAACGTGACCACAAAAACAAGTCACAAATCTTAGATCCTGTGTTTCAGCAAACAACTGAACCGTATTGTCAGCTAAAACAGCTCCTTGACACATCAAACTCTAAAGTATCTTGGGAATGAAAAACTTTAACCATTTCATTCAGTAAAAAGAAACCAAAAGCTTTGATCATATGAGATTAAAGCAAATCCTAATCCTGCCTATATAGGTATTCACGTGTGAATGCTGACAGAGGAGGGATGAGCTGGTGTACATTTTTTGTTTGCATACAACAGAGATATCCAGGTTTACTTAGCAAAATAATGAAACATCTACATTTTAAAGTCTTTACTTACCAAAATAATGAACAAAGGAACATAGGAATTGCTAGATTAAAAAAACTCCATCTAGTTTGCCTTCCACCATCCTGGTAGTCACATGATAAAACATTAATGGAGTTGTTGACTAATTATGGCAATCAATCTCTATCAATGAGTCTAAAACAGGCCCAGACATAAGGTGAGGAAAACCCCAGTGGTCACCTATTGCCCCCAAGTATGCTACACTTACCAAATGTCATGTCTCAAATTACTCATACACTGTATCCCAAAACATTTTTCAGAAAGAAATCTATCTAATTCGCATTTGAATGAATCAACACTATCTGCCTCCATTGTTTCCTAAGGGAGCCTGTTCCATAGATTGACCAATCGCTCAATGAAATAGTGTTTCCGCAGATTAGTTTGGAATTTACCCCACTTCAAGCGCAGGCTGTATCCACTGGTCCCACTGTTCTGGACCAGGTGAAACAGCTTGTCATGTTCAGCTTTGGAGTCTACCGCCTTCATTAGTTTTGTATTATCTGCAGATTCAGCAAGTGTGTGTGTCACGCCTAGCTCCAGATCATTTATAAAGATATTAAGCAAATGAGATCCCAAAACAGACTCCTTTTAACCTTCTCCCAAACTGATGACAATATTTGTATTACCTCCTCTGGGTTCTATCGGTCATCCAATTACATATCCTTTGTAAAATACTTCCACTGATTACCACTTTCTTTATTTTCAGTATCAACCTTTCTAGAGTAACTGTATAAAAGGCATTACTGAAATCCCAGTCCAGCAACGCCTCAATTTTAAAATTCTGATCCTTGTGTTTTGATCCCTTCCTCATCCCTCCCTATCTCTGAAACCTCCTCCGAGGTCTACAACCCTCCGAGATCTCTGCGCTCCAATTTTGGCCTCCTGCGCATCTCCGATTTTCTTCGTTCCACCATTGGCGGCTGTGCCTTCAGCTGCCTCGGCCCTAAGCTCTGGAATTCCCTCCAGAAACCTCTCTACCCCCCTCTCCTCCTTTAAGTCACTTCTGAAAACCTACATCTTTGACCAAGCTGTCCTAATATCTCTTTATGTACATCAGCTTTAGCTCAGTGGTAGCAATCTCGCTTCGAAATCAAATGGACATGGGTTCAGGTTCCACTGTAGGATTTGACCATATAATCCAATCTGGCAGGGTTGGTTGAGGTGCCGCTTTTTAGATATGATATTAAACAAAGGCCCTGTCTACACTCTCAGGTGAAAGAAAGAGTCGGGGAGTTCTCCCAATGTGCTGCTTAATAATATGATAAAATTCTTCATTAAGATGGAGAGTGAAGTAGTTGACTCAGAGACTAGGGTCCTGAATTTAAATAAAGGAAACTACGATGGTATGAGGCGCAAATTGGCTAGGATGGATTGGGGAATGTTACTTAAAGGGTTGACGGTGGATAGGCAATGGCAAACATTTAAAGATCGCATGGATGAACTACAGAAATTGTTCATCCCTGTTTGGCATAAAAATAAAACAAAAAAGGTGAATTAACCGTGGCTAACAAGGGAAATTAGGGATAGCATAAGATCCAAGGAGAGGACATATAAATTGGTCAGAAAAAGCAACAAATATGAGGATTGGGAGCAGTTTAGGATTCAGCAAAGGAGGACAAAGGGATTAATTAAGAGGGGGAAAATAGAGTAAGAGAGTAAGCTTGCAGGGAACATAAAAACTGACTGTAAAAGCTTCTATAGATATGTGAAGAGAAAAAGATTGGTGAAGTCAAGCGTAGGTCCCTTGCAGTCAGAATCAAGGGAATTTATAATGGGGAACAAAGAAATGGCTGACCAATTAAATACATACTTTGGTTCTGTCTTCACAACGAAGGACACAAATAACCTCCCAGAGATGTTGGGGAACATAGACTCTAATGAGAGGGAGGAACTGAATGAAATCAGTATTTGTAGGGAAATGGTGTTAGAGAAATTGACGGGATTGAAGGCCGATAAATCCCCAGGGCCTGATAATCTATATCCTAGGGTACTTGAGGAAGAGGCCCTAGAAATAGTAGATGCATTACTGGTCATCTTCCAAAATTCTATAGACTCTGGAACAGTTCCCATGGATTGGAGGGTAGCTAATGTAAACCCACTATTCAAAAAAGGTGATAGAGAAAAAACGGGGAATTATAAACCTGACATCGGTAGTGGGGAAAATGCTAGAGTCCATTATAAAAGATGTAATAGCATAGCACTTGGAAAACAGTGACAGGATCGGACAAAGTCAACATGGATTTACAAAAAGTAAATCGTGCTTGACTAATCTACTGGAATTTTTTGAGGATGTAACTGGTAGAATATATATGGGGGAACCAGTGGATGTGGTGTATTTGGACTTTCAGAAGGCTTTCGATAAGGTCCCGCATAAGAGATTAGCATGTAAAGTTAAAGCACGTGGGATTGGGGGTAAGGTACTGACTTGGATAGAGAACTAGTTGGCAGACAGGAAGCAAAGAGTTCGAATAAACGGGTCTTTCTCTGAGTGGCAGGCTGTGACTAGTGGGGTACTGCAGGGATCGGTGCTAGGACCCCAGCGATTCACAATATATATTAATGATCTAGACGAGGGAACTAGATGTAATATCTCCAAGTTTGCAGATGACACAAAGCTGGATGGGCGTGTGTGCTGTGAGGAGGATGCCAAGAAACTCCAGTATGATTTGGACAGCTTGGGTGATTGGGCAGATGCATGGCAGATGCAGTATAATGTGGATAAATGCGAGGTTATCCACTTTGGTGGCAAAAACAGGAAGGCAGATTATTATCTGAACGGCAATAGATTGGGAGAAGGGGAAGTGCAACGAGACCTGGGTGTCCTTGTGCACCAGTCGCTGAGGGTAAGCATGCAGGTGCAGCAGGCGGTTAAGAAGGCAAATGGTATGTTGGTCTTCATAGCGAGAGGATTCGAGTACAGGAGCAAGGATGTCTTGCTGCAGCTGTACAGGGCCTTGGTGAGACCACACCTTGAGTATTGTGTGCAGTTTTGGTCGCCTTATTGGAGGAAGGATGTTCTTGCATGGAGGGGGTGCAGCGAAGATTCACCAGACTGATACCTGGGATGGCAGGAATGACGTATGAGGAGATTGGGTCGATTAGGCTTATATTCGCTGGAGTTTAGAAGAATGAGAGGGAGTCTCATTGAAACTTATAAAATTCTAACAGGACTAGACAGACTAGATGCAGGAAGGATGTTCCCGATGGCGGGGGAGTCCAGAGCCAGGGGTCACAGTCTAAGGGTAAGGGGTAAGCCATTTAGGACAGAGATGAGGAGGAATTTCTTCACCCAGAGAATGGTGAACCTGTGGAATTCTCTACCACAGAAGGCAGTTGAGGCCAATTCATTACATATATTCAAGAAGGAGTTAGATATATTTCTT
Organism: Somniosus microcephalus; assembly: GCF_052327205.1. Classification (NCBI taxonomy): domain Eukaryota; kingdom Metazoa; phylum Chordata; class Chondrichthyes; order Squaliformes; family Somniosidae; genus Somniosus; species Somniosus microcephalus. Next base: position 208,163,923 of record NC_140993.1, on the reverse strand, counting down.
AAGGCTAAAGGGATCAAGGGATATGGGGAGAAAGTAGGGACAGGGTACTGAGTTTGGATGATCAGCCATGATCTCATTGAATGGCGGAGCAGGCTCGAGGGGCCGAATGGCCTACTCCTGCTCCTATCTTCTATGTTTCTATGTTTCGATTTATCCATTGACCAACACTGCTGGAAAACTGTTTATCTTTGACCTACCTCTTTGACCAAGCTTTTGGTCACCTGCCCTAATTTCTCCTTATGTGGCTCGGTGGCAAATTTTTTGTCTTAAAATACTCCTGTGCAGCGCCTTGGGACGTTTTACTACGTTAAAGGCAGTATATAAATGCAAGTTGTTGTTGTGATCGGGAGGGTGGAAGAGAGGCCGTGATTGGGAAGGTGAGGCCGAAGGCTTCCTGGCGGGACCGGGGGGAAGCACTTCTCCTCCTCCTGGCCCACAAGGCGTGCTGGCAGAGGCACTTACCTTATGGAGCCAGCAACTCCCACCTCCCTATCACTGTATGGCTTCCCAACCCCTGGGATACCCATGCAGCAACAGTCAGTTTTACTCTGTGGGAGCTCAATTTAAAATATGTTAATTGAATGTCCCACCTCTCCATTCTCTGCCGCTGTAGAAAGGCAGTGGGTGTGTGCTTGTCCCGTATTTAAGTCTTTAATCCCCTCCGACCCTCTCCCGCCCGTCTTGGGGGGGTTTAATATCGAGTGCAATATCATTTTCTGATATTGCCACTTTGATCCCTGAATAGTCTCTACTGTTGTATTTGAAATTATGAAAATTGTCAGGAGTAGGAGGCTGATGTATAAATCTAGTTGTTCTGCCCTCGCAACGCGTTTCTATGCAGAGCTAGACAGATAGCGAACAACTCGATATCTTCCAATAAAATCACAAGGCTTGACTTTTCTTGTAACGCTTTACTGAACGATTCTAATTGTAAAACTGAAATACAACACAGAAATGGAAGCACACATTAGTATACAGGCGCATAACTGATATGTATACACAGATTTAGGTACGCCTGAGCAACACAGTACATTTAGTAAACTGGGAGGCATTCTCTTTAAATTAGCCCTGTACATAGTGTATGAAAATACAGCTACTAGTTAATCAGCTAGGCAGAGAAAAGTTACAACTAAACATTTTCTACAACATACAGTGCACATTAATCATCCATAGCATTCTAAAATACTTACAGACAAACAATTTCCAAGACTCAAGCATGGGGACAATACAACTGCCCGGAGCCTGTGCTGCAGCGAGGACTCCACGAGGACTACGTAGCAGTCCTGTGGGGAGCGTGATGACCTCATCACGCTCGGTAGCGTTGTCCGCGCTTGGGGCGTCACGTGATGCGCGTGGTCGCGTTTCTGGCCGTGGAGGCCGAAGTCGGGAGCGGGAGCTGGAGGCCAGGCTGAGCCGATGCTTGCCGCGGGAGCGGAAGATCGCGTCGCTCCCGGCGGCTGGTAGATGCGGCCAAAGACGCTAGGCCGGGCTGTGCCGGCAGCCTTTCTGGAAGGCCGAGTCGGGCCGGCAGCCGCCTCACGCACGTCACGTCGTACGTGCCGTGACGTCAGCACGCTACGTTGTACGTGACGTCAGCACGCTAAGGCGCGTCTTAAAGGGGCAATGGCCCTAAAAGGTAAGTTAAAGGGGCAACGGCCCCAACAGGTAGGTTATACATATATAAGTAAGTTAAATACATACAGTGAGGTTAAGTTAGAGGGAGAGGCAGCACACTAGTCAATGTGTCAGCATGCAGCTTATCTGGACTGCATAAAGTTACTGGTCACTGTATTCTCTGGACTGCTTCCTGATAACATTCTTTGCATGTTTACCGAATTATCTATCCTTTGCCACATTGTTTCATCAAAGTTGTTAAAAGAGTCTGACTTGCAAGGACAGCAAGGCAACAAACTGTGCGACCCCAAACTCTCTGAACAGCGCCAGCCTCCTGTAAATGGCCTGAAAATCTATCGCAAAAAGCAGAGCTCCATGGATTTGGAATAATTCCAAATGGTCATAATTTTTTCGCTTAAAAAGCTCCAACTGGTATGTAAGAGTCATGAAAGTTTAAGAAAGTGTAAAGAAGAAAGAAAATACTTTAAAATATTGGTTAAATATTATGGTACAGTATGTATGTACATTTGTTTATTATTGATGCATATTCTAGTATAATATAGTTAATTTACCTGACTGACTTATTGTATTGAGAAACCCCCTCTTTTCTTGTTCTAATAGAATAGTCTGAGAGACCCCCTTTATTCTTGCTACAATGGTACAGTCCTTAAGCTTGTCACATGATATCCAGCCATTTTTACAGTTCAAGCTCCACGAGGCTGGAAAAGGTAGAAGCTTTGAGGGCTGTGGTGCAATACAGTTTTTGACCGCGCGTGTGTGTTAAACGTGTTTTACTTTGAAATTCTATTTGAAATGTGCTACAGTAAACAGTTAAAAGACAAAGTTACGTTTTGGAACGTTTTATTTCGACACGCGTCTACTCGTTGCTAAAAGCCTCAAAGCTAAAGCTCAGTGGCTGCATATAGAAAACTACGGAGCGCCACTATATGGTAAAAGCTTAAATAAAAACAGAAAAGGCTGGAAACACTCAGCAGGTCAGGCAGCATCTGTGGAGAGAGAAACAGAGTTAACATTTCAGGTCGATGACCCTTCATCAGAGCGTTAACTGTGTTTCTCTCTCCACAGATGCTGCCTGTCCTGCTGAGTATTTCCAGCCTTTTCTGTTTTTATTTCAGACTTCCAGCATCCGCAGTATTTTGCTTTTGTATTAGTGGTAAAAGCTAACCATTGGTATTTCTACATTGTATGATAGAATAGAATAGAAATCCATGAGGGGAACTTCAGCCGCCAAGAACAGGTGGCTAGTTAAAATAAGAGATCTTTGGATCACGACGGACACCCAGCTCCAACGCACCCACTTTAACAGAGGTGCATTTGGATGCCTGCGAGTAACCTTGCTGAAGGCTGGGCTTTAATTAGTGCAGGCGGGCATGTACTTATTGCTGCAATTAACATCCTTAGGAGACGTTAATGAGGTGTTTCTAAATTGAATTTTAATAGGTTAAATTTAACCAAGTCCAGCACAGGTTTCCCAGGCTAACCAGGGAAATGGAAATGAGATTCAGCTGTAGTTCAGATGGGTATTTAAACTTGTGATTGCCCCATCAAAATAAAATCTCACTTATTAGAACTGTTGCCTCAGTTTCCTCTGGCAAATGTTTGGCAGAGAGAGCTTGTGTGGATATAGCTTTTCTAAACTTTGGAGGCTTTCAAGCTGACAAGATCAGGGTGGGAGGTGCATTGGATGTGTGTGACAGCACATCAGAAGAGGTAGACCATCACCATCCATGGCAGCGATGACGTGCTGTGGTGGGACAGCATGTGCACAGGAGAAGGGCGTGCAGGAGAGGGACGCGCAGGAGAGGGGGGCGCAGAGGAGGGGAGCAGGTGGGAGGAGCGCAGGAGAGTGGCACGCAGGACGGGGGCGCGCGCAGGAGGGAAGGGCACAGGAGGGAAGGGCGCACGCAGGAGGGAGATATGCAGGAGGGGGACGCAGGAGGGCGGAACGCAGGAGGGGGGCGCGTAGGAGAGTGGCGCGCAGGAGGGAGGTGCGCAGGAGAGGGGCACGCAGGAGAGGGGCGCAGGGGTGGGAGGTGCACAGGAGAGGGGCGCGCGCAGGAGAGGGAGGCGTGCAGGAGAGGGGCGCGCAGGAGAGGGGCATGCGCAGAAGGGAGGTACGCGCAGGAGAGTGGCGCGCAGGAGAGTGGTGTGCAGGAGAGGGGCGCGCAGGAGGGAGCAGCACAGGAGAGGCACGCAGGAGGGAGGCGAGCAGGAGGGAGGCGCGTAGGAGAGTGGCGCGCAGGAGGGAGGCGCAGGGGAGGGAGGCGCGCAGGAGACACGCGCAGGTGGGGGGCGCGCAGGAGAGGGGTGCGCAGGAGTGAGGCGCGCAGGAGAGGGGCACGTGCAGGAGGGAGGCGCACGCAGGAAAGTGGCGCGCAGGAGGGAGCGGCGCAGGAGAGGCGCGCAGGAGGGAGGCGCGCGCCGGTGAGGGGCGAGCAGGAAGGAGGCGAGCAGGAGGGAGGGGCGCGCAGGAGAGGGGCGCGCAGGAGAGGGAGGCTCGCAGGAGAGGGGCGCGCAGGAGGGAGGCGCGCAGGAGGGAGGCGCGCAGGAGGGAGGCGAGCAGGAGGGAGGCGCGCAGGGGAGGGAGGTGCGCAGGGGAGGGAGGCGCGCAGGAGACACGCAAAGGAGAGACGCGCGCAGGAGGGAGGCGCGCAGGAGAGGGGCGCGCAGGTGGGAGGCGCGCAGCAGAGACGCGCAGTAGAGGGAGAGGCGCAGGAGGGAGGCGTGCAGGAGAGATGCGCAGTACGGAGGTACGCAGGAGAGATGCGCAGGAGGGAGACGCACAGGAGAGAGATGCGGAGGAAAGTGGCGTGCTGGAGGGAGACGCACAGGAGAGTGGCGTGCTGGAGGGAGACGCACAGGAAAGTGGCGCGCTGGAGGGAGACGCACAGGAAAGTGGCGCGCTGGAGGGAGACGCGCAGGAGAGTGGCGTGCTGCAGGGTGGCGCGCTGGAGAGTGGCGCACTGAAGAGTGGCGCGCTGGAGAGAGACGCGCAGGAGCGGGGCTCGCAGGAGAGGGGCACGCAGGAGGTAGGCACGCAGGAGAGGGGCACGCGGGAGAAGGGCGCACAGAGCGCGCAGGAGGGAGGGGCGCGCGGGAGGGAGGCGCGTGGGTGCGAGATGCGCGGGTGGGAGGTGCGCAGCAGAGAGGTGCAGTAGAGGGATGCGCAGGAGGGAGATGCGCAGGAGAGATGCGCAGGAGGGAGGCGCGCAGGAGAGATGCGCAGGAGGGAGGCGCGCAGGAGAGATGCGCAGGAGGGAGGCACACAGGAGAGATGCGTAGGAGGAAGGCGCGCAGGAGAGATGCGCAGGAGGGAGGCGTGCAGGAGACGCACTGGAGAGTGGCGCGCAGTAGAGGGGCTCGTAGAAGAGAGAAGCGCAGGAGACAGATGCACAGGAGACGCGCAGGATGGTGGCGCGCAGGAGGGAGGCATGCTGAAGAGAGACGCGCTGGAGAGGGGCTCACAGGAGCGAGAAGCGCAGGAGAGGGGTGCTCAGGAGAGGGGCGTGCAGGAGGCAGGCACACGGGAGAGTGGCACGCGGGAGAGGGGCGCGCAGGAGGGAGGCGCGCAGTAGAGGGACGCGCAGGAGGGAGATGCGCAGGAGGGGGACGCGCAGGAGAGAGATGCGCAGGAGGGAGGCGCGCAGGAGCGATGCGCAGGAGGGAGGTACGCAGGAGAGTGGTGCACAGGAGAGATGCGCAGGAGGGAGGCGTGCAGGAGACGTGTAGGAGAGGGGCATGCAAGAGAGGGGCGCGCAGGAGAGGGGCGCGCAGGAGAGAGACGCGCAGGAGAGAGACGCGCAGGAGAGGGGCGCGCAGGAGAGAGACGTGCAGGAGAGAGGCGCAGGAGAGATGCACGCAGGAAAGAGACGCACAGGAGGGGGATCGCAGGAGATAGATGCGCAGGAGGGAGGCGTGTCGGAGAGATGTGCAGGAGAGATACGCAGGAGGGAGGCGCGCAGGAGAGATACGCAGGAGGGAGGCATGCAGGAGAGATGCGCAGGAGGGAGGCGTGCAGGAGAGATGTGCAGTGTAGGGGGTTTTGGTTTGGGGTTTTTGTTTGGTCAGTCAGTCGTGTGCCTGAGCTGCCCCAGCCCCGTGCGGTTCGAATCGCTTCCCCCTTTTTAGTTCTGAGCACCGAACTTATTTACGAGTAGCGATATAGAAAAACGAGACCAGTGGTTTGGTGTAAAGAAAACCAATGTTTATTAAAATAGAGAAATAATTATTATACAGAGAAAATCACTATGGATGCAACACAATTACACTTAGCGAGGGAGGAGAAACGGACACATCGAGGGAAAATGACTAAAATGACAATTTTAGCAATCTCCTTAACTCCCACCCTTTACACCTATCTAGGTTATCTTGTGATGGGCCAGAAAATTGATGCTCACCAGTCTAGGATGTTGGAATGCGTGCCCCGTTGCCTGCTGATGTCTTTAGGGTTTTCACTGCCCAAAGCAGAGATACCCCAGTGATTTAAATGTAACTGCGGGTATCCTGCTTCCCTGGACGGGCTCTTCGTCGATGATCCTCTTGATGGTAAGGCAGGGCACCGGAGTCGAGGCGGGAGAGGGAGAGATGCCTTCCCGAGGGACTAGTTATACCCCTCCTGGGAGTCCTTATCTCCCGCCAGATCAGCTTGTTCCTTTGTCTGACCTGGACGTGTTGAAGCTTATACAAAGGAAACCGATCTGGGCCCATCGACCTGGATGGCCGGTTAATCAGTTTTTGAACATCTCATAGGTGTTTCCCTTTGTCCCACTGGTTTCGTGATGGGGCCATTCCAGTTTGAATGCCCCGTTGATCATTTGCAAACAGTGCTGATGTCCTCTAACAAAGGTCTGAACGCAGCTATTACATATTGATTGACTGTGCAAACGGCCTTGATGGGTTTTAATCAGAGGCCCGAATGCCACTGGTTTGCTTCTCATGCATAAATGCAGAAGGTTTGTCTGCCTTCTAATTTCTGGAAAGTTCCTTCTTTGTCAGCCCAAACTGAAACGTACAGGCCTTGGCCATGAGGTTGACCACAGCCATCTTGTTGAGCCCTGGATTTTAAACTCAGTCCAGCCAGGGTTTCTCCAATAAGCCAAAAGTAAATCTTCGGGGAAGACATGAAATTTGCAAATCCTTTCAGTAGGAGGGAGGCGCGCAGGAGAGATGCGCAGCAGGGAGGCGTGCAGGAGAGATGTGCAGGAGGGAGATGCGCAGGAGGGACACGCACAGGAGAGATGCGGAGGAGGGAGGCATGCAGGAGAGATGCACAGTACAGAGATACGCAGGAGAGATGCGCAGGAGGGAGACGCGCAGGACAGAGACGCGGAGGAAAGTGGTGTGCTGGAGGGAGACGCGCAGGAAAGTGGCGTGCCGGAGAGAGGCGCGCTGCAGAGAGACACGCAGGAGAGTGGCGCGCTGGAAGAGACGCGCAGGAGAGGGGCACGCTGGAGAGAGACGCGCAGGAGAGTGGTGGGCTGGAGAGAGATGTGCAGGAGAGTGGCGCGCTGGAGAGAGACGCGCAGGAGAGTGGCGCGCTGGAGAGAGACGCGCAGGAGAGTGGCGCGCTGGAAGAGGCGCGCAGGAGAGGGGCGTGCAGGAGAGAGAAGCGCAGGAGACGTACAGGAGGGGGCTCGCAGGAGATAGATGCACAGGAGGGAGGCGTGTCGGAGAGATGTGCAGGAGATAGGTGCACAGGAGAGATGCACAGGAGGGAGGCGCACAGGAGAGATGCGCAGGAGGGAGGCGCGCAGGAGAGATGTGCAGGAGGGAGGCGTGCAGGAGATGTGCAGGAGGGAGGCGCGCAGGAGAGATGCGCAGGAGGGAGGCGTGCAGATGTGCAGGAGGGAGGCGCGCAGGAGAGATGTGCAGGAGGGAGGCGTGCAGGAGATGTGCAGGAGGGAGGCGCGCAGGAGAGATGCGCAGGAGGGAGGCGTGCAGATGTGCAGGAGGGAGGCGCGCAGGAGAGATGCGCAGGAGGGAGGCGTGCAGGAGAGAGACACGCAGGTGGGAGATGCGCAGGAGGGAGATGCGCAGGAGGGAGGCGCGCAGGAGGGAGGCACGCAGGAGGGGTGCGCAGGAGGGAGGCGCGCAGGAGAGTGGCGCACAGGAGAGATGCGCAGGAGGGAGGCGCGCAGGAGAGTGGCGCACAGGCGAGATGCGCAGGAGGGAGGCGTACAGGAGACGCATAGGAGAGTGGTGCACAGAAGAGTGGCGTGCAGGAGAGGGAAGCGCAGGAGAGGGGCTCGCAGGAGAGAAGCGCAGGAGAGGGGTTCGCAGGAGAAGCGCAGGAGAGAGACGCACAGGAGGGAGGCGCAGGAGGGAGGCGTGTAGGAGAGAGATGCGCAGGAGAGAGGCGCGCAGGAGAGAGGCGCACAGGAGGGAGGCGCGCTGGAGAGAGACACGCTGGAGAGGGGCTCGCAGGAGAGAGAAGCGCAGGAGAGAGGCTTGCAGGAGAGGGGCGCTCAGGAGAGGGGCGCGCAGGAGAGATGCGCAGGAGGTAGATACTCAAGAGTGGCGCACAGGAGAGAGATGCGCAGGAGAAATGCGCAGGAGGGATGCGCAGGAGGGAGGCACGCAGGAGAGATGCGCAGGAGAGGCGCGCAGGAGAGATGCACAGGAGAGATGCGCAGGAGGGAGGCGCGCAGGAGAGTGACGCGCAGGAGAGGGTTGCGCAGGAGCGGGGCGCGCAGGAGAGAGAAGTGCAGGCGAGAGATGCACAGGAGGGGGCTCGCAGGAGAGGGGCTTGCAGGAGATAGATGCACAGGAGAGATGCGCAGGAGGGAGGCGTGCAGGAGAGAGATGTGCAGGAGAGAGATGTGCGAGGGAGACGCGCAGGAGAGGGAAGCAGGAGGGAGGCACGCAGGAGAAGTGCAGAGGAGGCCGAGGTCGCAGGAGGCACTACCCACATCACAGGGTCTACAGACTGAGGCTCAGCTTCCTTGACCTCTCGGAGCAGTGTTTCCGCAAGCTGATTTTGTCATGTCTGTTTGTCACATCCTCCAAGAAGCCCTGCTGCCTGCTGAATCTGGCAGACTCACGTCACCACTGCCCATATTTATTTTGCCTCTAGTTCCTTCCAGGGCACAACTGCAGACATCGCGAGGGTCTCGCAGTCAGCTGCACACACATGTACGGCAGGTGACGGATGGAATGTGTACTCAGCCACTGCGTCACTTGGAGAAATAACAAATTCGAACCATTTTTGTGCCCGTCCCCAGAAATCTAAGTTACTTTCAACATAATTTTAAATAAATGAGTCGGAAAAAAGTTAGCCAAACTTTTTATAAATTTAAAAGTCTTGCTCCTTGCAATTAAAAAATAAATGTATAATTATTTGCAACCTGGCGAGAAGTGGGAGTGTGGGACGGGGCAGATCGCACTGGGGCCAATGAAGAAAAGAGGCAGTGACTTTGGGACGTGTCTGTCTTGGTGTGAACCGTGCAATGTCCACACGCTGGTGTTCCCAGCACGAAGATGGCGGCAGCAGACACGTACAGCTGAGCCATTTCCCTGCTCATGTAGATAGGCAAAGAGCATGGATTATTTCAGCAGTTTTTCCGGTAGGGGAGCCCGCTTGTTGCGGGGCAGTTCCAACAGACTGTGGGCTGGATTGCGGGAGGTCCATTTCCTCGACTCGGTGAGAGAAAGTGAGGCGGCCGACCAGGAGCCCCAGCTGGAAACTACTTCCATGGGCAAGTAAACTAAAGTTTGAAAAACTTAGGGCCAAAGTTTGCAGTTGTCGCCATGCTCCGATTCCCCGCCGTTATTCCCACCTCTCTGCTGCAAAGATGTTTTTGACTTCTCTTTGCAACCTTTTAATGCTATTTGACGGGGTTTTAAAAACTGATATATTGACAAACCAAGGCAGCGTTACGGTCAGGTTGCGTGCCGCCTTTAAACAGGAAGTTCGCAAAACTCGTTGTAAGGCTGCGAGTGTTCCCTTCTCCTCAGCACTTCAGAAACAAGCACGGCAATTCTGTGTGTGTGCTTTTCAATTTGATTGATTTTACATGTATGAGAATTGTAAAAAGCAAACCTCCACCTATTTACTGCAGCCTTCAGGACTGTTACATTGCTGTTGCAGAATCCAACGTCTGTTTGCAATGGTGCACTTTAGAAAGAAGGATGCTTTTGAATATTCACTGATTTGCATAACAAAGTTAGTTTCATTTTTAAGTGGTCCACTTATTTAGATTTTGTAAGTTTTTTTTGCATAGCTTATGCTTTTTACAATATTTTTCGATGGGGTGGGTGTGGAAGGGGAGTGAATGCTGTCTTAGCTGACAGTTCTCAGAAATTAAAGGTTTATTTATTACCACCTTCTCTCTGACTCCACCCCTTTCACTGTCAGCAATCGGAAATATGAACATTGGCCCTGAATTTTCTGGGAAAATAACAGGGCGTTTAATGCACGGACTGCTGTTCCTGCATTAAATAAAACCGCATTTTGTGTCAAGGAAGAGATACGCCACGAGTTGCAATCGCCACAGATTGCTGGATGATTTGTGCCGTTCCTCTGTTAGCCTTGCAAAAGCACTATCAATCTCCCTATCGGATTCAGGGCATAGAAATTCAGTGGGCCTTGCGCCCACTTAGCGCCTAAAGAGGTCTTTTGCGCCGGCGGGGTGGTAGCGCGGAAATTGAGTGCAGCGGTATTGGCGGCGGTAGCCGTTAGCGCTGCGCCGGGACCGATGACGTCATCGGTGTGCGCGGTGGCCCGTAACTCCCCGAAACCGCGTCGATCCCCATATTTATTTGCGCCCGCCTCCTCCGAAGCAGGCGCGAACAGAAAACGGGGCCGTCCTGCTGCCATAGTGGGGCGCTTTAAAGCTGAAGGTGCGGCAGGCCGCTTTTTCGGCGGCCGCCTGCCCGCACCTCCTTCCCCCCCGGCATTGCAGGCTGGTTTCCGTGGAGCCCGGCACTTCTCCGTTGTGCCGGGCTCTTTTGCCAGCACTCGCGCGATCGGGGCTCCGGCCGTTGCAGGCACCTCCCCCTTAAGTGAAGGAGGAGGCCTGCAGTACCGCAGCCTGCCGCACCGCATCGGGTGGCGCTGCGGCAACTAGCGCGCCGATATTCAGTTGCAGCGCCCCAAACGGAGGCGGGCACACCCTGGTATAGCGCCCGCTTCCGAATTGGGGTGCAGAAGACGAATATACGGCGTGCGCTAATGCCTCCCCGCCCAGCGCTAACTTTTGGGCGCGAGCGAGCTGCCCGTGCCCAAGTGAATTTCTAGGCCCAAGACTTTGCTGGATTAGCGCTGTAAATATGAATTAAATCGCCGCGGTCGTATTTCACCCATTTAATGACGAGATTTATGTTCCTACAATACACTCCACTTCGGAGGCGTAGAAAAGGAACAATTTTAATAGCGAATTCAAGTCCATTATAAAACCTGGACTCGTTTGATTACTACGAACCGTTTGTACACAGTGCACTTCCGTCCCATTGCATGTCCAGGACGTTTCTCCTGTCCTGGACAACTACATGCACAGGAAGTGTCATCAGCTGGAGGAGCTCGAACTCCGATTATCGGTGCTTGAGCAGCAGCTGGCACAGCATAGGCTAAGAGCTACGTGGATACGTTTCAGGAGGTGGTCACCCTGCAGCTTAAGAGTATGCAGGCAGAGAGGGACTGGGTGACCGCCAGACAGACGAGGAGGACCAGGCAGGTAGTGCAGAAGTCCCCTGAGTGCATCTCGTGCTCTAACTGGTAATCTGAATACTGATGGTTCCTCTAGGAAGTACCGCCAGAGCCAAGTCCACAGCACCACGGGTGGCTCAGCTGTATGGGGGGAGGGGAAAGTCAATAATGCAATAGTGGTAGGGGATGCGATAGGGGAACAGGCAGGTGTTTCTGCAGACGTGACTCCAGGATGGTGCCAGGCCAATGATGTCACTAAGCAGCTGCAGAACATTCTGAGGGGGGAGGGTGAACAGCCAGAGGTCGTTGTCCATATCGGTATCAACAGCATAGGTAGAAAGAAGGATGAGGTCCTGCAGGCAGATTTTAGGAAGCTAGGAAAGAGATTAGCAAGCAGGACCGCAAAGGTGGTAATCTCCAAATTACTCCCGGTGCCAGGTGCAAGTGACTATAGAAATAGGAGGATGGCTCAAATGAATGCGTGGCTGGAGAGATGGTGCAGGAGGCCTAGGGACCTGTACAAGCCGGACGATTGCATCTTAACAGGACCGGGACCAATATCCTCGCGAGGGGGTTTGCTCGTGCTGTTGGGGAGGGTTTAAAGTAACTTGGCAGGGGATGGGAACCTGAGAGTAGATTCAGAAGGGAGAGAAGCAAAGCTGGAAATGGAAGGCAGAAAATTAGTGAGTGAGTTTGGAAGGCAGACGAAGCAGGGTAGAAAATAGACAACAAAGGGGGTTTGGCAGTGCTTAATGCTTCAATGCAAGGAGTCTAGGGAATAAGGCAGATGAGCTGAGGGTGCAGATAGACATGTGGAAGTATGATATAACTATTACTAAGACATGGCTGAAAGAAGGACAGGAATGGCAGCTGAACATTCCTGGTTACAGGGTTTTCAGACGAGATAGAGAGGGGGGTAAAAAAGGATGGGGGGCATGGGGGGAGGTCGCAATATTGGTTAAAGAAACAATTACAGCTGTGAGGAGGGATGATATGTTAGAAGGATCATTAAATGAGGTCATAAGGGTTGAACTGAAGAACAAAAAAGGGGCAATTGCACTGCTGGGAGTGTACTATAGACCCCCAAATAGTCGAAGGAGATAGAAGAGCAAATACGTAGGCAAATTTCTGAGAAGTGCAAAAATAGGGCAGTAATAGTAGGGGGTTTCAACTACCCTAATATTTACTGGGATTGAATCAGTGTAAAAGGTATAGAGGGTGCAGAATTCTTCAAATGCATTCAGGAGAACTTTTTGTAGCCAGTATGTAGCAAGCCCAACAGGAGAGGGGCAGTTCTGGATTTGGTTTTAGGGAATGAAGCTGGGCAGGTGGAAAGGGGATCAGTGGGAGAGCATATTGGTCGATTGGGGAAAGGCCAATTTTACTAAGCTGAGATGTGATTTAGCCAAAATGGACTGGAAACAGCTACTTGAAGGTAAATCAGTGTCAGAGCAGTGGGAGGCATTCAAGGAGGAGACAGTGGGGGTTCAGAGCAGATATGTTCCCACAAAGAAAAAGGTTGGAACTCCCAAATCTAGAGCCCCATTGGATGTCAAGGGGCATACAGGGTAGGATAAGGCAAAAAAGGGAAGCTTATGTCAGATAGCGAGAGTAAATACAGCAGAAAGCTTAGAGGAGTATAGTAAGTGCAGGGGTGACATTAAAAAAAGAAATTAGGAAAGTAAAGAGAGGGCATGAAAAAATATTGGCAAGGAAAACCCAAGGATGTTTTATAAATACATAAAGAGCAACAGGATAACTAAAGAGGGGTTACGGCCTATTAGAGACCAAAAAGGAAGCTTGTGTGTGGAGACGGAATACGTGGGCATGGTTCTTAATGAATACTTTGCGTCTGTCTTCACAAAAGAGAGGGACGATGCAGACATTGTAGTTAAGGAGGAGGAGTGTGAAATATTAGATGGGATTAACATAGCAAGAGAGAAAATATTAAGGGGTTTAGCATCTTTGCAAGTAGTTAAATCCCTAGGCCTGGATGAAATGAATCCCAAGATGTTAAGAGAAGCAAGGAAGGAAATCATTTTCCAATCTTCTTTAGCTACAGGTGTGGTGCTGGAGAATGGAGGACTGCTAACGTTGTACCTTTGTTTAAAAAGGGATAGACCGAATAATTACAGGCCACTCAGCCTAAGCTCGGTGGTGGGCAAATTATTGGAAAAAATTCTGAGGGACAGTATTAATCGTCATTTAGAAAGGTACGAATTAATCAAGGTTAGTGAGCATGGATTTGTTAAGGGAAGGTCGTGTCTGACTAACTTGATTGAATTTTTTGTGGAGGTAACAAGGAGGGTTGATGAGGGTAGCACATTCGATGTAGTCTGCGTGGATTTTAGCAAGGCTTTTGCCAAGGTCTCGTGGCAGACTGGTCAGAAAAGTAAAAGCCCATGGGATCCAAGGCAAAGTGGCAAGTTGGATCTAAAATTCTCTCAGTAGCAGGAAGCAAAGGGTAATGGTCGACGGGTGTTTTTGTGACTGGAAGGCTGTTTCCAGTGGGGTTCCGTAGGGCTCAGTACTGGGTCCCTGGCTTTTTGTGGTATATATCAATGATCTAGAATTCAATGTAGGGGCATGATTAAGAAGTTTGCGGATGATGCAAAAATTGGCCGTGTGGTTGCTAGTGAGGAAGAAAGCTGTAGACTGCAGGAACGACAGCTTCCATTTTAGCTCTTAGTTATTGTAAAGCACTATGAAGTAAATACAGAATTTCCCTTATTTAACAGAGAATGTTAACTCTACATTTGTCCTAGTTCTTCCCTCTCCCCAGGGGAAGATGGTTACTCTCTGGTCCCTCTTATGTGGCTGTTGTCTTATTTGGGTGACCGATCTTGAATGTTGTTGACAGACCTTTCCGGATAAAGTGCCCACTGTGTGTGGAAACTCTTCCATCACGTGCTCCTCCTGCAACTATTGCTGCACTTTAGTCTTGACATGGTCCCGTACACTAAGGTATAGGTGTTGGGCATGGCTTGGCTGTTATCATGTTACCTAGCTTAGCCGCGTCTATTCAATGATGTTGGCTGAAAGCTTTGCAGGGACACTGCAACCCGCTGCCTTTGTGTGTATAATTGCTGTTTATTGCGAACACCCCTTGCTCACCATGAACTAGTTTCTGCTGTCAGCTGGTGCTGCAATTATGTGACTCCCTGCATCCTTCCATTGAGCAGGCAAGACACACTTTGTCATGGACATAGAAACATAGAAGATAGGAGCAGGAGTAGGCCATTTGGCCCTTCGAGCCTGCTCCGCCATTCAATGAGATCATGGCTGATCATCCAAATTCAGTACCCTGTCCCTGCCTACAGGCAAGAAGGGTAGCCTGTATATAAGAAGCCCAACAAGGGAGGAATCACTGCTGGATCTAGTAATGGGAAAATGAACCAGATTATTATTTGGTAGAATACAAGACCTGTACATGCCCTAAAGGGCAAGAGCTCTACTCCTGTAATTAAACAACCTTGGTCAACAAGAGAAGTGAGAGATAGTATAAAACAAAAAGAAAGGGCTTCTATGAATGCAAAGAACAGTAGAGATCCTGTGGCCTGGGAGTGATATAAAGAACAGCAAAGGGATACTAAGAAAGTAATAAGAGCTGCAAAAAGGGAATATGAGGAAAAAGCTTGCGAGGTTAATGAAGGACAACACTAAAGGTTTTTATGAATATATTAAGAGAAAGAGGGTGGCCAAGAGTAATGTGGACCCATTAAAGAAAGACGCAGGTGATATTGTAATTGGAAATCAGGAAATGGCAGACTTGCTAAATACGTTTTATCGGTCTTCACAGTGGAGGAAGAGGATAAAGTACCAGAGATATGAGATAAATCAAAGGGAGGAGCTTACTAGATTTAATGTAAGTTTAAAAAATGGTAACGGAAAAAATAATGAGACTAAAGATAGACTGATCTCCAGGACACGAAGGTTTCCACCCCAGGGTATTAAAAGAAGTAAAAACCAAAATACTGCGGATGCTGGAAATCTGAAATAAAAAGAGAAAATGCTGGAAACATTCAGCAGCTCAGGCAGCATCTGTGGAGAGAGAAATAGAGTTAACTCTGTTTCTCTCTCCAGAGTATTTCCAGTATTTTATTAAAAGAAGTAGCTGAAGAAATGCAGTCGTAGATGCACCAAAACACACACAATTTAGGAATTGTCCCCTTAGATTGGAAAATTGCTAATCTCACTCCACTATTTAATAAGGGTAAGAGAGATAATCTAGGAAATTATAGGCCTATTCGTCTCCTGTTTGTTGTGGAGCAGTTACTAGAATCTGTTATTTGGGATTGAGTGAAACATAGAAACATAGAAACAGGAGTAGGCCATTCGGCCCTTTGAGCCTGCTCCGCCATTCAGTGAGATCATGGCTGATCATCCAAATTCAGTACCCTGTCCTTGCCTTCTCCCCATATCCCTTGATCGCTTTAGCCTTAAGAAATATATCCAACTCTTTCTTGAATATACTTAATGAACTGGCCTCCACCGCCCTCTGTGGCAGAGAATTCCACAGGTTCACCACTCTCTGGGTGAAGAAATTCCTCCTCATTTCAGTCCTAAATGTCCTACCCCTTATCCTTAGACTATGACCCCTGGTTCTGGACTCCCCGGCCATCAGAAACATCCTTCCTGCATCTAGTCTGTCCAGGCCTGACAGAATTTTATAGGTTTCGATGAGATCCCCTCTCAATCTTCTAAACTCCAGTGAGTATAAGCCCAATCGACACAATCTCTCCATTACGTCATTCCTGCCATCCCAGGTATCAGCCTGGTGAATCTTCGCTGCACTCCTTCCATGGCAAGAACGTCCTTCCTCAGGTAAGGCGACCAAAACTGCTGTACAACTGCAGCAAGACATCCTTGTTCTTGTACTCGAACCCTCTTGCTACGAAGGCCAACATACCATTTGCCTTCTTAACCGCCTGCTGCACCTGCATGCTTACCTTCAGCGACTGGTGCACCTATTGCCATTCAAATAATAATCTGCCTTCCTGTTTTTGCCACCAAAGTGGATAACCTCACATTTATCTACACATGGAGCACACGCAAAAATGTGAACTGATCAGAGAGCCAGCACAAACCTAGTTGAATTTTTTGAGGAGGTAACTAACGTGTAGATAAGGGAGTGCCTATGGATGTTATTTATATAGACTTCCATAAAGCATTCGATAAGGCTCCATGTAAGACACTGCTAACAAAAATGAGACTATATGGAATTGGAGGCAATCGATGTAGGAGGGTAGGAATAATGGATCTGTACTTCAGTTGGCAGGTGTCCCCCAGGGATCTGTACTGTTGCCTCAGCTTTTCACTATATTTGTAAATGACTTGGATGAAGGAATTGGGAGCTGTATATCCAAGTTTGCTGACGACACCAAGTTGAGTGGCACAGTAGATAATGCAGATGGGAGCAGAAAGTTGCAAAGCGACATTGATAGATTAAGTAAGTGGGCAGAACTGTGTTCGATAAAGTTCAATGTAGGGAAATGCAAGGTCATCCACTTTGGATCTAAAAGACAGATTTCTATTTTCTGAAAAAGAAAAGAAGACTTGCATTTCTATAGTGCCTTTCACGACCACCAGAGTCCTAAAGTGCTTTACAGCCAATGAAGTACTTTTTTTTGAAGTGTAGTCACTGTTGTAATGTAGGAAACACAGTAGTCAATTTGTGCACAGCAAGCTCCCACAAACAGCAATGTGATAATGACCAGATCATCTGTTTTAGTGATGGTAATTTGAGGGCTACATTTTGGCCAGGACACCGGGAATAACTCCCCTGCTCTTCTTCGAAATAGTGCCATGGGATCTTTTACATCCACCTGAGAGAGAGAAGACGGTTTAACGTCTCATCCGAAAGACTTTTCTTGTTGCCAGAATTAAACTCCAAAGCTCATGTTGCAGCTCAATGGAAGATTGAAGGTCAAACCAAGTCTACTCAAAAACAATGAACCTTTTAACTCGGTGTTTCTCTTTTATCTTTCCCTCTTCTTAGAAATTATGACACAAACTGAATTGGGCAGGTTTCAGTTAGCTGTCAGAATGCCTCAATTCGCTCTAATTTGGACACTTCAGTTTTGAATTTGGTTTGGTGTTGCACCCCGTTTAAGGAGAAAAATTCATGTGTGTATCAGAAGAATATCCTCTGTGTGCCTCTAAAACCAAAGACCGAATTAGAAACCCAGAAAGTTTATGTTGCGGTTGTATTTGTACTGCATAGAGCATAAGGTATAAAACAAACGCATTAGAAGCACGTATTCAGCTCAAAGGGTACTATGTAATAGCCATTAAGGACTTGGCCACAAGCTGGGCATGAATGTGAGCTTAATATTCCAGGCTATATGGTCTTTAGAAAGGATAGGGAAAGGAGGAGGAGCAACCATATTGCTAAAGGACAATATTATAGCAGTCGGGGAAATCAGTAACTGTCAGCATGCAGTGGAAACACTCTGGGTAGAATTGAGAAAGAGCAGAGGATGGAAAACTCATGTGGGAGCTATCTATAGTTCGCCCGACAGCAATAATGTAGTAGCAGGATGCATAAATACAGAGATCAGAGAAGCATGTAGCAAAGGCAACGTGGCTTTAATGAGAGATATCAATCTTCATATAGATTGGGAGATACAAAACAGCTCATGTCATAAAGGCAATGAATTTCTATAGTGTATCCAGGACAGTTTTCTGAAACAATGGCCTTGATTTTAACCACCACCCCACTCCCCACCCCAAGAAGGAAAATAAAGATTTTTAAACTTGTATAAGGCTGACTTCGAAGGAATGAGGTGTAAGATGATCACGTTAAACTGGGTTGAGATGTTACCAGGTAAACTTACAGAAAAACAGTGGGAAGTATTCAAAGAAGTATTTAGTACAATACAATGCCAGTACATACCCCATAAGAGCAAAAATTCCACTTGTACAGTCAAGCAACCATGTGCAGCAAGATGGAGAATAAAACTAAAGGAAATGGCTTGCACAAATGCCAGGAGAAGTAGTAATCTACGGTACTTTAGATCTGTTTTCGCTGTATAGGAAGAGGATAAAATACCAGTGATAGAAGGAAATCTAAAAATAAATCAAGGGGAGGAACTTATTGTCTTCAATATTAGTAAAACAAATGGTAATGTAGAAATTAATGGGACTTGGTATAGGTATATCTCCAGGACCCAATGGTTTCTGCCAGGGTATTAAAAGAAGTAGAAGAGAAAATTGCAGAAGCTTTAGTTATAATCTTGCAAAGCTCTCTAGATTTGGGAATTGTGCTATTAGACTGAAAAATTGCTAATGTCACTCCATTATTTAAGAAAGATGGAAGAGAGAAACCAGGCCTGCCAGTTTAACGTCTGTTGTGGGTCAGCTACTAGAATCTGTCGTTAAGGACAGAGTGACTGAGCACTTGAACAAATATGAGCTTATTGGAGAGAGCCAGCATGGCTATGTTAAAGGCAAGTCACGTCTGACTAATCTCGTTAAATTTTTTAGGAGGTCACTGATAAGGTAGACAAAGGAGTGTCTGTGGATGTTTTCTATATGGACTTCCAGAAGGCATTCAATAAGGTTCCACATAAAATATTATTGACAACAATTGGAGTGCACAGAATTGGAGGTAGCCTTTTGACGAGTTGGAAATTGGTTGGGAAGTAGGAGACAGAGTGTGGAGATAAAGGGTATGTACTCAGATTGGCAGAATGTGACAAGTTGTGTTCCCCAAGGATCAGTTGAGGGGCCTCAACTTTTCATCATACTTAATTAATGACTTGGATGAAGGAATAGATAATTGTGTTTCCAAGTTTAAAGATGACACTAAATTAGGAGGGACAATAATAGATGGGAGCAGGAAATTGCAAAGGGACACATTGATAGATTAAGTGAGTGGGACCAATGGAGTTTTAATATGGGTCAGTGTGAGGTCATCCAATTTGGACCTGAGAAAGATGAAGCGGAATCTTTTCTAAATGGCGAGATACTACCAACTGTCTGGGAGCAAAGCCATTTGAGAATCCAAGTACACAAATCATTTAAATTTAGTAGATAGCTACAAAAAAGCAATCAAAAAGGCTAATGGAATGATGGCCTTCATCTCAAGGAGGCTGGATTACATACAAAGTGGAGGAAGATGTGCTTCAGTTGTATAGAGCCTTGTTCAGACCCCATCTGGAGGACTGCATTCAATTTTGGGGGCGGGGGATGAGAAACCTGACCGTGGGAAGAATGTGTATCAATTTGATCCAAACCAATAAGGGTTGTATTGTGCTGGAGTCTGCATGATCTGGAGCAATTTAACCTACATTAAAGACACTGAATAAGAAGGATTGGTGGTTACACTTTGTGTTGTAGTAGGTCAGCCGTTGAACTTGCATTTTGCTTTTTATGTTGGACGATCCCAATTCTAATCCAGAACACTGGTCTGAGTTTACTCAATGTTTATCCCTAATAACTGGTGTTGGGAAAACCTGGATGACTCCATTACAACACTGCAGAAAAAAACAGAGGCCCGGAATTTGCGGTCAGCGGTGAAGCGAAGGCAGTCACTGCTGGCCTCTAAGTACGAGGATCTCGCAGTCTCAGTGTCGAGAACTTCGGGTTTTCCGACCTTCAATTCAATTCAATGGATTGTAGTTGGGGATCCCATTGTTCGAACTGCTGTGACATCAACATGCTGTCTAAGCAGCCAATCAAAAGGCAGGATTCTCACAGATAGCGAACAGAGAAGTGAGTAAACTCTGAAAATTCTAACTTTTTAAAATAGTTAGAGAGCAAAAGAAAAATTGGGACTCTCACATGGGGAAAAGACAAACCTGAAATGAAGATGGACAAACTTTAAAAAATGTAAAAAAAAAATTAAAATGGACAAATTTCACACCACACAATTAAAATTTTCCAGGCCCATAACATTTGTTTAGCAGTCAATATGCTGTTAAAACCCCAGTTACACCTAATCCCTTTGGGTCTAACTTTTAGTGGGGAATTTAACAGCGTCATTCCTGCGGGAGAGCCAAAGTTTTTCAGTTTCAATAATTTATGAGATTTCACTGATTGCCGGGTGTGCGTGGGCGCGGTGGAGGGGGGGGTGCTGGGGGCGCACAGCGCAGCCTGTGGAGGAGCTGTCATTGACAGACTGCAAGGTCGGGATTGCACATGCGCCAAATCCCGAAGTTGCGGTCAGTTTCAAAGGTTCTGAGAGCACACTGTCATACTGACCCAGGGTCAGCAGAATGGCTTAACATATATGGACATACATTACTTGATTATTTTTGCAATAGCATTATTGAATTTTTGCTTTTGAAAAAAGCATCAATATTGTGAAAGATTAGGCATGCTATAATTAATATAAATGCCAGTTTGGCTCATTTGGGAGCACCCTTGTTTCTGAGTAATAAGGTTGTGAGTTGAAGGCCCACTTCAGGACTTAGGAACATAGGAACAGGCGTAGGCCATTCAGCCCCTCAAGCCTGTTCTGCCATTCAGTTAGATGATAGCTGATCTGTATCTTAACTCCATCTACCCGACTTGCTTCCGTAACCCTGAATACCCTTGATGAACAAAATTCTTATCAATCAGTTTTGAAATTTTCAATTGCCCTAACATCAACAGCTTTTTGGTGGAGAGATTCCAGATTTCCACTACCCTTTGTGTGAAGAACTGCTTCCTGACATCACCCCTGAATGGCCTGGCTCTAATTTTAAGGTTATGCCCCCTTGTTCTGGACTACCGTACCAGAGGAAATCTTCTTCTTCTTAGGCAGTCCCTCGGAACCGAAGATGATTTGCTTCCACACTAAAAATGAGTTCTCAGGTGACTGATTAGTCCAATGCAGGACCTACAGTCTCTTGTCACAGTTGGGGCAGACGGTGGTTGAAGGGGCGGGTGGATGGGGTGCTTGGGTTGACGTGCGCTCCTTCCGATGTTTGTGCTTGGCTTCCGCTTGCTCCTGGCGAAGAGACTTGAGGTATTTGGTGCCTTCCCAAATGCTTCTCCTCCACTTTGTACGGTCTTGGGCCAGGGATTCCCAGGTGTCGGTGGGTGTGGTGTATGTAACCTGTTCCACCTTAAGAGAACTTAAGCCTGTTCCACCTTAAGAGATGTACTACGTAATACCGGTGGTGACCACCGGTATATAAGCACTGTGTAGTAAGATTGTATTTCATATAGTCCTGACCTCCAACCAGTAAAGACCTGTTGAACTTTAATCTTGTAGTCTGTGTGTTATTAATTACAACTAGAACACACAGACTTTACAGTGGCGACGAGTCAGATTCTTACCCTGCGGCAGTTATATCCACGGCGGCTTCGTCCACAGAACGGACGTCGAAGAGAGGCTTCCACCCTCCTCACCCTGCTGGAAGACACGTCGCGTGGCAGACATCGAGAAACCAGAGTGCAGAAGACATCCTGAACTCGAAGCCTCCATCAGCGGCTGTCAGCTATCTTCTTTCTACCTAAGGGTAAGCCGGGCAGCGACGCGACCAGAAAATCGGCCGCGTTGGCTGTACAGACGGGGAGGGAAGACGGAGGAATAAGGGCGGTGAGATCGATCGCGACCGGAGATAAGGGCCGGGCCGCATTCGGGCTAAAAAGGCGCAGCGTCTGGGGGCAACTGAAGGCGCGAGAGCCGCGGTGAAGCGGAGACAGCGTTGGGGGAAGGGTGAAGACCGCCAAGCGCGGGAAAACCGCCATTTTGTAGGCGGAGGACGAAGACAAGAGCGCGGAAGCCGCCATCTTGGATAAAAATTAAAATAAATTAAATTGCAACGATGCCTAAACATGGGAACATTAATACCTTTGATAGCGACATCAAAGATTGGGCTATGTATGTAGAACGCATACAAAATTATTGTAAAGCAAATAAAATCCCAGATGAAGAGAAAGCACTAACATTATTAAACTTAATGGGTGCGAAGACATACGGGCAATTGAAACACCTTGTATCACCAGATGAACCGGCGGATAAGACGTTCGAGGAGATTGTTACTGTCCTGAAAAATCACCTAAACCCCACGCCGCTGATGCTAGCGGAACGATTTAAATTTTACAGCAGAAGGCAGCTGAAGGATGAAAGCAATGCTGAATATTTGATGGAATTGCGTAAGCTAGCAAAGTACTGTCAATTCGGAACGAGACTGACAGAGGCGCTACGAGATAAATTTGTGTGTGGTTTATTAAAAGAAGATACACAAAAGCGATTGCTCGAGGAGAATGAGCTGACGCTTGAGAAAGCGGTCACTATGGCAGCAGCACATGAAGCCGCAGCGAGAGGCACGGCAGTAATGCAGCTACGGTCACCGGAACTCAGTACAAATAAATTGGGTTTGAGTACTGTAAAATGTTATCGTTGCGGAAAGACAACGCACGATCAGAACCAGTGTTGGTTTAAAAACCAAGAATGCAGAACGTGTGGCAGGCTTGGCCACATAGCTAAAGTATGCCGGTCAGGAAAGAAGACCAGCAACAAAAAGTCACCGCAAGGAAAATACATAAAGGTACACAAGGTGACAAAGAACAGTTCGAACGAACAGAAGTCAGATTCAGACGCTAGCAGTAATGAACTGGGTAGCTTAAGAGTACACAACGTTGGTAAGGATGTAGATCTCCAGACAATTTGGGTCACCCTTCAGATAGCAGGAGTCCAAGTAAAGATGGAATTGGACACTGGATCGGCATTGACGGTCATGAATAAGAAAGATTACAAAAGGTTTTTCCAACATATTCCCCTACGGGATACGGAGATTATATTGAAAACATACATGGGTAAAAGAGTGTACCCCATCGGAAAGATAGAGGTAAAAGTGGTCCACAAGGGCGAAGAAAGCCAAGTAATGGACTTATATGTGCTACCTGAAGGAGGTCCACCACTACTGGGACGGGAGTGGATTAGGAAAATGAATATGGACTGGCACTCCTTGAAGGCACTAACGGTAGATTCCGGGGAAACAGATGTCAAACCTAAACGATTGTCCAGAATATTGGATGATGCTAAAGAGGTGTTCCAGCAGGGACTGGGAACACAGAGGAATTACGGCAAACATCAAGATTGATGAACATGCACACCCAAAATTTTTTTAAGCCAGACCGGTACCCTATGCAATACGACCTACTGTAGAAGCGGAACTGGAAGTGCTAGAACGTTCAGGTGTACTGTCTAAGGTAGATTGGAGTGAGTGGGCTACGCCCATTGTTCCCGTTATGAAACGTCCTTCGAGCAACAAGCCAGGAGAACCAGGGAAGGTTCGCATCTGTGGAGATTTCAAAATCACCGTTAATCCGGTGCTTCACACGGTGCAGTATCCGCTTCCGCGGATTGAGGATATTTTTGCTTCGTTGTCTGGCGGGAAACACTTCACCAAGATAGACCTGGCGCAGGCGTACTTGCAGATGGAGGTTGAAGAAGAGTCACGCCAATACCTCACGATCAACACGCATCGAGGTTTGTACCGGTACAATAGGCTGGTTTTTGGAGTGGCATCGGCTCCAGCAATTTGGCAGAGGGCCATGGAGCAGGTATTACAGGGAATTCCAGGCACACAATGTTACCTGGATGATATTCTGATTACAGGTGATGGTGATGAAGAACACCTCGCAAACTTGGAACTGGTGCTCAACAGACTGAAAGAGTATGGACTTCGAGTTAATCGGCAGAAATGTGAGTTCTTCCAGAAGCGGATCTCGTACTGTGGTCATGTCATTGACCGGGAGGGGCTTCATAAGTCTCCTGACAAGATAGAGGCAGTTGTAAAGGCTCCCGCTCCGGATAATGTGTCTCAGTTGAGGTCGTTTCTAGGATTGATTAACTATTACCATAAATTTCTACCAAATCTATCCACGGTACTGCACCCGCTAAACGCTCTTTTACAGAAGGGGGTACCATGGGAATGGAGCGAAAACTGTAAGAAGGCATTTCGCAAAAGCAAAGAATTGATCACCTCAGGAAGTGTTGGCTCACTTCAACCCGACACTGCCTATTTGGTTGGCTTGTGATGCTTCTCCATATGGTATTGGGGCAGTACTCTCACACAAGTTGCCAAATGGCACGGAAAGGCCAGTCGCGTTTGCATCCAGATCATTGACCTCCGCTGAGCGCAACTATGCGCAGATCGATAGGGAGGCTCTCAGCCTTGTATGGGGAGTGAAGAAGTTTAATCATTACCTGCAGGGCCAAAAATTCACACTTCTGACAGACCATCAGCCGTTGGTATCCATTTTTAACCCTAAGAAGGGTGTTTCAGTGATGACAGCACAGCGTCTCCAGAGATGGTCCCTTTTCCTAGGGGCACATCAATATCAAATAGAATTCAAAGGTACGAAGCAGCATGGCAATGCTGATGGGCTGTCGCGCCTGCCACTACCTGAAGAAGAAGAAACGACGAAAGTTGACCCTGTTGAGTTATTTCATTCGACCATCATCGAGTGTTTACCAGTCACCAATGCAAGTATTGAAAGAGAAACCAGGAACAACCCGACACTGTCCAGAGTCTACGAAGTGACAGTGAAAGGATGGCCAACACGTGGTGATCCTCTGTTACCGGCATTCTCGGCAAGGCGAGACCAGCTGTCCGTCTGCCATGGTACTTTGATGTACGGGACAAGAGTGATTATTCCTCCCAAGTTAAGGGAAAGAGTTCTAAAAGAACTGCATGAAGGTCATCTGGGGGGAGTTAAGATGAAAAGTCTTGCTAGGGCTTATGTATGGTGGCCGGGTATTGACCAACAGATAGAGGAGTTGACGAAAAGCTGCGCTGGGTGCCAAAAAGTGCAAAATGCACCTCCGATTGCACCACTACACCCATGGGAATGGCCTTCAGCCCCATGGCAACGCGTACATATTGACTTTGCTGGTCCATTCATGGACTCCAAGTTCCTAATTGCGGTGGACACACATTCCAAATGGCCAGAAGTGATCAAGATGAATACCACTACTTCAGAAAAGACAATTGCGGTGTTAAGAACAATATTCGCAAGGAACGGATTGCCAGAACAGATCTGTTCGGACAACGGACCACAGTTCGTGTCGGAAGAATTCCAAAAATTCTTAAAGAAGAATGGGGTAAAACATTATACCTCTGCCCCATATCATCCGGCGACAAACGGGTTGGCCGAGAGATTTGTCCAAACATTCAAAAAGGCAATAAAGGCCATGAATGATGATCAGATTCCGCTACAGCACAAGGTGGACAATTTCCTAATGGCGTATCGAAACGCCGCTCATGGTGACTAACCAAAGTCCTGCCATGATGTTTTATAACAGGAGGTTGCGGTCCAGGTTGGACTTGTTAAAACCAAATGTGCGGAGGAAAGTGGAAAACAAACAGTTCCGGCATATTAATAACAAGTCCACTCGAAGTTTCGAAGTAGGACAACCAGTGTTGGCAAGGGGCTATGGAAACGAAAAATGGCAGTCCGGAACAATTCGGGCCAGACAAGGACCTCTGATGTACACAGTAGATATTGGTAACAATGTGATAAGGCGTCATGTGGATCAACTGGTAGAATCAAGAGCAAGGGTCGAACCCATGGTTGCGACAGAGACAACTGTGGAAGACGTTAATGAACCTGAAGCATCTACCTCGGCAGGGACTGTACCTGATGATGACGTCCAATACATAGGAAACCAACAAGAAGAGTCACCTCAGCAACAAGAATCAGAGACCACTGAAAGGCGTTATCCAGACCGAATCAGAAAGCCTCCTGAGAGACTGAACCTTTGAACTGTTTATACCTGAAGTTATATATGTATATATGTTATGATGTTATGTTAAATGGGGATATGACTATTAAGCTAAAAAGGGAGGATTGTGGTGTATGTAACCTGTTCCACCTTAAGAGAACTTAAGCCTGTTCCACCTTAAGAGATGTACTACGTAATACCGGTGGTGACCACCGGTATATAAGCACTGTGTAGTAAGATTGTATTTCATATAGTCCTGACCTCCAACCAGTAAAGACCTGTTGAACTTTAATCTTGTAGTCTGTGTGTTATTAATTACAACTAGAACACACAGACTTTACAGTGGGGATGTTGCACTTTTTCAAGGAGGCTTTGAGGGTGTCCTTGACGTGTTTCCTCTGCCCACCTGGGGCTGTCTTGCAGTGTCTGAGCTCCGAGTAGAGCGTTTGTTTTGGGAGTCTCGTATCAGGCATGTGGACGATGTGACCCGCCCATCGGAGTTGATTGAGTGTGGTCAAAGCTTCGATGCTGGGGATGTTGGCCTGAGCGAGAGAACTTGACGTTGGTACGCCTATCCTGCCAATGGATTTGCAGTGCTTTGAGGTGCCTGCTGTACATGGTCCATGTCTCTGAGGCATACAGGAGGGCGGCTATTACTACTACCAGAGGAAATAGTTTCTCTCTATCTACCCTATCTACTCCTTTAATCATAATCATCTCAATTACATCACCCCTTAATCTTCTATACGCAAGGGAATACAAGCCTAGTCTATGCAACCCGTCCTCATAATTGAACCCTTTTAGCCCCGGAATCATTCTGGTGAATCTGCGCTGCGCCCTCTCCAAGGCTAATATATTCTTCCTGAGGTGCGGTGTCCAGAACTGAACACAGTATCTAAATGGAGTCTAACCTGTATCATAACTTTCACCCCTTTGTATTCCAGCTCCCTTGAGATCAAGGCCAACATTGCATTAACCTTTTAAATTAATTTTTGTACCTGCCCAGTAGGTATAATTTTTTTTTGTACTTGGATCCCTAAATCTCTCCGCTCCTCCACAGTTCCTCACTTCTCATCGTTTAGAAAATACTCGGATCTATCCTTCTTGCATCCAGTGGATGACCTCACATTTCCCCACTTTGAACTTCATCTGCCAGTTTTGCCTACTCACTTAATCTATCAATGTCCCTTTGCAACTTTCTGCTCTCATCTACACTATTTACGGTGCCACCTAACTTGGTGTCGTCAGCAAACTTGGATATATGGCTCTCTATTCCTTCATCTAAGTCATTGATAAATATAGCGAAAAGCTGAGGCCCCAGTACAGATCCCTGGGGGACACCACGGCCACGAATTTAATTCTGGAGACAGGATGGTGGTGGGTCAGCTGGTTCTGGTCCTGTCCCCAGCTGCCTCCACTCTGCAGACGTGACTTTCCCTTGATTGGCCTTGTTAAGCCGGCGCTGCGGGCGTACCGGCTAATTAACAGGAAGTGGGTTCAATGACGTCATTTGATGGCACGTCATCTTCCGGTTTCCTTAAAGGGATCATGCACAATTTTATTTTGACAGTTGATCTGTCAGTGTTTGACAGCAGTGAGGTGCTGCAAACACTGACAATCATTGCACAACGGTGAACACTTGCACCCAGGCTCGCCAATGACTCCCTCCATACGCTTATGGAGGGAGTCACAGCATGCAGGGAGGTTCTCTTCCCTTCCAAGGGTGGAAGAGATCTCCCCAGGACACCAACTTACCTTGAACCTCCACCCAACCCTCTCTAGCTACTTTTATCACTTCTCCATCTCACTAGCCACCCCTCATCCTACTGCAAGCATACCAACTAACAACACACAAGAGTAGGCTCTTGAGAGGTTTAGCCAATGTCCATGTGAAGTTTCTGGTAATGTGTAGTCATAGAGTGTAATATCTTTTTCCAAAAAGTGCCCCTTATTGGACAGATCTGAGCGCACATTGAGAAGTGTCTTACTGAGTCCCAGTGATTGTTCAGTTGTAACTCCCCCCAAGCTATAGTGATCAGTGTGCATGGAATGGCTTGGACATTAAAGGGATGTTTCACGGTGCTGGTGTGGGATGGTGTCAACCTGGTGAATCATGTGGCAGCCAGGGTTTACAGCAATGTTGTCAGGTGCTGATGCCCTGTGTCCAGTGCAGCATCAGGTGGGTGAGGAGGAGGTTGGCGCTCCTGGTGCTGGTGCTGCTGTTGTGGATGGTTGTGGTGCTGCCGTGGCTGCTCTTCCTCCAAATCTGACGGCCAGGATGAGAGGATGTAAATGGTTCCCATCCTGTTGCTATAGATTTCAGTTGAGGCAAGAAGCTTGCAAGCGCACACTCAGTGGCCTGAAATTATTCCAATCAGATAACACTGCCGATGTGTGTCAGCTTGACCAGTCACAAGGTCAGTAGATTTGCAAAATCTTATCCCAAACCTCCAAAAACAAAGTTGTTGCATTTGAGTATCAGCCATGTTTCAGGAGCACTTTTAAAGTGCTGCACCAATTACTAAAAACCATTTCCTCGAAAAACTCGTCTCCTTGAACCTGGCCTTTTCTGACAAGACAGGAAACCGGAGCCAGAAGCACGAAAATGGGAAACCTCTATCAAAATAGGATTAGCAAAGCAGTTAATGGGCTCATAACTGCCTTAACTCCCTGTCCTACCGGTGGGTCAGTTTTGGAGCAGTTGACCTGACACTGACGAAAATCGGATGGAGGCGGGTTGGGTGTCTGAAGCCATTTTTTCCAATTTTCACTGCCAACCCGCCTCCTCAGCTTTTAAAATCAAGCCCCACTAGTCACATCCTGCCAATTGGAGTACATACCCATTATCCCTACTCTCTGTCTCCGACCTCCAAACCAATTCCCTAACCATGTCAAGAGGACTTGAGTGAATACTCTAGGCTAACAGTTAAGTGCTATCTTTCTGATGAGACAATCAAGAAAGCCCTGTATGTTCATTTGATTGGCTATAGAAGCTTCCATGGCAATCACAGAAATCACAGAAACCACACAATGCAGATAGAGGCCATTTCGGCCCATCGAGCCTGCACCGACACATATCCCACCCGATCCCCGTAACCCCATACCAACACATATCCCACCCTATCCCCGTAACCCCACGTATTTAATCCCCCTAACACTAAGGGTCAATTTATCATAGCCAATCAACCTAACCCGCACATCTTTGGACTGTGGGAGGAAACCGGAGCACCCGGAGTAAACCCACG
The DNA here is from genome assembly GCF_052327205.1 of Somniosus microcephalus. NCBI lineage: Eukaryota > Metazoa > Chordata > Chondrichthyes > Squaliformes > Somniosidae > Somniosus > Somniosus microcephalus. Next base: position 208,134,735 of record NC_140993.1, on the reverse strand, counting down.
CAAACACGGGGAGAATGTGCAAACTCCACACAGACAGTCGCCCGAGGCTGGATTCGAACCCGGGTCCCTGGCGCTGTGAGGCAACAGTGCTAACCACTATGCCACCGTGCATATTTGAAGAGTATGGAGTTCTCCTAGGGTTCTGACCAAATTCATTCAGCAACCAACACCACCAAAACACAAATAACAACAGAAAATGCTGGAAATACTCATCAGGCCAGGCAGCATCCGTGGAGAGAGAAACAGAGTTAACGTTTCAGGTCTGGGACCCTTCATCAGAACTGGAAAAAGCTGGAGATGTAACATATTAAGCAGGTGCAGAGACAGTGGTTGGGGGGGGGGTGAAGGAATAGAAAGAACATCCTGTACTTTTGTAAGAGGCAGGAAAGATAAAATGTTGCAAATGGGAATGGCAAAAATCATACTGCATGAAAAATGGGGGCAGGGATAATTATCTGAAATTGTTAAACTCAATGTTGAGTCCGGCAGGCTGCAAAGTGCCCAATCGAAAGATGAGGTGCTGTTCCTCGAGCTTGCGTTGAGCTTCATTGCAGCAATGCAATAGCCCGAGGACAGAGAGATCAGAGCGGGAGTGAAGCGGTGAATTAAAGTGACAGGCGACCGGAAGCTCAGGGTCACCCTTACGGACTGAACGGAGGTGTTCCGCAAAGCGGTCACCCAATCTGCGTTTGGTCTCCCCAATGTAGAGAAGACCGCATCGTGAGCAGCGAATACAGTATATTAAATTGCAAGAAGTACACGTAAATCGCTGTTTCACCTGGAAGGGGTGTTTGGGGCCCCGGACAGTGGGAAGGGAGGAGGTAAAAGGGCATGTGTTGCATCTCCTGCGCTTGCACGAGAAGGTGCCAGGTGAAGGAGAAGGGCTGTTGGGGGTGATTGAGGAGTGGACCAGGGTGTCGCGGAGGGAGCAGTCCCATCGGAATGCTGAAAGGGGAGGTGAGGGGAAGATGTGTTTGGTGGTGGGATCACGTTGGAGGTGGCGGAAATGGCCACCAAAACAGATTGACTCTTCACTTGTGTCATTGTGATTTGTGGGATTTTGCTGTGTGCAGCTTGGTTGCCGTGTTTTCTTCAGTACTTCAGAAAGTATGCATTGCTTTGGGATGAAAGATGATACATAAATGTAAGTTCTTTCTTACTGTTATTCTGTTGTCTTTAGCTAAAATTAGACCGCGATTTGACAATTTTTACACTGAAGTTTAAATGAAGATGGGCAGCTGAGTTTGAAGGTTAAGACAGTTGTTCACGAGCGGTGTGCGTGTTTCATTGCTGGGCTGCCACACATTTATTTGTAAGCCAAGTATCGAGCTGTTGGGACTGCCTCACTTTTCCATGCACTGGGTTACAGCATGAATGAATAAAGCGATAAGGGTAAAATTGAAACTGAAGAAAAAGGCATACACTAAGTAGAAACATAGAAAAATAGGAGCAGGAGTAGGCCATTCGGGCCTTTGAGCCTGCTCCGCCATTCAATATGATCATGGCTGCTCCTCTATCTCAATACCATATTCCCGCGCTCTCTCTCCATACCCCTTGATGCCTTTTGTGTCTAGAAATCTATCTATCTCCTTCTTAAATATATTCAGTGACTTGGCCTCCACAGCTGTCTGTGGTAGAGAATTCCACAGGTTCACCACCCTCTGAGTGAAGAAATTTCTCCTTATCTCGGTCCCAAATGTCCTACCCCGTATCCTGAGACTGTGACCCCTCGTTCTAGACCCGCCAGCCAGGGAAAACATCCTCCCTGCATCCAGTCTGTGTAGCCCTGTCTGAATTTTATACGATTCAATGAGATTCCCTCTCATTCTTCTAAAGTATATGACAATAAAGGCGAGGATGACAAAAGGGAATACGAAGAGGTTAGGAAAGAAACCAAAAAATAATTAGGATGCAAAGAGGAATTACAAAGTGAAATTTATCAAAGAATATAAAAAGAAATAGTAAAGTATTCTACAGACACAAATAACAAAATAAGAATCAGCATAGGGATATGACCACTTCGGAATGCACCAGATAACTTCACAGGTAATGACAGTGACATGGCAGAAATATTGAATAGTTTTTACCAGGGAGACTAATATATTTTTAATGTCGGTAGTAGGAAAGATATTGGAATCTTTACTCAAAGATACAAAACTAGGTGGGAATTTAAACTGTGAGGAGGACACAGAGTCTGCAAAGGCATATAGACAGGTTAAGTGAGTGGGCAATAAGGTGGCAGATGGAGTATAACGTGGAGAAATGGGAGGTTATTCACTTTGGTAGGAAGAATAGGAAAACAGAATATTTTTTTAAATGGTGAGAAACTATTAAATGTTGGTGTTCAGAAAGATTTAGGTGTCCTCGTACAGGAAACACAAAGTTAGCATGTAGATACAGCAAGTAATTAGGAAGGCAAATGGAATGTTGACCTTTATTGCAAGGGGTTTGGAGTACAAGAGTAAGGAAGTATTAACTACACTTGTGTAGAGTCCATTTAGGTGGCGTCATAATCACGTCTTGAGAGAATTCTCAAATCACTTCACGTGGATGACTCATTGGAGTGCGGTCCAGTGTAGGCAGAGATAGGAGCCAGTTTATGCAAAGCATGATCCCACCAATGGCAAGGGGATGAATGTTGACTCCTGGACCCCCAGCAGCTTAAATTGAAAATTCTTGTTCTTGGTTTTTGGTGAGACCATACCTGGAGTACTGTGCACAGTTTTGGTCTCCTTATCTGAGAAAGGACATACTTGCCTTAGAGGTGGTTCAATGAAGGTTCACTAGATTGAAACCTGTGATGAGAGGGCTGGCCTACGAGGAGAGATTGAGTAGATAGGGCCTATACTCTCTGGAGTTTAGAAGAATAAGAGGTGATCTCATTGAAATATACAGGCCTTGGCTCCCAGCTAGCAGTCAGTCTTTTTGCAAACTCACTACTGAACCAGAAAACTCTTCCACTCTTACACATAATGTGACCTGTTGTTTTCCCTCCCAAATGTTCTTGATCAGTTCTGAAACTTGCATTTTGGATGCTTCAGTATACCGGCACAACCTGTTCTCTCATTTCCCCCTTTTTTTGTCTTGTGACTGCCCTAATGCTAGTAAGTCGAGCTGAGAAATGCAGTTCATTACTGAAGTTACACTCTGCTCCAAGTCAGAGTGGTTTGAAATTTAACAGGAATTTAGATGTAAAATTGTTAAGTGAATAGAGCTGAATGCTGGTGTGTGGGAGGGAGATTCTTCACATATTGCAGCTGATTAGGTGCTGATCATAATCTCAGCTGGCTCTTGTTGGGTAAAATTTTACAGTACATAAAAGGACCATTTTAAAAATAAGGACACTTGCAAAAAAGGACAACTGATGGCAGCCCCTAAGGTGTCTGTTATTTGCAGGTTTCACTAGGGGTCTTTGATAAGGTGCCACATAGTAGACTCGTGAGGGCAGAGTCAGGGGACAAGTACAGGAAACTTTGTGCTATCCGGCACCGACGGGACCGAGCTGTTGCTGTCCCATCAAAACTGCCGGACAAACCAGCGCTAATGTTGAAACATATGGAGATTTTGAGCTCCGTATCTGGCAACAAACCTTGTAAGCTTCTAAACAGTCGGCCGTACCTTGCAAGCGTCTCTGTAGCTTAGCAACAGCTTCAGCGAGACCTTGCAGAGCCTGACTGGTTGGAAAAAAAAAAAGCAACGAAAAGAAAAAAAACCTAACGAAACGGCTCCTGATTTTTGCTGGTGGCTCGAGCATTCCGGACAGTTAACCTCCAGATAAACCAATGTTTCCTGTAGCAGAATGGATAGCAAGCTGGCTCCAAAACAGAGAACAGTAAGTTTTACTGTATTTACTCAGACTGGCGGAAGGTGGAACGTGGTGTTCTGCAGGACTCGGTGCTGGGACCACTGTTGTTCCCCATTTACATAAGAACATAACATAAGAATTAGGAGCAGGAGTAGGCCACACAGCCCATCAAGCCTGCTCTGCCATTCAATGAGATCGTGGCTGATCTTTGACCTCGACTCCACTTTTCTGCCCGATCTCCAGATCCCTTGATTCCCCTAGAGTCCAAATATCTATCAATCTCAACCTTGAATATACTCAGCGACTCACCATCCACAGCCCTTTGGTGTAGAGAATGCCAAAGATTCGCAACCCTCTGAGTGAAGAAATTTTTCCTCATCTCATTCTTAAATGGCCGACCCCTTATCCTGAGACTATGCCCCCTAGTTCTAGACTCTCCAGCCAGGGGAAACAACATCTCCGCATCTATCATGTCAATCCCCTTTAGAATCTTATGCTTCAATGAGATCACCTCTCCATCTTCTGAACTCCAGGGAGTATAGGCTCAATCTCTCCTTATAGGACAGCCCTCTCCTCCCAGGAATCAATCTGGTGAACCTTTGTTCCACCACCTCTAAGGCAAGTATATCCTTCCTCAGATAAGGAGACTGTGCACAGTACTCCAGATGTGGTCTTACCAAAGCCCTGTACCATTGTAGCAAGACTTCCTTACTCTTCTACTCCAACCCCCTTGCTATTTGCCTTTCTAATTGCTTGCTGTACCTGTATGCTAACTCTCTGTATTTTCTGTACAAGGACAACTAAATCTCTCCGAACACTGAACATTTAAGTTTCTCGCCATTTAAAAAAATATTCTGTTTTTCTATTCTTCTTACCAAAGTCACATTATACTCCATCTGCCAACTTATTGCCCATAAATGATTTGGACTCTGGAATATCAAAATTTGCAGATGCCACCAAATTCGGGGGGTATACTGAGCAAGTCTGCGACAAAATCTAAGCTACAAACTTGCAGAATGGGCGTGTAAATGGCAAATTAATTTCAATATAGATAATTGTGAGATGCTGCATATTGGTAGGAGGAATAAGGAGGCCACCTACTCCTTGTAATCTAAATGGGTTAGAGGCGCAATGGGATCTCGGTGTGCAAATTCACAAATCATTAAAAATAGCAACACAGGTAAGAAAGCCATAAAATGCAAACAAAGCACTGGGGTTCATTTCAAGAAGAAAATAATTCAAAAACACAGAAATTATGTTAAACTTATAAAGACTACACTTGGCGTTTTGGTCTCCATATTACAAAAAAGGATATAGAAGCACTGGAGAAGGTGTAGAAAAGATTTGCAAGGATACCAGAACTGAGAGGTTATAACTATCAGAAAAGACTGAACAGGCTTGGGCTCTTTTCTCTAGAAAAGATATTCTGAGATGACCTAAAGAGATGTTTTAAAAATTATGCAGGGGTTCGATAGGGTAGACATAGAGAAGATGTTTCCACTTGTGGAGGAGTTCAAACTAGGGGCCATAAATACAAGATAGTCACCAAAAAATCCAATAAGAATTCAGGAGACACTTCTTTACCCAGAGAGTGATTAGAAAGTGGAACTCGCTACCACATGGAGTGGTTGAGGCAAATAGCATCGATGCATTTAAGGGGAAGCGAGATAAGCACACAAGGGAGAAAAAGGAATAGAAAGCTATGCTGATGGGGCTAGATGAAGTAAGGTGGGAGCATAAACACCAGCGTTGACCATTTGGGCTGAGAGGCCTGTTCCTGTGCTGTATTGACATTAGTTCTCAACAAGTGTAGCTGTCCTTCATTCGAATTTGGACACCTAGCAACGAATCTGTTTCAGCAATTAGTTGAGGTGTGTTATTCAATGTTGCACAGGGATCTGAAAAACTTGTGATGGGAGTTTAAGGGAGTGACTCAGTGGATCAAATTTTTCTTTTTAGATGAGTTGTGTCCTGATTTGGAGGTGACTAATTGATTTTTCTGCTGTTCGTGTCTGCTGTGGCTCAGAGGGTAACACTCTCGCCTCTGGGTCAGAAGGTTGTGGGTTCAAGTCCCACTCCAGGGACTTGAGTACAAAAATCTAGGCTGACACTCCAGTGTAGTGCTGAGGGAGTGCTGCACTGTCGGAGGTGCCTTCTGTCAGATGAGACGTTAAACCGAGGCCCTGTCTGCCCCCTCAGGTGGACGTAAAAGAGCCCATGGCCCTATTTCGAAGAAGAGCAGGGGAGTTATCACCGGTGTCCTGGACAATATTTATCCCTCAATCAACATCACTAAAACAGATTATCTGGTCATTATCACTTGCTGTTTGTGGGAGCTTGCTGTGTGCAAATTGGCTGCTGCATTTCCTACATTACAACAGTGACTACACTTCAAAAGTACTTTATTGGCTGTAAAGCGCTTTGAGACGTCCGGTGGTTGTGAAAGGCGCTATAGAAATGCAAGTCTTTCTTTTTATTTTAAAAAGCATCATTGTGACCAACAAATAACCTCCCAGAGATGCCAGGGAACATAGGGTCTGATGAAAGAGAGGAACTGAAAGAAATCAGTATTTGTAGGAAAATGGTGTGTTAGGAAAATTGATGGGACTGAAGGCCGATAAATCCCCAGGGCCTGATGGTCTACATCCCAGGGTACTTAAGGAAGTGGCCCTAGAGATAGTAGATGCATTACTGGTCATCTTCCAGAACTCGATAGACTCTGGAACGGTACCCATGGATTGGAGGGTAGCTAATGTTACCCCACTATTCAAAAAAGGTGGTAGAGAAAAAGCGGGGAATAATAGACCGGTAAGCCTGACATCGGTAGTGGGGAAAATGCTAGAGTCTATTATAAAAGATGTAATAGCAGAGCACTTGGAAAGCAGTGACAGGATCGGACAAAGTCAACATGGATTTACAAAAGCTTGACTAATCTACTGGAATTTTTTGAGGATGCAACTGGTAAAATAGATAAGGGAGAACCAGTGGATGTGGTGTATTTTGACTTTCAGAAGGCTTTCGATAAGGTCCCACACAAGAGATTAGCGTGCAAAATTAAGGCACATGGGATTGGGGGCAAGGTATTGACTTGGATAGAGAACTGGTTGGTGGACAGAAAGCAAAGAGTTGGAATAAACGGGTCGTTTTCCGAGTGGCAGGCAGTGACTAGTGGGGTACCACAAGGATCAGTCCTAGGACCCCAGCTGTTCACAATATATATTAATGATCTGGACGAGGGAATTGGATGTAATATCTCCAAATTTGCAGACGACACAAAGCTGGGCGGGAGGGTAAGCTGCGAGGAGGATCTCGGGGAACCTCCAGTATGATTTGGACAGGTTGGGTGATTGGGCAGAAACATGGCAAATGCACTATAATGTGGATAAATGTGAGGTTATCCACTTTGGTGGCAAAAACAGGAAGGCAGATTATTATTTGAATGGCAATAGATTGGGAGAAGGGGAAGTGCAAAGAGACCTGGGTGTCCTTGTGCACCAGTCGCTGAAGGTAAGCATGCAGGTGCAGCAGGCGGTTAAGAAGGCAAATGGTATGTTGGCCTTCGTAGCAAGAGGGTTCGAGTACAGGAACAAGGATGTCTTGCTACAGTTGTACAGGGCCTTGGTGAGACCGGACCTTGAGTATTGTGTGCAGTTTTGGTCACCATACCTGAGGAAGGACGTTCTTGCCATGGAAGGAGTGCAGTGAAGATTCACCAGGCTGATACCTGGGATGGCAGGAATGACGTATGAGGAGAGATTGTGTCGATTGGGCTTATACTCACTGGAGTTTAGAAGATTGAGAGGGGATCTCATCGAAACCTATAAAATTCTGTCAGGTCTGGACAGACTAGATGCGGGAAGGATGTTTCTGATGGCCGGGGAGTCCAGAACCAGGGGTCATAGTCTAAGGATAAGGGGTAAGCCATTTAGGACTGAGATGAGGAATTTCTTCACCCAGAGAGTGGTAAACCTGTGGAATTCTCTGCCACAGAGGACAGTGGAGGCTAGTTCATTAAATATATTCAAGAAAGAGTTGGATATATTTCCTGAGGCTAAAGGGATCAAGGGATATGGGGAAAAGGCAGGGACAGGGTACTGAATTTGGATGATCAGCCATGATCACATTGAATGGCAGAGCAGGCTCGAAGGGCCGAATGGCCTACTCCTGCTCCTATCTTCTATGTTTCTATGTGTGAGGGGGCATCCTAATACCACTTATCATGCTCACCTGACAACCTAAAACACCAACAAAGCTTTGCAATCGTTCGCACTGCAGATAAACAAGAGGATTTGAGAAGAGTTTTTGCAGTGAGGTTGCATCAAGGACTTTGCTCTTTGAAGAATCCGCTGCCCCCTCAAGCTGATAATTGAATAAAGTTTTGATCATAAACTTTGTGATTGACAGTGTCGCTTATGAGAGCAGTGTCACAATGATGTGGTTCTTGTGGCATAACTGCTCTTGCATATTTCTGTCAAAAATTGAGAAATATATTAAATTGATCAATAAGAAGCAAAGCAGGTGGGACCTGTACAAGTCTGACGGGTTGCACCTGAACTTCCGGAATGGGACCAACATCCTTGTGGGGAGGTTTGCTAGTGCTGTGGGGGGGGGGTGGTTTAAACTAACTTGGCAGGGGGATGGGATAGGAGTGGAGCTATAGCAGGGGGGGTGATGCACAGCCAAATATAGAGGAAAAAACAAGTCCGCCTGGAAGGCAGAGCAAATATGTAACAGCACAAGGGAGTATGGCAAGGCTGGATGGCATTTATTTTAATGCAAGGAGTCTTGCGAGTAAGGCAGATGAATTGAAGGTGTTGATGAACACATGGGAGTATGATATTGTTGATATCACAGAGACATGGTTGAGGGAGGGGCAGGACTGGCAGCTCAATATTCCGGAGTATAGAATCTTCAGGCGAGACAGAGGGGGGTGTGAAAGAGGAGGGGGTGTCGCAATATTAATCAAGGAGTCAATTACTGCAGTAAGTAGGGATGATAGCTTCGCAGGTTCCTCTAATGAGGCCATATGGGTAGAACTTAAAAACAAAAAGGGGGCAAGCACTTTGCTGGGAGTGTACTATAGGTCCCCAAACAGTCAGGGGGAGATAGAGGAACAAATATGTAGCCAAATCTCAGAAGTGTAGAAATAATAGGGTAATAATAGTAGGGGATTTCAACTTCCCCAATATTAACTGAGATAGTCAGAGTGTGAAAGGCTTAGAGGGTTCGGAATTCTTAAAGTGCATCCAGGAGAGCTTTTTGAGCCAGCATGTAAAAAGTCATACAAGAGAGGGGGTGGTACTGGACCTAATTCTAGGGAATGTAGCCGGGCAAGTGGTAGAAGTGTCAGTAGGAGAGCATTTTGGTGACAGTGACCATAATTCGGTGAGATTTAAGGTAGTCATGGAAAAGGACAAAGATGGACCGGAAATAAAGGTTCTAAATTGGGGGGAAGGCCGATTTTAATATGATGAGGCAGGATCTGGCCAAAATGGACCGGGATCAGCTACTTGTAGGAAAATCCACATCAGAGCAATGGGAGTCTTTCAGAAAGGAAATAGAGAGAGTACAGCGCCAACATGTTCCCGTAAAGGTTAAGGGTGGGACCAACAAGCCCAGGGAACCCTGGATGTCAAGGGATATACAAGTATGGATTAGGGAAAAAAGGAGGCTTTTGGCAGATACAAAGGACTAAAAACAGTGGAAGCCCTAGAGGAGTATAGAAAGTGCAGGGGGGTACTTAAAAAAAAAAAAAAAATTAGGAGAGCGAAGAGGAGGCATGAAAAAACACTGGCGGACAAAATAAAGGAAAATCTCAATGTGTTTTATAAGTATATTAAGGGCAAGAAGATAACCAGGGAAAGAGTAGGGCCCATTCGGGACCAAAGTGGCAATCTGTGTGTAGAGCCGGAAGATGTAGGTGAGGTTTTAAATGAATATTTTGCATCTGTGTTCACTATGGAGAAGAGTGATATAGGCATAGAAATCAGGCAGGGGGATTGTGATATACTTGAACAAATTAGTATTGAGAGGGAGGAGGTACTAGCGGTTTTAGCGGGCTTAAAAGTGGATAAATCTCCAGGCCTTGACGGGATGTATCCCAGGCTGCTGTGTGAGGCAAGGGAGGAGATTGCAGGGGCTCTGACACAAATTTTCAGAACCTCTCTGGCCACAGGGGAGGTGCCAGAGGACTGGAGAACAGCTAACATAGTACCATTATTCAAGAAGGGTAGTGGGGATAAACCAGGGAATTACAGGCCAGTGAGCCTAACATCAGTGGTAGGGAAATTATTGGAAAAAGTTCTGAGGGACAGAATTAGTCTCCACTTGGAGAGGCAGGGATTAATCAGGGACAGTCAGCATGGCTTTGTCAGAGGGAGATCATGTCTGACCAATTTGATTAAATTTTTCGAGGGGGTGACTAGGTGTGTGGATGAGGGTAGTGCAGTTGATGTAGTCTACCTGGACTTCAGTAAGGCTTTTGACAAAGTCCCACATGGGAGACTGGTCAAGAAGGTAAGCGCCCATGGGATCCAGGGCAATTTGGCACATTGGATCCAAAATTGGCTTAGTGGCAGGAGGCAGAGGGTGATGGTCAAAGGTTGTTTTGTGACTGGAAGCCTGTGTCCAGTGGTGTACCGCAGGGATCGGTGCTGGGTCCTTTGCTGTTTGTAGTGTACATTAATGATTTAGATATGAATGTAGGAGGTATGATCAGTAAGTTCACAGATGACACGAAAATTGGTGGAGTGGTAAATAGCGAGGAGGGAAGCCTCAGGCTACAGGACGATATAGATGGGCAGAACAGTGACAAAAAAAATTTAACCCTGAAAAGTGTGAGGTGATGCATTTTGGGAGGATAAACAAGGCAAGGATAAACAACACAATGAATGGTAGGATCCGAGGAAGAACACAGGATCAGTAGGACCTTGGTGTGCATGTACATAGATCCCTGAAGACAGCAGGACAGGTAGATAAGGTGGTTAAAAAGGCATATGGGATACTTGCCTTCATTAGCCAAGGCGCAGAATATAAGAGCAGGGAGGTTATGATGGAGCTATACAAAACGCTAGTTAGGCCACAGCTGGAATACTGTGTGCAGTTCTGGTCGCCACACTATAGGAGGGATGTGATTGCATTGGAGAGGGTGCAGAGGAGATTCACCAGGATGTTACCTGGGCTGGAGTGCTTCAGCTATGCAGAGAGACTGGACAGGCTGGGGTTGTTTTCCTTAAAGCAGAGAAGGCTGAGGGGGGACCTGATTGAGGTGTACAAAATTATGAGGGGCATAGATAGGGTAGATAGAAAGGAACTTTTCCCCTTAGTAGAGGGGTCAATAACCAGGGGACATAGTTTCAAGGTAAGGGGCAGGAGGTTTAGAGGGGATTTGAGGGAAAACTTTTTCACCCAGAGGGTGGTTGGAATCTGGAACTCACTGCCTGAAAGGGTGGTAGAGGCAGGAACCCTCACAACATTCAAGAAGCATTTAGATGAGCACTTGAAACGCCAGAGCATACAAGACTATGGACCAAGTGCTGGGAAATGGGATTAGAATGGACAGGGCTTGATGGCTAGTGCGGACGCGATGGGCCGAAGGGCCTCTTTCTGTGCTGTATAACTCTATGACATTCAGCAATCATGTCCTTACTGTAGCTGGGAAAGTTTTCTTAATGCTTTAGCAGGTGTCATAGGGGAAAATCCCACAAGCCTAAACCTTACTCTGGCTACCTTAGCCACAGTTTCTCTGCGGAGTTCCCTATAACTTAGTCTGTTTCCGAGAATCTTTTAATCATCTCACAAAGTACTCATCCATGGAGAGCAACTCTAACACTCTCTTACCATTCGATCCCATTGCTTCATTTTGTCGTTTCTTAAACGATTCCAGGGTTTTCGTTGCCACCATTCTGCCCAGCAGTGCATTTCATGGGTTGCTCATGCTTTGCATAAAGAACCCCCTGACATCTGTCCTAAATGTTAGCATTCACTAGTTTGAGCCTGTCCCCTTATCTTGCTCCCAAAGTCTAATTTAAAGTAACATTTCAGATTAACCTCTTCTATACCATTTACTATTTTGTATACTTCTCTATTTCTGAAATGTGTTCAGGAGAATTTCCTTGACCAATATGTTCTTGGCCCAACTACGAAGGAGGCATTGCTGGATCTTGTGCTGGGGAATGAAGTGGGCCAGGTCGACCAAGTGTCTATGGGAGAACACTTTGGTACGAGTGATCATCGTATCATAAGATTTAGATTAGCAATGGAGAGGAGCAAGGAACAATCTAGAGTGAAACTTCTGAACTGGAATAGGGCTAACTTCAATGGGATGTGAAAGGATCTACCCAGGGTAAAATGGAACCAAAGACTGACAGGAAAAACTGTCACGGAACAATGGGTGATCTTTCAGGAGGAGATGTTCCAAGTACAGGCTAGGTACATTCCAACAAGAGGGAAGGGTAAGGGAACCAAAGCAAGGGCTCCTTTAATGACGAGGGAGATAGAGAAGATGATGAAACAAAAAAAGAGCAAATACAATAAGTTGAGAGGGGAAGTAAAGATGTGAAGATGAAAATAAGATTGGCAAAGAGAGAATATGAGAGTAGAATGGTGGTTAACATAAAAGGGAACCCAAAAATCTTCTCCCAGCATGTAAACAGTAAGCGGGTAGTAAGAGGCGGGGTGGGGCCTATTGGGGACAAAGAAGGTGATATATGCTTAGAGGCGCAGGGCAAGGCTAGAATACTCAATGAGTACTTTGTATCGGTGTTTACTAAGGAGGTGGATGCTGACAAAATATCGGTAGAAGTGGAAAAAGTAGAAGCAATGGAAGGGGTGAAAACTGATAGACAGGATGTACTAGAAAGGCTGGGTATGCTTAGAGTGGATAAGTTGCCTGGTCCAAATGGCTTGCATCCCAGATTGCTAAGGGAATTGGGGGAGGAGTTAGCAGGAGGACTTGCCATAATTTTCCAATCTTCCCTAGATGCGGGGGAGGTGTCTGAGGATTGGAAACTGGCAAATGTGACACCATTGTTCAAGAAAGGGTGTAAGGACAATCCTAGTAACTAAAAGCCGGTCAGTTTAACTTCAGTGGTGGGTAAAGTTTTAGAAACAATAATCAAGGAAAAAATTAATGGGCCCTTGGAGAGGTTTAAGCTAATTAAGGAGAGCCAACACTGATTTGTAAAAGGCAGATCCTGTTTGATGAATTGAATTTTTTCATGAAGTAACAGAGAGGATTGATGAAGGGAATGCAATGGATGTTGTCTACATGGATTTTCGGAAGGCGTTTGACAAAGTACCATATAGAAGGCTGTTTAACAAAATTGAGGCTCATGGAATAGGTGGGTCAGTGGCAGCTTGGATAAGGAATTGGCTTAAGGACAGAAAACAGCGAGTTGTGGGAAATGGCTGTTTTTCAGACTGGAGGATGGTAAACAGTGGTGTTCCCCAAGGGTCAGTGCTGGGGCCACTGCTTTTTTTGATATATATAAATGACCTGGATATTGGAATACAGAGTAGAATTTCTAAATTTGCAGATGACGCCAAACTTGGGGGTGTGGCAAATCGTGATGATACCAATCGATTGCAACAGGACCTAGAAAGGCTAGCAGAATGGGCAGACAAGTGGCAGATGGAATTTAATAGAGAAGTGTGAGGTGATGCATTTTGGCAGAAGGAACAGGGAGAAGCAATATACACTTAATGGCACAGTTTTAAAGAGTGTGCAGGGACAGAGGGACCTGGGAGTTAATGTGCATAGGTCCCTGACGGTGGCGGGACATATTGAGAGAGTGGTTAATAAGCATATGGGATCCTGGGCTTCATAAATAGAGGTATTGAGTACAAAAGTAGAGCAGTTATGCTGAACCTTTATAAAGCGCTGGTTGGGCCACAACTGGAGTATTGCGTCCAGTTCTGGTCACCACACTTTAGGAAGGATGTGAAGGCTCTTGAGAGGGTGCAGAGGAGATTTACCAGAATGGTTCCGGGGATGGGGATCTTGGCTATAAGGACAGGTTGGAGAAGCTGGATTTGTTTTCATTGGAGCAAAGGAGGTTGAGGGGTGATTTGATAGAGGTGTACAAGATTATGATGGGTTTGGATAGGCTAAACAGGGAAAGGCTTTTCCCACTAGTTGATGGTAGAAGGACTAGGGGACACAGATTTAAGGTTTGGGTAAGAGATACAAGGGGGATGTGAGGAAAAACTTTTTTACGCAGCAAGTGGTGAGGATCTGGAACTCGCTGCCAACGGAAGTGGTGGAAGCAGAGACACTCAATGTTTTCAAGGGGAGACTGGATAGGCACTTGAGGGAAATAAACTTGCAGGGCTACGGGTATAGAGCAGGGGAATGGGACTGACTGGATTGCTCTACAGAGAGCCGGCACGGACTCGATGGGCTGAATAGCCTCCTTCTGTGCTGTTATGACTCTCTGACTCTATAATATCAACTCTGTGATGCCTCCTTCCCTGGCTGAAAAGAATAAGGTGTATTCGATCTTTCTTCATAACTCGGACCCCTGATCTGAACGGTCAGCCTCAGTCACTTCTCTGAACACCCGCCAGCACATGAATGTCTCGGTAGTTTCTTGGTGACCCAGCCTCGACATGAAGTGCAGTATGAACAAAGCACTGTATAGTTTGATCACTGATTCCTCTGACTGTTCTGGCTATTTGTTCAACATTCTGTTGGCCTTGTTGATTGTTGCTCTGCATTGGACTTACTGAGCTTTGAAAATGCTCATCCTTGTTTTCAAATCCCTCCATGGCCCAACCCCTCCCTATCACTGTAACCTTCTACAACCCTCCCGAGATATCTCTGCTCCATTCATTCTGGCCTATTGCACATTCCCGATTTTCACCACTCCACCATTGACGGTCGTGCCTTCAGCTTCCTAGGCCCTAAGCTCTGGAAATCTCTCCATCTCTCCACCACTCTGTCTTCAATTAAGACACTCCTTAAAACTCTTTGACCTCATGTCACCTTGTGTGGCTCTGTGTCATTTTGTTGGATAATGCTCCTGTGAAGTGCCTTGGGACGTTTTACTACGTTAAAGGCGCTATATTAATGCAAGTTGTTGTTGGCAAATAGCAAACTGCCTTTATATGGTGGCAAAGTAGATCACCGCCATTAGCAGAATAAGTGCGCCTCTGCTAATAGCATTTGGAATATAGCCCTTATTATGAAAGCTGTCGGTGTATAACACGTTGCTACAGCTTCTATCTAAGGAGCGACCTGCTTTTTAAAGTTAATTACAATTAATATCTGGAAGAGGAAAAAATCATTTAATGTTCTCATAGAGAGTTATACAGCACAGAAAGAGGCCCTTTGGCCCATCGTGTCTGCGCCGACCATCAATCCCTGTCCAGTCTAATCCCATTTTCCAGCATTTGGTCCATAGCCTTGTATGCAATGGCATTTCAAGTGCTCATCCAAATGCTTCTTGAATGTTATGAGGGTTCCTGCCTCTACCACCCTTTCAGGCAGTGAGTTCCAGATTCCAACCACCCTCTGGGTGAAAAAGTTCCTCCTCAAATCCCCTCCAAACCTCCTGCCTCTTACCTTGAATCTATGCCCCCTTGTTATTGACCCCCCTACTAAGGGGAAAAGTTCCTCTTTATCTACCCTATCCTATGCCCCTCATCATTTTGTACACCTCAATCAGGTCCCCCCTCAGCCTTCTTTGCTCCAAGGAAAACAACCCCAGCCTGTTTAGTCTTTCTTCATAGCTGAGGCGCTCCATCCCAGGTAACATCCTGGTGAATCTTCTCTGCACCTCTCCAAAGCAATCACATCCTTCCTATAGTGAGGCGACCAGAACTGCACACAGTACTTCAGCTGTGGCCTCACCAGCGTTTTGTACAGCTCCATCATAACCTCCCTGCTCTTGCCTTCATTAGCCGAGGCATAGAATATAAGTATCCCATATGCCTTTTTAACCACCTTATCTACCTGTTCCGCTGCCTTCAGGGATCTATGTACATGTACACCAAGGTCCCTCTGAACTTCCTAGGGTCCTACCACTCATTGTGTATTCCCTTGCCTTATTTGTCCGTCCAAAATGCATCACCTCGCACTTTTCAGGGTTAAATTCCATTTGCCACTTTTCCGCCCATCTGACCAACCCGTTTATATCGTCCTGTAGCCTGAGGCTTTCCTCCTCGCAATTTACCACCCCACCAATTTTCGTGTCATCTGCAAACTTACTGATCATACCTTTTACATTCTCATCCAAATCATTTATGTAAATCACAAACAGCAAGGGTCCCAGCACCGATCCCTGAGGTACCCCACTGGACACAGGCTTCCAGTCACAAAAGCAACCTTCGACCATCACCCTCTGCCTCCTGCCACTCAGCCAGTTTAGGATCCAACGCGCCAAGGTACCCTGGATCCCATGGGCTCTTACCTTCTTGACCAGTCTCCTATGCGGGACTTTGTCAAAAGCTTTACTGAAATCCATGTAAACCACATCCACAGCATTTCCCTCATCCACACACCTAGTCACCCCCTCGAAAAATTCAATCAGATTGGTCAGACATGATTTACCCTTGACAAAGCCATGCTGACTATCCCCGATCAATCCTTGCCTCTCCAAGTGGAGACTAATTTTGTCCCTCAGAATTTTTTCCAATAATTTCCCTACCACAGATGTTAGGCTCACTGGCCT
This sequence comes from Somniosus microcephalus, assembly GCF_052327205.1. Lineage (NCBI taxonomy): Eukaryota > Metazoa > Chordata > Chondrichthyes > Squaliformes > Somniosidae > Somniosus > Somniosus microcephalus. The sequence goes on along the minus strand of NC_140993.1, from coordinate 208,118,259 downwards.
GTAATTCCCTGGTTTATCCCTGCTACCCTTCTTGAATAATGGTACTACGTTAGCTGTTCTCCAGTCCTCTGGTACATCCCCTGTGGCCAGAGAGGTTCTGAAAATTTGTGTCAGAGCCCCTGCAATCTCCTCCTTTGCCTCACACAACAGCCTGGGATACATCTCGTCCGGGCCTGGGGATTTATCCACTTTTTGGCCTGCTAAAACCGCTAGTACCTCCTCCCTCTCGATGCTAATATGTTCAAGTATGTCACAGTCCCCTTGCCCGATTTCTATGTCTACATCGTCTTTCTCCATAGTGAACACAGATGCAAAAAATTCATTTAAAACCCCGCCTACATCATGTGGCTCTACACACAGATTGCCACTTTGGTCCCTAATGGGCCCTACCCTTTCCCTGGTTATCCTCTTGCCCTTAATATACTTATAAAACATCTTAGGATTTTCCTTTTATTTTGCTCGCCAGTGTTATTTCATGGCCCCTCCTCGCCCTCCTAATATCTTTTTTAAGTATGCCCCTGCACTTTTTATACTCCTCTAGGGCTTCCTCCGTCTTTAGTCTTTTGTAACTGCCAAAAGCCCCCCTTTTTCTCCTAATGCATTTTTGTATATCCCTTGTCATCCAAGGTTCCCTTTGCTTGTTGGTCCCACCCTTGACCTTTACAGGAACATGTTGGCGTTGTACTCTCTCTATTTCCCTTCTGAAAGTCTCCCACTGCTTTGATGTGGATTTTCCTATAAGTAGCTGCTCCCAGTCCACTTTGGCCAGATCCTGCCTTATCATATTAAAATCGGCCTTCCCCCAATTTAGAACCCTTATTTCCAGGCCGTCTTTGTCTTTTTCCATGACCACCTTAAATCTCACCGAATTATGGTCACTGTCGCCAAAATGCTCTCCTACTGACACTTCCACCACTTGCCCGGCTACATTCCCTAGAATTAGGTCCAGTACCGCCCCCTCTCTTGTAGGACTTTCTACATGTTGGCTCAAAAAGCTCTCCTGGATGCACTTTAAGAATTCTGCACCCTCTAAGCCTTTCACACTCTGACTATCCCAATTAATATTGGGGAAGTTGAAATCCCCCACTATTATTACCCTATTATTTTCGCACTTCTCTGAGATTTGCCTACATATCTGTTCCTCTATCTCCCCCTGACTGTTTTGGGGGCCTATAGTACACTCCCAGCAAAGTGCTTGCCCCCTTTTTGTTTTTAAGTTCTACCCATATGGCCTCATTAGAGGAACCCGCTAATATATCATCCCTCCTTACTGCAGTAATTGATTCCTTAATTAATATTGCAACACCCCCTCCCCTTTTACACCCCCCTCTGTCTCGCCTGAAGATTCTATACCCCGGAATATTGAGCTGCCAGTCCTGACCCTCCCTCAACCATGTCTCCGTGATAGCAACAATATTGTACTCCCATGTGTTCAGCAACAACTTCAGTTCATCCACCTTATTTGCAAGACTCCTTGCATTAAAATAAATGCCTTCCAGCCTTGCCATATTCCCTTTTGCCTCCACATATTTGCTCTGCCTTCCCAGCTGACTTGTTTTTTCCTCCGTATTTGGCTGTAAATCACCCCCTACTATAGTTCCACTCTGTATACCATCCCCCTGCCAAGTTAGTTTAAACCCCCCCCCAGCAGTGCTAGCAAACCTCCCCGCAAGGATATTGGTCCCCCTCTGGTTCAGGTTTAAACCGTCCGACTTGTACAAGTCCCACCTTTCCCAGAAGCAGACCCAGTGATCCAGGAAACTAAAGCCCTCCCTCCTGCACCATCCCTTTAGCCACGCATTCATCTGTTCTATCTTCCTATTCCTATACTCACTGGCACGTGGCACCGGGAGTAATCCAGAGATTACAACCTTTTGAGGTCCTGCTCTTTAATCTTCCACCTAGCTCCTTAAATTCTTGCTGCAGGACCTCATCCCTCTTTTTACCTATGTCGTTGGTACCAATGTGGACCACGACCTCTGGCTGTTCACCCTCCCCCTCCAGAATGCCCTGCAGCCGCTCAGTGACATCCTTGACCCTGGCACCAGGGAGGCAACAAACCATCCTGGATTCACGTCTACGGCCACAGAAACGCCTATCTGTTCCCCTTACTATAGAATCCCCTACCACTATTGCTCTCCCACTCTTTTTCCTCCCTTCCTGGGCAGCAGGAGCTCCCCCAGTGCCAGGAAGTTGGCTGCTGCTGCCTTCCCCTGGTGAGTCATCCCCCTCAACAGTATCCAAAGCGGTATACCTGTTTGAGAGGGGAATGGTCACAGGGGTCTCCTGCACTACCTGCCTGCTTCTATTGCTCCGCCTGGTGGTCACCCATTTCCTATCTTCCTGTGCAGCCCTACCCTGCGGTGTGACCAACTCACTAAACGTGTTATCCACGACCCTGTCAGCATCGTGAATGCTCAACAACCCATCCACCCGCAGCTCCAGCGCCTCAATGCGGTCTGCTAGTAGCTGCAGATGGATGCATCTCCGGCACACGTGGTCATCAGGGGCACCGGCAGTGTCCCTGAATTCCCACATAGAGCAAGAGGAGCATATCACGGGGCTGGGCTCTCCTGGCATGACCTTCCCTTTAATTAATTTAAATTAATTTACTATCACCAATTAAAGATATCTCTAAGGCGCTTGTATAGTCTACCAACAGTCCCTGCTATACCAGAAAAGACCCTAGTAACTATAAACTACAGAGTTAAAGTTTAAAAAAGAGAAATACTCACCAACCAATCACTTACCTGCTCCCTGGTGACGTCACACTCTGATTACTTTTTACCTCTCTCCCCGCTGCTGAGTTGGTATGCCTCGCTGGTCGCCGGTTTTTATACCGGGCTCCTCACCTCCCTGCTCCGTGCTCTGACTGGTCTCGGGCCTCGCTGGTCGCCGGTTTTTATACCGGGCTCCTCACCTCCCTGCTCCGTGCTCTGACTGGTCTCGGGCCTCGCTGGTCGCCGGTTTTTATACTGGGCTCCTCACCTCCCTGCTCCGTGCTCCGACTGGTCTCGGGCCTCGCTGGTCGCCGGTTTTTATACCGGGCTCCTCACCTCCCTGCTCCGTGCTCCAACTGGTCTCGGGCCTCGCTGGTCGCCGGTTTTTATACCGGGCTCCTCACCTCCCTGCTCCGACTGGTCTCGGGCCTCGCTGGTCGCCGGTTTTTATACCGGGCTCCTCACCTCCCTGCTCCGTGCTCCGACTGGTCTCTTTTCATTCTTCTATTTATTCATGTTTAAAACCGTAATCTGAGAGCTGGCTTGGGGTAAATGAACAAGAATTTCCTGGAAACCTGCACCATTTGGAATGGACAATTTATGTTGTTGGGACTGTTTTCGAGAGCAAAGGTCGCAGGAAATGATGGCGTAAGTGAGCTGCGCCACTATTGATGCTACACCATAATTTCCTTAGCATCGTGCCCTCTGCCAAAACCATGAAAAATTGATCATCATAGCTCCGCCCCCTATTCGAGACAGTGGGGATCATCTCTATCCTGGATTAATGCTAGTTTTCTCACCGCAGCCACAAAGAACGAATGTCATACCAGCTACTATTGGAGGAGCTATGCATGGGCAGACTGCGCTTCACCAGAGAAGCAATTGACTACATCTGTGCAATGCTGCAGGAAGACCTGAACCAAGGTCCACTTCCCACAGCACCTTAACAGTCAAAATGAAGGTGGCCATGGCCCTCAATTCCTACAGCTCTGGTTCCTTCCAACATCTGCAACATCAGCCAGGGAGCTGTGAGTGCCCACCTTAGAGAGGTGACAGATTCCCTCTTCCGTAGGGCTTCTGACCGTCAAATACAGCATAAACCCTGCAGAGCAAAAGGACAGGGCCATTAACTTCCACAAGCTTGCTGGCTTCCCCAGGGTGCAGGGGAGCTGTCAATGGATTCCACGTGGCCCTGAAAATTGTAACGTTATTGCCTCAGAAGCCTGAGACTCGGCAAGCCAAATCGCCATGGAAAATAACGGCGAGTTCATGAGGCAGGCCGTTAATAATGCGCAAATCAGCCAGCAAGTTCAGGCCTCACACTAACGGCAGCTCATCCTCAACTTCCCGTCTATTTATAAAAACTTGCTGAATTTGCACATTAATTGCCCATTAAACTTGCCGCAGAAATCTAGGGTTTGTACTGAACAGTGCAAGTACCCTGTTAGCGATGTGATAATTGTGAATGCAATGCCAATCAACCTCTTTGGGCCAGAATGGGAACAATTTAAACTGTTCAATCTCATTTCTGCATGTAGTAAATTCTTAGAAAGGATATGCAAGAATTTTTTTTGTCACGTTGCAGTTTTCACTTCGTACTCGCTTTTCAAAAAAGTTAGCCATTGAACCTACTAACTGCCTCTCTGTGAAATGAGCTGGCATTTCTGACTCTTGACTTCTACCTGTTCTCTTTCCCTTTTCCACATCGACGCCCCCCCCACCCCAGCTCAGTCCTATAAAGAGGCTTGCGATCTTTGCGATCTGATAAAATGTTGACACCTGCAATGGTAACCTCGTTTCTCTTTTCAGATGCTGTGTATTTCCAACATTTTCTGTTTTGTTCCAGAATTCAAGCTCTTTTTTTCTCTCTTCATTGCAACAAATGCCTACATATTGCAGACCTCACTCAAGGACGTACTGCGGGTGAGAAAGCAGTAAGGGGATTTAGGGGTCCACTTGCATAAATTGTTAAAAGCTACCTGCAGGTGCCAAAAGGACTGTGGGACTCGTCACAAGAAATATAAAGCTTTGCTCATTCTCCATTGACCATATCAGTGGGTTAAAATCTAGTCCATGGAATGTAACAGCAAAGACATGTCACTGCAATTATACAAAGATACTAATACCAGATAATTGGGTGCCTATAATTTAATACCGAGCTACCTCAGTTTAAAATGCAAAAACAAAAACTGTCAGTACAGACTGTTTTAATGCAGTATTTAAAAAATATATATTTATTGGATGGAGATGTGCTGTCCCCAAAACGCTGGACAGACTTGTTGCAGAATCTACATTTGTTTGCCACAAAAGATGGTTAGGATTGTTGCCGAAATTATCCTTGAGGCAGGATTCCAGGGATCCTGAGAGGTAGCTCAGAAATGAACTGATTGAGGTATTTAAGATGGTGGGGGGGGGCGGGAAACAGGGAATGAAACTTCCGTTTCATGGGGAATCCAGAATAAAGGGACATCATGTTAAATATTCAAACTGGGGCAGTTAAAAACAAATCTAATATTTCTTCTCACACGGGGTTGTGACAATGTGGAATGCACCCAGAAAGTCATTGATGCAGAAAGGGAAGTGGGTATATAATGAGATATGGAGAAAGGGTGTGAAATTGAGATTAAAAAGATAGAGCTGCGACGTTAATAAAATGGCAGCTCAATCTCAGTAGGCAATGGCTTGTTTCTAACTTTCGATGTGGCCCGCAACTCGGTTCTATTTGCATATAAGGCAGCATCTGTGGAGAGAGAAACCAAGTTAACGTTTCAGGTTGATGACCTTTCATCAGAACTGGAAAAAGTTAGAGATGTGACATGTTTTAGGCAAGTGCAGAGGCAGGGGAGAGGGGAGGAAAGAACAAAAGGGAAGGTCTGTGATCGGATGGAAGGCAGGAGAGATTAAATGGAAAAAATGATGATGGTACAAAGCAAAGGGAGATGGTAATGGGACAAGTAAAGATCTGAAGGGAGGAGGTAAAAGGGCATCTCCTGCGCTTGCACGGGAAGGTGCCGGGCGAAGGGGAGCATGTGTTGGGGGTGATAGAGTGGTGGACCGGACCAGGGTGTCGCGGAGGGAGCGGTCCCTTCGGACTGCTGAGGGGGGGGGGGGGGGGGGGCGGGGGGAAGATATGTTTGGTGGTGGGATCACGCTGGAGGTGGCAGAAATGGCGCAGGATGATCCGTTGAATGTGGAGGCTGGTGGGGTGAAAGGTGAGGACAAGGGGAGCCCTATCGTGGTAATGGGAGGGAGGGGAAGGGGTGAGAGCAGAAGTGCGGGAATGGAATGGACACGGTCAAGGGCCACGTCAACCACTGGTATGGAAGAACAGATGCAGCGGAGACTGAGAAACTGGGAGAATGGAATAGAGTCCTTACAGGAAGTGGGGTGGGAGGAAATGTAGTCCAGGTAGCTGTGGGAGTCAGTGGGCTTGTAGTGGATGTTGGTCGATAGCCTATCCGCAGGAAGGGAAGAGTCAGAGATGGACCATGTGAGGGAAGGGTGGAAATTTGAAGCAAAGTGAATGAAATTATCTAGTTCAGGGCGAGGGCAGGAAACGGCACCAATACAGTCATCAATGTACCGGTAAAAGAGGTGAGGGAGGGGACCTGAGTAGGACTGGAACAAAGAATGTTCCACATATCCCACGAAAAGGCAGGCATAGCTAGGGCCCATGCGGGTGCCAATAGCAACACCTTTAATTTGGAGGAAGTGAGTGAAGGAGAAGTTGTTCAATGAAGCTAAATAGAGACCTCCATCTCCCTGCTCAGGTGGACATAAAAGATACCATAGCGCTATTAGAACAAAAGGAGGTGAATTCTCCTGATGTACTAGCCAACACTTATCCCTCAATCAGCACCACAAAAACAAATTAACTGCTCATTTATCTTACTGATATTTGATCAACCTTGCTGTGTGCAAATTGGAGTTGTTTGCCTACATAACAATTACTGCCCTTCAAAAGTAAATAATTGGCTATAACAACAGAAAATGCTGGAAAAACTCAGCAAGTCAGGCAACATCCGTGGAGAGAAATTTGAGTTGACGTTTCGGGTTTGACCCTTCTTCAAAACTGGAGAGAAAAGGAACTAGATCAAAGGCAGGGCTGCGATCGGACAAAAGAATAAAAGAACCAAAAGAAGTAAGAGATTAGAAGCTAGACGAGATGGTAATAGGCTGTGATTAGGTGTAAAGTGTACTGGCAGGGCAAAAGATAGCTGCCAGGTGTGAGAGAGAAACAAAAGGAAAGGGGGGGGGTGGAAAGGAAAGGAGTGGAAAAATATAAGTGAAAATGAAATAGGGGCCGAGGTTATGATCTGAAATTGTTGAACTCGATATTGAGACCGGAAGGCTGCAGGGTGCCTAATCGGAAGATGAGGTGCTGTTCCTCGAGTTTACGTTGAGCTTCCGTGGAACAGTACAAGAGGCCAAGGACGGTGAGGTCCGAGTGGGAATGGAGCGGTGAATTGAAATGACAGGCGTCCTGAGGACGTGAAAAGGCTATGTAAGGTTTTGGTCGACTCCTACATAAAACAATGTGTTATTACAGGATGTGTAGCCAAAGCAGTACTTGTGGCAGGTTGTTGGTTGTTAATCCTTGTTTGAGTGTAAAAGGCTAGTACAAAACCACCAATTTCTCACTTACCACTCTCTCAATAGCAGCCTTTTGGAGGGCCTGCTCTTTATATTCGTTAAGTCAGGGTAGGTTAGGTTAGGTTCTCTGTCACCAATGAGAGTTATTTCCCGATGGTGTTGGGCAGCTTTTTAAAAAAAAAAAGTCACTTTCAGCATTAGGATATAATAGTCAGTTGAAATGCCACCAGGTTTGAAAGGGTAAGTGTGGAACATGTAAGTAATTTGAGGAGTCGAAGTGAGTAAGTGAAAATTCATGCAACAGTTAACCTGAGTGCCTTGGTCTCTGTCTGTCACCAAGTTGGAGCTGCAGGTTTGCTGATATGGCAGTGAGAGGGTGTAATATGAGGGTTGGTCAGTGCCTTGCAGGCTTCATTCTGCTGTGGTTTAAATTTGAGGTGCATGCATCATATAGGCAATTCCTTTCCTTTCAATGGGCACCATTTCTTTAAGGCTACCCTGGCACATGATTCCTCAGTCCTGAGAATTGTTTTTCACATTTGTTCCCTAATGTATGGACATGGGAGACTGCATTATCTGTTCGCCATCTCCCCCCGCCTGTTTCGCATTACCTTTTATAAGGAGGGTTCCTCTCTGCCCTAAAAAAAATGGTAATTTTTTTCAGTTCCACTTCCTCTGCTAGGACCTCGTGGCTTTCTTTGGTGAAGTTCTCTGTGCCCCTCTATACAGCACACCCTGAAAAATGTATAAGAAGCATGTTTAAGTAAGTTGAACTCCTGTAATTCAGTAATGTTGGGCTGTCACATGTGAGTGGACATGGGAGTGCTGAGAGCACAGGGAATCCCTATTTGCTGTTTGTGCACTTAAAATAAACAGTTACCTTGTGTGTGTTTTATTTTGGGAGGGATTGGTGGATCTGAACCTGAATTGAAGTGAATTTTTGACTACGGTGGAATCCATTTGTAAGTGACATTCAGTATGCAGCGATGGAGTTTGATTGATGCTGGAAGTAAAATGAGAATATGTCGGTGGAAGGAGTTGTTATCTCAGATGTGAAATTTCAGATTTTCAAATTTTCCTCGTGCTTTCAAACCAGTCAAACTCCCTAGAAAACAAGCGTCAAGTGAGTAAATATCCGTGGATTCACTTCCTGTTCTGAAAATCTTGATTCTTCTTGAAATCTGCTTCAGGTTTAAAAAAAATATTGCTCCAGGTGCCTTCTGTGGTGTAACAAAGTGCAAGTTCAGATAACATCAAACGTTGTGCTTCTTATTTCATTAGCTGTTACACCGTTGCCATTATTGCTGCACTTTTGGCTATTGTTTAACCTGTGGTTAGTTATCTCACAGCTTCCTGTGTGTCGAAGTTTCTCTGACACTTGATACAGAAACCACGGGTGGGGGTAGGGAGGTAGTTGCAAATGCCTAACTAATGAGATCAAGTTGTACAGGGATTAGGATAGAATGTACATGACAAAAGTAACCAACATTGAGTCTGGTCTTCTAATCAGACAAATCTATGCATTTCCCCCTATCCCCAATAAACACTAATACAAGATCAAAATACTGCAGATGCTGGAAATCTGAAATAAAAACACAAAATGCTGGAAATACTCAGCAGGTCAGGCAGCATCTGTGGAGAGAGAAACAGTTTTAATGTTTCAGGTCAATGACCCTTCATCAGAACCCAATAAACACTGTTTGGAGCAAAATTGAAAAACAATTATCTGAACTACAAAGCACGCTACAGAGCAGCAGCCCTATGTTGAGGGGAATAGTGCTTGGGGTGGGTTGTTTGTAAAGTTCTCAAAAGAACCCAGTTTTGCTACTGAACAGGAATTCTGGCCCTGCATCCCTTCTGCTAATTGTGCGGGCTTCAGAGGGACCTGATGAGAGAGCACGCGTAGCTTGGCGGGGGATGGGAACCTGAGAATAGATTCGGAAGCAAAGCTGAAATTAGAAAGCAGAAAAGTAGAAAGTGAATTTGAAAGACAGAGGAAGCAAGGGCTAGAAAATAGACAACAAGGGAGTTTGGCAGTGCTAAATGGTATATACTTCAATGGAAGGAGTATAGGGAATAAGGCAGATGAGCTGAGAGCACTTGAGAGTATGATACAGGAAACTCTCGTTTAAACGGCACCTAAATATCCGGAATTCTCTATTAACCGGCAAAATTCTCGCTCCGAAAACAACACCTCAACCAGCAATGTTGCCGAGTCCGAGTCTGCGTCTCCCGCGGTGGCCGAGTTAGTCAGTGGGGGTAGTTCTCCAAACTGCCACTACTCGGCTTCTTGGCACTATCGGAAGTCGGAACACCTCAAAAACCCTGTATCAGGAGTCTGACTCTCCCGCGCTGCCGGTAGTCTCTTCTGATCCGCCATTTTACAGGGGTAGTGTGTGTCTCCCACGCTGCTGGTAGTCATTGCATTGCATTACAGAAATCCCAAAAGTTGGTCCAAGCAAAAGGAAGAGAGTGGTGTTAACTTTAAAACAGAAAATCGAGATATGCCAACGACTAGAAAGGGGAGAGAAGCGTATCAACATTACGAATGAATTCAAAATCGGTTCATCAACAATCTACGACATCAAATCGCAGGAGGATAAGCTGCTCAAGTTTTATTCCAGCTCGGAGACATCTAAGAGTATAGAGAAACGGCGTACGCTTCGTAAGCCTAAGCTTGAAGAGCTGGATACCGTGCTTTATGAATGGTTTTCTCTTAAGCGTTCAGAGGGTGTTCCGTTTCCGGACCCATGCTAATCAAAAAAGCGAAGGATTTCTATGCAAAGATAGAGCTCACTGACAAGTGTGCTTTCTCTGAGGGATGGCTAACGTGCTTCAAGGTACGGCACGGGATATGACGACTCGATATTTCCGGGGAGAAGAAATCAGCTGATCACGACGCCGCAGAAGAATACTGCGATTATTTCAATCGGATTGTGCAGCAACATGATTTGTCGTCAGCACAGCTATACAATGCCGATGAAACTGGCTTATTTTGGAGGTTTTTTGCCAGAATCAACGCTTGCTGGGGCTAGTGAGGCTAATGCTTCAGGTTACAAGAAAAATAAAGATCGTGTAACCGTGCTAACATGTGCGAACGCTGCTGGATCACACCGGGTTAAACTTCTTGTCATTGGGAAATATAAAAATCCCCGTGCATTTAAAAATGTGAGGCACTTACCTGTTGAGTATAAAGCTCAAAGAAATGCTTGGATGGATAAGGAAATCTTTTTGAATTGGTTCCATCATATTTTTGTTCCATCTGTGAGGGAACATTTCCGTAGAATAGGGAAACCTGAAGATAGCAAATGCATTTTATTGCTTGATAATTGTAGAGCCCATCCGCATGAATCCGAGTTGGTTTCGGGGAAATATTTTCACCATTTATTTGCCACCAAATGTAACTTCTCTCATACAACCCATGGACCAGGGCGTTGTCCAAAATCTCAAGTGTCATTACAAGAAAGACTTCCTACGTAAAATGATAAGCCAAGATGACAATATTCACGCATTTCAGAAGGAATACAATCTTAAAGATGCCATCTTTAATGTTGCATGTTCTTGGAACTTGGTGAAAGATTACACTTTGAGACAAGCCTGGCGCAAATTGTGGCCTTCTGTAACGTTTGCTGAAGGTTCTTCAGAGGAGGAATTTCATGGGTTCAATGTTCGTCCCAAGAGGACTACAGTAATGGAAATGGCTGGCATGGTGAAAAATGTAGGCCTAGCAAACCATCTACGTCACCTCAGTGAAAGTGATATTGATGCAGTGGGTTGATGCAGATAGAGAAGTTGCTGTTGTGCATATGCTAAGTGATGATGAAATAATGGAGAATGTTTTGAATCCAAAGAAAGAAAAGGAAAGTGAGATGGAAAGTGAAGAGGATGAGATTTCTGAAGAGAAGATGATTTCTTGGGCTAAAGCTGCAGAAGATTTTGTTTCATTACTCAAATTTGCTGAAAGCCATTCTTGCTATTCTGCCCAAGAAGTTATGCACCTCCATATTCTGCATTCCACCTTTCTACAAAGAAGGCAAGAGTCCACTAAGCAAGCAGACATCCGGGACATGTTTAGGAAAACTTCCAAAAGAGTTGAAGCAGTGGAAGTGCCAGAAGAATCTGTTGAAGTGCATGATCCTGATGACCCAGCTGACATGGATACTCCTGATGAACCAGTTGACTCCTGATGAACCAGTTGACTTGGAATAAGTGTACAGTCAACCACAGTACTTAGGTGGAAGGGGTATCAGTGGGAGAGCATTTTGGTGCTAGTGATCATAATTCAGTTAGATTTAAGGTAGTTATGGAAAAGGACAGATAGTCCAGGAACAAAAGTTCTCAATTGGAGAAAAGCCAATTTTACTAAGCTGAGATGGGATTTAGCCAAAGTGGACTGGAAATAGCTATTTGAAGGTAAAGCAGTGGGAGGCATTCAAGGAGGAGATAGTGAGGGTTCAGAGCAAGTATGTTCCCTTAAAGAAAAAGGGTGGGACTAAAATTCAGAGCTCCTTGGATGCCTAGAGACATACAGGGTAGGATAAAGAAAAAAAGGGAGGCTCATGACAGATACCGAGGGCTCAATACTGCAGAAACTCTAGAGGAGTATAGAAATTGCAGGGGTACAATTAAAAAGGAAATTGGGAAGGTAAAGAGAGCATGGAAAAATTTTGGCAAGTAAAATCAAGGAAAACCCAAAGATGTTTAATAAATACATTAAGAGCAAGAGGATAACTAAAGAAAGAGTAGGGCCTATTAGGGACCATAAAGGTAACCTGTGTGTGGAGTCGGAAGACGTGGGTATGGTTCTTAATCAATACTTTGCGTCTGTTTTCACAAAGGAGAGGGGCGATGCAGACATTGCAATCAGGGAGGAGGAGTGTGAAATATTAGATGAAATAAACATAGTGAGAGAGGAAGTATTAAGTGGCTTAGCAGCTTTGAAAGTGCATAAATCCCCAGGCTCAGATGAAATGTATCGCAGGCTGTTAAGAGAAGCAAAAGAGGAAATAGCAGAGGCTCTGACCATCATTTTCCAATCCTCTCTGGCTACAGGTGTGGTGCCAGAGGACTGCTAACATTGTACCTTTGTTTAAAAAGGGAGAAAGGGATAGACCGAGTAATTACAGGCCAGTCAGCTTAACCTCAGTGGTGGGAAAATTATTGGAAAAAGTTCTGAGGGACAGGATAAATCTTCATTTTAGAAAGACACGATTTAATCAAGGACAGTCAGCACTATTCAAAAAAGGTGGTAGAGAGAAAACGGGGAATTACAGACCGATAAGCCTGACATCGGTAGTGGGGAAAATGCTAGAGTCCATTATAAAAGATATAATAGAGCACTTGGAAAACGGTGACAGGATCGGACAAAGTCAACATGGATTTACAAAAGGTAAATCGTGCTTGACTAATCTACTGGAATTTTTTGAGGATGTAACTGGTAAAATAGATAAGGGAGAACCAGTGGATGTGGTGTATTTGGACTTTCAGAAGGCTTTTGATAAGGTCCCGCATAAGAGATTAGCGTGTAAAGTTAAGGCACATGGGATTGGGGGCAAGGTATTGACTTGGATAGCGAACTGGTTGGCAGACAGAAAGCAAAGAGTTGGAATAAACGGGTCTTTTTCCAAGTGGCAGGCAGTGACTAGTGGGGTACCGCAGGGATCGGTCCTTGGACCCCAGCTAGTCACAATATATATTAATGATCTAGACAAGGGAACTAGATGTAATATCTCCAAATTTGCAGACGACACAAAGCTGGGTGGGCGTGTGTGCTGTGAGGAGGATGCCGAGAAACTCCAGGATGATTTGGATGATTGGGCAAAAGCATGGCAGATGCAATATAACGTGGATAAATGTGAGGTTATCCACTTGGTGGCAAAAACAGGAAGGCAGATTATTATCTGAATGGCAGTAGATTGGGAGAAGGAGAAGTGCAACGAGACCTGGGTGTCCTTGTGCACCAATCGCTGAAGGTAAGCATGCAGGTGCAGCAGGCGGTTAAGAAGGCAAATGGTATGTTGGCCTTCATAGCAAGAGGGTTTGAGTGCAGGAACAAGGATGTCTTGCTGCAGTTGTACAGGGCCTTGGTGAGACCACATCTTGAGTATTGTGTGCAGTTTTGGTCGCCTTATCTGAGGAAGGATGTTCTTGCCATGGAAGGAATTCAGCGAAGATTCACCAGGTTGATACCTGGGATGGCAGGAATGACGTATGAGGAGAGATTGGGACGATTGGGCTTGTACTTGCTGGAGTTTAGAAGAATGAGAGGGGATCTCATTGAAACTTATAAAATTCTGACAGGACTGGACAGACTAGATGCAGGAAGGATGTTCCCGATGGTCGGGGAGTCCAGAACCAGGGGTCACAGTCTAAGGATAAGGGGTAGGCCATTTAGGACAGAAATGAGGAGGAATTTCTTCACCCAGAGAGTGGTGAACCTGTGGAATTCTCTGCCACAGAAGGCAGTAGAAGCCAATTCATTAAATATATTCAAGAAGGAGCGGGATATATTTCTTCAGGCTAAAGGGATCCAGGGGTATGGGGAGAAAGCAGGGACCGGGTACTGAAATTGGATGATCAGCCATGATCGCATTGAATGGCGGAGCAGGCTCGAGGGGCCAAATGGCCTACTCCTGCTCCTATCTTCTATGTTTCTATGGATTTAAGGGATGGTCGTGTCCGACTAACTTGACTGAATTTTTTGAGGAGGTAACAAGGAGGGTCGATGAGGGCATTGCATTTGATGTAGTCTACATGGATTTTAGCAAGGCTTTTGACAAGGTCCCACATGGCAGACTGGTCACGAAAGTGAAAGCTCATAGGATCCAGGGCAAAGTGTCAAGTTGGATCCAAAATTGGCTCAGAGGCAGGAAGCAAAGGGTAATGGTCGAAGCGTGTTTTTGTGACTGGAAGGCTGTTTCCAGTGGGGTTTCACAGGGCTCAGTACTGGGTCCCTTGTTTTTTGTGGTATATATCAATGATTTAGACTGGAATATAGTGGATATGATTAAGAAGTTTGCAGATGATACTAAAATCGGCCGTGTAGTTGTTAATGAAGAAGAAAGCTGTAGACTGCAAGAAGATGGCAATAAATTGGTCAAGTGGACAGAACAGTGGCAAATGGAATTCAATCCAGAGAAGTGTGAGGTAATGCATTTGGGGAGGGCTAACAAGGAAAGGGAATACACATTAAATGGTAGGACACTGAGTAGTGTAGAGGAACAAAGGGACCTTGGAGTGCACATCCACAGATCCCTGAAGGTAGCAGGCCAAGTAGATAAGGTGGTTAAGAAGGCATACGGAATGCTTGCCTTTATTAGCCGTGGCATAGAATACAAGAGCAGGAGGGTTATGCTTGAACTGTATAAAACACTAGTTAGGCCTCAGCTAGAGTACTGCGTGTAGTTCTGGTCACCACATTACAGGAAAGATGTGATTGCACTAGAGAGGGTACAGAGGAGAGTTACGAGGATGTTGCTTGGACTGGAGAATTTTAGCTACGAGGAAAGATTGGATAAGCTGGGTTTGGTTTTCTTTGGAACGGAGGAGGCTGAGGGGAGACTTAATTGAGGTGTATAAAATTATGAGGGGCGGAGATCGAGTGGATAGGAAGGACCTATTTCCCTTAGCAGAGGGGTCAACAACCAGGGGGGCATAGATTTAAAGTAATTGGTAGGAGGTTTAGAGGGAATTTGAGGGGAAATTTCTTCACCCAAAGGGTGGTGGTGGTCTGGAACTCGCTGCCTGAAAGGGTGGTAGAGGCAGAAACCCTAACCACATTTTAAAAAGTACTTTGATGTGCACTTGAAGTGCCGTAACCTACAGGGCCTACGGACCAAGAGCTGGAAAGTGGGATTAGGCTGGATAGCTCTTTGTTGGCCGGTGCGGACATGATGGGCCGAATGGCCTCCTTCCGTGCTGTAAATTTCTATGATTCTGTGCTGCAATCTTGAGAAGCAGCACCATCACCTGTGTGCATTCTGGTCATCGCCACTGGTGCTGAGCACTAGCTTAGCATGACTACTAATCTGCGGAAAAGCAGACATACTGTTACCACTGGGATCAGTGAAGCCCCGATTGTCTTAAAGGTCGGCAAGCTTTTAAAGGCAGAAAAGACAGTGCTCTCAAATCTATAACCCCAGATCTCTGACAGCAGTCTGAGCATCCATGGAAGAGGTGTAAACTGGCCTTGGGCCTCCTCCAAGGTTCCCTGGAGTTGCCTTCTGTTCTGTGGTGGCCTGCAGAGTTGTTGAACCGTCCAATGTACTGCACATGCTTTTGCTGAACTCCTCCACCCGAGCTGCCTGTCTGTACCAATGCTTGACCTTCTGCAAGCATTATTCTTTTAGACACACGACCTATGAACTCAGATTCCTGAGCTGGCCCAGCCAAGAGGCAATGTATCCTGACTTTCGGTCAGTAACATCTTCATCCTCCTGTGATGCCATTACCTGCTCGTACTGTGTGTGTCACTCAGTGCACTCCCCTCTGACTCGCTCTCTAACTCTCCTGGGCTGGATATCTGAGCTGCTGCTTGGGAGGGTCAAGTGGCTGATGGACCATACTCTGGCGTACTGGCAGTGCCAGCTGCAGACAATTAGCTTCTTCCTATGGCAGTGAAGGAAAAGAAGAGAGATTAGAAGGGTTTCCTGATGATGTGTGTGTGCCATACTTGCTCAACCTTGCTTCTGGTCAAGATTACACCCAATTTGAAAATTTAGGCTTCAATGGCAAGTTTTCAGCCAAAAGATAGCCACTTTGATATGTTTCCCTGGGGAGAGGGAGGAGGAAGAAGCAGTTTTCTGCTAATGCTACCATATTCCACAAATCCCATAATAGCATTTACTTGTAGTTTTGTCGGCTTACAACAAACACATCAACCGGTTGCTGTAACAGCTGACTGTACAGTCTGGATGCTTGTTTTGTAGTTCCCTACCATTTGAAACTCATTTTGCTTTTGATTCAGACAGAATATGTTTACTCTTAGGACAGAATATGGCAGCAACCTTCCTGGGCTGAGTGGTGGATGTCAGTGTGTGAACTGCTACAGTTTGGATAAGTGAGAAGACTGAACAATGTTCTCCAAGTTGATTTCAGAGGGGTTGTCACAATATAAAAGAAACGAGTAGTGCAAACAAGTTACTACTTTAGTACACCAAGCTTCTGCTTCATTCTGATCCCACTGTTTTTTATTTAAATAAGTAATTACAGGAGGATAGGCAGATCGAGCTGGGTATACTATAATGCAGTTCACTCATTACTGTTCAATCACCATTTCAGTTACTGCTAACTTGGGATTTTTGGTCCCTTTATTCAGGTTTAAAGTGGTGGTGGAGGACTTTGTGCTGGTACTGGTGCACTGTACGGGTGATTGGTTGAAACTCTTGTTATGTGTTGGGGCATGCTATGGGTGTCTCCTCAGTTGGAGTCTTAACTTTCTTAATTTCGAACATGTGAAATTAATGGGCAGAAAAGGACCAGCTGGTCCATCAAGTCTACTGCACAAATTCAGTTGGATTGTACAGTTTATGCTACGCAACAATTGGATTTTCAGTGTTCCTTCTCCATACTCACTCCTCACCGTTGTGTTGGTTTATTTTTCAGGACTGCTTTATAAAACTGGTGAATTGCCGGAAAGTGAGGGGAAATTTATTTGCTTAATTCTAAATAGGCAATGAGTTGGCAAGGACCACAGAAAATGGAATACTGTATACAACGATAGGAAAAAAAATAAGCTTAATCTTTTTTGAGTGACTTTTAAGCAATTAAAAGGAAAATAGTTTTTGTTGGAAATGTTTGATTTTTTGGGGCTGTCAATCAATTTTTAAAAAAAGTCATGAATAATCTGGATTAAAAATGTTAACATTGTTTTAATTGCATATTTAATTGATGCTCCGCATTGCCAAGTATTGATGTGCCAGCTTTACTTGTACTGTTTCTGGCTGCCATGTTGGATTGGTGTCTGTTCTGACCTTGTCATTACTGTTAGCAGAGAGTGATTTATCTTGGGTTATCAGCTGGATAAATTAGTACAAAGAGCGTTGGTGATTACACATGTTACAATTAACAGCTGAATAATACAGCATAAAGCAGAGAGTCAGAGGTGCTCAAAAAAATCTTAACTTGAAAACTAAAAGTAATCAAAATCATAGAATGATACAGCACAGAAGGAGGCCATTGAAAGAGCCATCCAATTGGACCCACTCCCCTGCTCTTTCCCATTGCCCTACAAATTTTCCCCCTTCAATATTTATCCAATTCCCTTTTGAAAGTTGTTATTGACCTTCAGATCATAACAACTCGGTGCGTAATTTTTTTTAACCTCATGTCGCCTCTAGTTCTTCTGCCAAATACCTTAAATCATACCTGCAGTAATCATGGGTGACTTTAATCTACATATAGACTGGCCAAATCAAATTAGCAATAATACTGTGGAGGATGAATTCCTAGAGTGTGTACGAGATTTTTTTTAGACCAGTGCGTTGAGGAGCCAACTAGGGAACAGGCTATCCTAGATTGGGTATTGTGCAATGAGAAGGGGTTAATTAATAATCTTGTGTGGGGTCCTTTAGGGAAGAGTGACCATAACATGATGGAATTCTTTATTAAGATGGAAAGTGAAGTGGTCCAATCCGAAACTAGGGTCCTAAATCTAAACAAAGGAAACTACGAAGGTATGAGGAGTGCATTGGCTATGAGAGATTGGGGAACTTCATTAAAAGGCACGACGGTGGATAGGCAATGGCTAACATTTAAGGAACGAATACATGAATTGCAACAGTTATACATTCCTTTCTGGTGTAAAAACACAAAAGGAAAAGTGGTCCAACCATGGCGAACAAAAGAAATTAAGGATAGTATTAGATCCAAAGAGGAGTCATATAAAGTTGCCAGAAAAAGCAGCAAGCAATGCTCCACTCAAGCCTCCTCCCATTTTTCCTCATCTAACTCTCTCAGCATAACCCTCTTCCCTTCTCCCTCATATGCTTATTGAGCTTCCCTTTTAGTACTAGGACCACTGCTTTTCTTGATATATATATTCATGACTTGGACTTGGGAGTACAGGGCACAATTTCAAAATTTACAGATAAGACAAAGCTTGGAAGTATAGTGAACAGTGAGGAGGATAGTGATAGACTTCAAGAGGACATAGACAGGCTGGTGGAATGGGCGGACATGTGGCAGATGAAATTTAACGCAGAAAAATGCGAAGTGATACATTTTGGTAGGAAGAATGAGGAGAGGCAATATAAACTAAAGGGTATGATCCTAAAGGGGGGGCGGTGCAGGAACAGAGATATCTGGGGGTATATGTGCACAAATCGTTGAAGGTGGCAGGGCAGGTTGAGAAAGCGTTTAAAAAAGCATATGGGATCCTGGGTTTTATAAATAGAGGCATAGAGTACAAAAGCAAGGTCGCTATGATGAAACTGGTTCGTCCTCAACTAGAGTGTTGTGTCCAATTTTGGGCACCGCACTTTAGGAAGGATGTGAAGGCTTAGGAGAGGGTACAGAGAAGATTTACAAGAATGGCTTCAGGGATGAGGGACTTCAGATACGTGGCTTTGAAAAGGGAATTGGATAAGAACCTGAAGGGGGAAAAAAATTGTGCAGGGCTATGGGGAAAGGGCGGGGGAGTGGGACTAGCTGAAGTGCTCTTGCAGAGATCCGGCACGGGCCCGATGAGCCAAATGGCCACCTTCTGTGCTGTAAGTTAAGTACAAGTTCATAATAGATAAGTACCAGAGGTAACATTAAATCATTAACCACAATTTTGAAAGATCACCTGAACTATGTATACTTATCACAAAAAAAGCAAAATTGGACAGTTTCAAAAAAGCTGGCATCTCAAAAACTGCCCTGAATGAGTGTATGACCTATGAAAACAAGTAATTACACTGAAAGTACAGTTGGACACAGGCTTGTCTCTTGAGCTGTACGTATACCCAGCATTGTCATTCATTAATAGTAGAGGAAGACAAATACCCAGTACTTGAAAGGGATACAAGTGCTGAAGGCACAAGATTTATTTTATCGGGTGTTAAGTGTTATACCTCACCTCCAGACGGTGTTAATTTTTGGCACTTGATTTGGGTGATTTTCCAGGGTTTTGGAATCCACAATGAAAATGGGCATTATATTTCTTTCATGTCAAAAGAAAGGGACATTGGTCAATTTTATTGAGAATTACTCTGCATTTGCCATTTGAGATTTTTGTTTGTGTCTTAAGACTTTTTTCCAGTAGCAGATGATTATTACTGGGATTAAAAAGCTTTAGTTTTCTTAGTGCAAATTTTTATTGAACACAGGATCATTCGAGTCAGGGTCCTTGTCAACAAATCCCAAATTGTGCACACTCCTTCCAAATGCTGTTCCTCTATCCCATGTTTGTACTGGGATTGCATCCTGGGATAGGGGACAGGGTCGAGGGACATGACCCCAGAACATGTTGATCTTTCACATTAAAAATTATGCATTCTGGTTAATCTTTAAATACAGTTTGTAGGTCATTAAATGTAAATAAAAAGAAAATACATTTTGGTTTTTCATGGACCCAGCTTTCTCAAAACCTACCACAATTATTGCTCTTTCCACTTCAGAGCCACTTCTTCTCCTCCCTTCTTCACAGATGCACTCTGCCCCTACAGTTGAACACCACTGCAGACTGTGAGCAGGAAATCTTGAGATTCGGGACCCCCACCCAAAGTATGAACATAGGAACATAGAAGATAGGAGCAGGAGTAGGCCATTCGGCCCCTCGAGCCTGCTCCGCCATTCAATGCGATCATGGCTGATCATCCAAATTCAGTACCCTGTCCCTGCTTTCTCCCCATATCCCTTGATCCCTTTAGCCTTAAGAAATATATCCAACTCCTTCTTGAGGATCGGGAGCAGTTTTGGATTCAACAAAGGAGGACAAAGGGATTAATTAAGAAGGGGAAAATAGAATATGAGGGTAAGCTTCCAGGGAACATAAAAACTGACTGTAAAAGCTTTTATAGATATGTGAAGAGAAAAAGATTGGTGAAGTCAAGCATAGGTCCCTTGCAGTCAGAATCAGGGGAATTTATAATGGGGAACAAAGAAATGGAAGACCAATTAAATACATATTTTGGTTTTGTCTTCACAAAGGAGGACACAAATAATCTCCCAGAGATGTCGGGGAACATAGGGTCTGATGAAAGGGAGGAACTGAAGGAAATCAGTATTTGTAGGGAAATGGTGTTAGGGAAATTGATGGGATTGAAGGCTGATAAATCCCCTGGGCCTGATAATCTACACCCTAGGGTACTCAAGGAAGTGGCCCTAGAAATAGTAGATGTATTGCTGATCATCTTCCAACATTCGATGGAATCTGGAACAGTACCCATGGATTGGAGGGTAGCTAATGTTACCCCACTATTCAAAAAAGGTGGTAGAGAGAAAACGGGGAATTACAGACTGGTAAGCCTGACATCGGTAGTGGGGAAAATGCTACAGTCCATTATAAAAGATGTACTAGCAGAGCACTTGGAAAACAGTGACCGGATCGGACAAAGTCAACATGGATTTACGAAAGGTAAATCGTGCTTGACTAATCTACTGGAATTTTTTGAGGATGTAACTGGTAAAATAGATAAGGGAGAACCAGTGGATGTGGTGTATTTGGACTTTCAAAAGGCTTTCGATAAGGTCCCGCATAAGAGATAAGCGTGTAAAGTTAAGGCACATGGGATTGGGGGCAAGGTATTGACTTGGATGGAGAACTGGTTGGCAGACAGAAAGCAAAGAGTTGGAATAAACGGGTCTTTTTCCGAGTGGCAGGCAGTGACTAGTGGGGTACCACAGGGATCGGTCCTTGGACCCCAGCTATTCACAATATATATTAATGATCTAGACAAGGGAACTAGATGTAATATCTCCAAGTTTGCAGACAACACAAAGCTGGGTGGGCGTGTGTGCTGTGAGGAGGATGCCGAGAAACTCCAGGATGATTTGGACTGATTGGGCAGAAGCATGGCAGATGCAATATAACGTGGATAAATGCGAGGTTATCCACTCTGGTGTCAAAAACAGGAAGGCAGATTATTATCTGAATGGCAATAGATTGGGAGAAGGGGAAGTGCAACGAGACCTGGGTGTCCTTGTGCACCAGTCGCTGAAGGTAAGCATGCAGGTGCAGCAGGCGGTTAAGAAGGCAAATGGTATGTTGGCCTTCGTAGCGAGAGGGTTTGAGTACAGGAACAAGGATGTCTTGCTGCAGTTGTACAGGGTCTTGGTGAGACCACATCTTGAGTATTGTGTGCAGTTTTGGTCACCTTATCTGAGGAAGGATGTTCTTGCCATGGAAGGAGTTCAGCGAAGGTTCACCAGGCTGATACCTAGGATGGCAGGAATGACGTATGAGGAGAGATTGGGTCGATTGGGCTTATACTCACTGGAGTTTAGAAGAATGAGAGGTGATCTCATTGAAACTTATAAAATTCTAACAGGACTGGACAGACTAGATGCAGGAAGGATGTTCCCGATGGTCGGGGAGTCCAGAACCAGGGGTCACAGTCGAAGGATAAGGGGTAAGCCATTTAGGACAGAAATTAGGAGGAATTTCTTCACCCAGAGAGTGGTGAACCTGTGGAATTCTCTACCACATGAAGCGACAGTCAATCACTTACAGCAGGGTGGAGGGACTTTGAGAGGTAGAAGAATTCCAGTTTGTACTGCAGGAAGGGAGATTGAGTAGCAGGTTTAATTCAGAGGGTGACTATGGAGTACTCAAGGAGTATGCTCTACTCTTTCCCCTCTAACAACAACAACTTGTATTTATATAGCACCTTTTACGTAGTAAAATGTCCCAAGGCGCTTCCCAGGAGTATGCCAAGAGAGGCATAGAGGGAAGCTGTAGGCTTATCCGAGAGGAAGTCAAGCCTGGGACGACAGCAGGAGAGTAGGAAGGTCGGGGAGTACTTCGGGATTTGGGAGGTCGGAGTATCCGAGAGAGGAGAGCTGAAAGGAGGAATGACTACAGGGGAGAGCGGTCAGGGAGGGATAGAGAGACAGGAAAAGAGGGGGGAAAAAGTGGAAAAGTATTGAATGACTCGGGTCCGGAGCGGCAGCCAAAGTGCGCCGCAAATGGACACAGGAAAAGCTCAGGTTACATAGGCCTGTTCAAATGTAGTAATTAATGAAATACGTATTTCCTGGTAGCAGGGAATAGGTTGGAGAGATTAGTAGGGAGTCCAGGGTAGAGGTCCTATGGAAAGACAAAGCCGATGTAAGCAGGATGGGGCCGGCCTGGAGCATCGACGAACCGCTGTCCAAAGCAGGCGAGTGAAGTCCAGAAGCTATTTGAAGGGTAGAGAGTTTGATGATGGAGGTTGTTGCCGTAGGAATGAGAGCCGGTAGCGGTGCAGAAAGATGATGGTTAAATTGATGCAAGTTGGAGGTCACCGTAGATCAAAGTGGCGGAGAAAAAGTAAAACCACAAGCCAGTGACCAGCAAAGCTGAAAACCGGTAGAACGAGTCACCGGACAGCAAGTGGAGCAGCAGCTGTTACCTAGAAGCCAGCAGAGCTGAAATACCAGTAGTACCATTTCAGCAGAGACACAGCCGCAGTTTAAAGGTAAAAATCTTTTAGCAGCAGAGACAGAGACACAGCAGGTACGTCTTACAGTGAAATGCAGTGTAGTCCAGTGCAGAAACGTAGTGTAATCCAGTGTAGCTCAAAGCAGAAACGTAGTCTAGATGTCAAGAGAAGTCGAGGAGAACAGAAACCAATTTGACAGAATTCTGCAGCATAAGACTTGAAGTGACTGAAAAGCAGAGCATTGCCATAGTCGCTGAGTCAAACCGTGTAGTCAGTGCAGTCCTGTTCGTGAGGAATCCAGTGATAGAGGTCATGTTTCAGCAGAGTTCCAGCAGTTGAAGGAGCTCAGTGAGAACAAAGACACGCCGGGGGATGGGCAGTGGACTCTGCAGGGGGAGCTTTAACCTTGTACCTTGTAGCTTGAGCTTGTAGATTGGGCTGAATGCTTTCACTATCCGAGCCAGGGTATCTTAAGAGATGGAAGAAAGGAGACTGGGGAAGAAAGGGCAATTCACTAAGAAATGGATGACCACGGAGACAGTTGAAGAGAAGAGTAGCTCAGAAAGGGGCTGATAGCCCAGGAGCCATCTTGAATCCCTCTAAACCCCTACAGTTTAGCTACTGTACCCCCCTTTACATAGAATATACAGCACAGAATCAGGCCATTCAGCCCATCTAGTCCATGCGGGTGTTTATGCTCCACTTGAGCCTCCTCCGATCCTTCCGGCATAACCCTCTATTCTCCTCTTCCTCATATGCTTATTGAGCTTCCTCTTAAATGCATCTATATTATTCGCCTCAACGGAGCGAGTTCCACATTCTCACCACTCTCTGGGTAAAGAAAGTTCTTCTGAATTCCCTATTTGATATCTTGGTGACTATCTTATATTGATGGTCTCTAGTTATTTTCTACCCCACAAGTGGAAACATTCTCTCTGTATCCACTCAATCCAAACCTTTCATAATTTTAAAGACCTCTATTAGGTCACCCCTCAGCCTTTTTCAAGAGAAAAGAGACCCAGCCTGTTCATCCTTTCTTGATAGGCGTACCCTTGCATTTCTGGTATCATCCTTGTAAATCTTCTCTGCACCCTCTCCAGTGCCTCTATATCCTTTTTATAATATGGCGACCAGAACTGCACACAGTACTCCAAGTGTGGTCGAACCAAGGTTCGATACAGGTTTAGCATAACTTCACAACTTTTCAATTCTATCCCACTAGAAATTAACCCTAGTGCTAACTTTGTTTTTTTAATGGCCTTATTAACCTGCATCGCTACTTTCAGTGATTTGTGTATCTGTACTCGGAGATCCATTTGCTCCTCTACCCCATTTAGCTTCTTATTTTCCATGTAATGTGTGACCTTCTTATTTTTCTTATCAAAATGTAAATTGTTTCTTACCAAAGTCTAAATTGTGAACAACAGCAATAAGTACAATCATTTCAGTATGTCCATTAGTAATTGTACCTAATGCTGAAAACAACCTTGGGACACTCTCATTTTAGATCATGAGAGTTTCTTAAATTTAAAATTTCATTTAAAATCTTTAAGTCAATGGTGTGGAATTTTTGAGACATTTCAGTCAACAGTTCTCACAGGGAAGCTCATGTTTTGGTAGCATGGAATGCAAAGTTGCCATCTGGTTTGATTCCCAGTAACCCTTTGAACTCTGCGAGGCAAATTATGCATACTTTGCAGAAGGATGTTTCATTTTGAGAATTCATATCGGACAGGTGTCAGAATGCAAGCTAGCAGTTATAAGCTTGTTGTCTGATGTGCTGCACTATTAGGGATCTCCTGCTAGGACACACAGCTGTTTCTGTTTTTCAAAAAAATAACTGGGCGCACGCTGCAGCTGAATTAGTATCTTCTGGTTAAAGCAGAAGCTGGGTGTTTTTGCCAATTAACTTGATATCTGACCCATCTCTCTCTCATTCTGGTTCCCATTCCTACTGCGGATGCTGCTGAATATTCTTTCCTGTGCTGCTATCAGTTTGCTTCTTGCTGGCTCTGCTCGACTCCACTTGTCCTTCAGAACACCTCCATCACCCTTCATTGGACTGGGCTGGGCCAGCTCCTCAAGCCCTGGCTGCTGCTACTGCCAGTTTTATTAGCTCCTCGCCGCTTTGCAGCTGCTGCCCTAATCTGCACTGATCCTGTGTCGTCCATGTGGCTTATCCCACCACAGGACCCCCAGACTTTAACTTTATCCTCTGCTTACAACCACATTATATCTCGTCTTATCTTTGCACACCTATGTAACCTTTTGTTTGTTTGAGTATGCATTTTGGCTGCTGCTCCCGACCTGAGCCTATTTTGTCTCGCTCCCTTTTTTCTCCTGGCCCCTCCTTTCCTCTCCTTCCCTTCTGTCACCCAGCGGTGCCATCTTTCATTGCTCCCCTCTCCTATATTTTGCCCCTCTACCACAAACCATTACTGCTCCTCTGCTTTCCTAGAAAGAAAGACTTGCATTTATATAGCGCCTTTCACGACCACTGGACGCCCCAAAGTGCTTTACAGCCAATGAAGTAATTTTTGAAGTGTAGTCACTGTTGTAATGTGGGAAAGGCGGCAGCCAATTTGTGCACAGCAAGATCCCACAAACAGCAATGTGATAATGTCAGATAATGTTTTTTGGTTGAGGGATAAATATTGGCAAGGACACCGGGAATAACTCCCCTGCTCTTCGAAATAGTGCCTTAGGATCTTTTACGTCAACCTGAGAAGGCAGACGGGGCCTCAGTCTGTCTCATCTGAAAGACGGCACCGCCAACTGTGCAGCGCTCCCTTAGGCTGCACTGGAGTGTCAGCCTAGATTTTTGTGCTCAAGTCTCTGGAGTGGGACTTGAACCCACAACCTTCAGACTCAGGCGAGGGTGCTACCCACTGAGCCACGACTGACACTACTACCCTCTGGCTCTCTTGGCATTCTCTGAAAGGCTCATTAAGGTGCCTGTTGCTCTGGCCTGCTTACAAGCAGCAATCCCAAGTGTGCCATCCTTCTGTCTGGCTGACATTCCCACCCAGTATGCCAGCTTGGGGCTAATCTCCTCAACTTGCTTTATGCCCCACTCACCCCAGCCACCACTGCTACCTTGGACTCTGGACTGTACCAGTGGCTCAACAATCACCGCCCCTCTCCACTTTCCCTCCAGACATCTCTTCACTTGCAAACAAAGCTCTTCTCATCCATGACCTTCGTGTGGATGATTGCATTTCTGTTCTGGCTTTTTGGGTGGTAACATCTTGCCCCTTAACTGAAGTCTTCCCATCTGGCTACACTTTCAACCACCTGCCCTGCCCAAACAGCCACAGTAGCAGTATGGCCCTTATCACCAAGTCACAGTTCGTCTCTCCCTTGACTCCACTGGCACCTTCTCTTCTTTAAAGCACCTCGCCCCGTTTCCCCCCCCCCATCCCCTTCATCTATCATGTAAAATCCTCTCTGTTGGCCACACCCCCTCCCCCTCTAAAGCTGCACCTGGGTTTCTCCTGAGATACCCTCTCCGCATCTGCACTAATAATTGATTCTCGATTTCAATGTCTATCTCCCATGCTTCCTATCCTTCCTAAACCTCTGACTCCATAGAAATTCCCCCACCCACCCCTTTGACCTCACCATCTCCTGTGACCTCTCTACTCCTGTAGTCCCAATCAGCAAGGAGGTCATCTCCAGTTACTTTCTTGTATCACTCACCACCCACAACCCCTTGCCACTTCCAACCCCTCTTTGCTCTGTGTCCACCCTGGAAAACAAGAACTGTCTCCACCCACTACCCCCCTACAAGTCGCTTACAACTGCACTTTCAAACTCCCAACTGCCGAGCCTTTGGCCCTCCATTTGCCACAATTCCCCTTCAGCTGTTGGCTTGCCTAACCACTCCCTCCGCTTGACCATTGATGCCCTTGTCCCCAGCAAAATCTTTACCATCTGCCATTCCTGGTCATGTAGATGGTACACATTGCATCCAGTTTGCCGGTGGTGGAGGGAGTGAATGTTTAAAGGGGTGAATGGGTTGCCAATCAAGCGGGCTGCTCTATCTCTAGTGTCTCTCTCTTGTTTATTAAACAGAATGTGTCCTGCAGTTTCCACCAGTTGTGGAAAGTATAGGCAAACCAGTAGACACTGTGTAATCTTGTTCTAAGGTCAGTCGGGCGCACACCGGGGCAGCCAGAGGTTACTTGCATCATCACAGAAGATCTTTGCCATTAACAGAACTTTGATTCCAGTCTGTCTCATTTATACTAAAGTGCTGCAACTGAAGCGAGAACAAGAATTCCTACTGAAGGCAATGAGGTTCACCACAGGGTGAAAGATTCACTGAAATAATTATTTTGTGCATATTGCCTTGTCCAAATCCAGATGATTTCCTCATTTAAAAGGATCTGTTTGGGCAGTCAGTGTCTTGTAGACAATCACACACATTCAGTCATACTGACATCTAATGGTCACTGTTAGAATCATAGAAAGTTACAGCATGGAAGGAGGCCATTTCGGCCCATCGTGTCTGTGCCGGCCAACAGAGTTATCCAGCCTAATCCCACTTCCCAGCTTTTGGTCCATAGCCTTGCAGGTTACAGCATCCCAAGTGCGCATCCAAGTACTTTTTAAATGTGGTTAGGGTTCCTGCCTCTACCACCCTTTTAGGCAGTGAGTTCCAAACCCCCACAACCCTCTGGGTGAAGAAATTTCCCCTCAAACCAGTGGCTAATGCTTAATGACCAAGTTCATCATGACAACAGCCTTGCCCAAAAGGATCTGCGTTCAGGATGTACTGAAGGGTTGAATCCCTTTTTCTCTGGAAATGTTTAAAAAATGCATAAGTTTCAAAGAAAAGGACTTGCTCAGTAATCCCAATGCCCAAACTGTGTTTATAGCCTTTGGAATGTGGGGTTTTCCCATGATGGAGGCTGATTGACCTCTCTTTAAATCTGATATAACGTGACAAACCTTGGTCTTTGTATCAGCCATTTGACATCAGTGCACATCATCAAGCTCATCGTCTTCAGATTTAACTCTCTATCCTCTGATAATTCCCTTTTTTGTTTCCATAATTAAATATTCTTGTTGGTCGACCAAATAAAATATTACCTATTGATTATAATCCCCTTTTCTGAGCTAAGAATCCCCCCCAAAAAAGGGCCACAGGAAGGAGCATAGGAACAGGAGTGGGCCATTTGGCCCCTCTAACCTGTTCCACCATGCAATTAGATCAGGGCTGATCTGTATCTTCACTCCATCTACCCACTTTGGTTCTATAACCCTAACAAAAATCTATTGCTCTAATTTTAAAATTTTTCAATTAACCTAGCATCAACAGCTTTTTGGGGCGAGAGAGTTCCAGATTTCCACTACCCTTTGTGTGAAGAAGTGCTTCCTGACATCACCCCTGAACGGCCTAGCTCCAATTTTAAGGTTATGGCCCCATGTCTGGACTCTCCCACCAGGGGATGTAGTTCCTCTCTATCTACCCCATCAGCTCCTTTAATCAGCATGAACACCTCAATTAGATCGCCCTTAATCTTCTATACTCAGGCGAATACAAGCCTAGTCTATACAACCAACCACATAATTTAACCCTTTTAGCCCCGGTATCATTCTGGTGAATCTGCGCTGCATCCCCTCAAAAAATTCGACTAGGTTGTTTGGATATGACTTGCCCGTCATGGGGATGAAGTGTGTGCCATTGTGATCACAATGGTGATGTCATAAGTGACCTACTTTCCATCATATTATACATGGCTGGACCATTTCTTTGTTTGCAGAGCGCTTATGTAAAGCGCCTCTCGGAAGTGAGATAGGTTAATCCGTTTAGATTTTTAAAAATAATACTTAGTTGTGGGGATTTTCCTTGTATGATGACTGGGAAGAGTAGGTCCTTTTCTAAATCAAGGCTGCACCTTCAGCACAGGACATGATATCGGTTTACAAAGGAGAAGTGTGCTGCTCCACCTGCAGTGCCCTGGTGCAGCAGAGCAGATGCTGGGTCCAGGCAGGCTGGGCTGCAGGGCTGCAACGGTTAAGCCCTGGAATGCGCCTCTCCTGCTGAAGCGCAGCTTGCCGATGGAGAGTGGATTAAAATCAATCGTGCATTGGTAATGACGGTAAACCCCTTCAGCATTGATCGGGCTCCTCCAATGCTGACTGGTGGACATTTTTAACGCCTGTTTAAACGCTGTAAACTGAGGTCCCAGTGAGCAGGAGACTGGGAGAAGGAAAGTGCCATTTGATTATCTCTCTGGACCCAGAGGCACTGCCTCTGAGTGTGAGTTGGCAGACAAATGAGCTTGTCCCTCAGCCCAGCCGGCTTCAGGAGCCTTGCGAGCAGCCGTGGGGGAGAGAGCATGGAACTAACGCGCACCTTACCTCGTCTGCTTTCAGATACCGGCCAGAAGCCCCAGGAGAAGAAGGATGCGCGGCGGATGTCTTTCCAGAAGCCCAAAGGGACCATTGAATACACGGTGAGTGAGCTGATGGTTGAGGGCTCCTTCACGTTCTCCTACCGTTGGGGGAGACCCGCTGAACTGGGGGGAGGGACCCATTTCAGTCACCGATCTCTGAGTCCCTCCTCTGCCCCCACCAAGCAGTACCATCACTGTGCTGAGGGACCTCCTCAGCCTGGACTGCAAACCCTGGTGCCCTGGAACCTCCTGTGCAGTCGACCTCCAATTCCCAGTACTTGCAGAAAATGGAGCCTGTTTTGTCTGTGGAGTGCTCTTGAAATGACCCTGTGGTAAGTTGCAGTCAGATTAGGAGATGCCTGGTTATTCCTAAGTGATGTGTGGATTTCAGGTGGCAGGTGAGATCCGCGGAGGCTCTCTCCCTAACAGTGTTTATCTTTTTTATTGAGCAATTTACAAACGATTATACCAGCTGGTATTACAAAAAGACTCTTTCCTGCGAATACAGTAACCCAATGGGAATCCACAGCATAGCACACGTGCTGATTAGTTGTGACATAGTATGGCAGGCTGGGGCAAACTGTTTCTTTTAATGGATTTGCGTTTTTAAGAAATATTTTATGACTATTTACTTTCACAAACATATTGCAACAGCTGTATTTGACCTTGACAATAGAAGTTGGTTCAGGAGTCAGTCATTTTACCAGAATTTCTCATTGTATTAAAGCAGCAATTTTACTAAGCTGTGGGAGATTGAGTAGATTGGGCTGATACTCTCTGGAGTTCAGAAGAATGAGAGGTGATCTCATTGAAACATACAAGATTCAGAAGGGGATTGACAGGGTAGATGCTGAGAGGTTGTTGCCCCTGGCTGGAGTGTCTGGAACTAGGGGGCATAGTCTCAGGATAAGGGGCTGGCCATTTAAGACTGAGATGAGGAGGAATTTCTTCACTCAGAGGGTTGTGAATCTTTGGAATTCTCTGCCCCAAAGGGTTGTGAATGCTGAGTCTTTCAGTATATTCAAGGCTGAGATAGATAGATTTCTGGACTCTAGGGGAATCAAGGGATATGGAGATCAGGGGAGAAAGTGGAGTTGAGGTCGATGATCAGCCATGATCTTATTGAATGGCAGAGCAGGCTCAAAGGGCCATATGGCCGACTCCTGCTCCTAATTCTCATGTTCTTATGTTCAAGGGCTAGTCAGATAATTATTAGGTGGTTTGATGTTCCAAGCCATTTATTTAAAATGTTTTCCTTTTTGTATCTTGGGTCACAGTTTGAAAGTTTGTGTCCCAACTTCAAAAACCCATTTAAGGCTCCTGCTGACTGAGTCATTGTTGCTTCCTGGTGCCATTGTGCAAATTGTCCCCCCCACAATACCTGTTCAGTGTACAAACATTTGGTCTATCTGATTTATGGATAAAAGGTGGTCTCCATCAACATTTTTACTACTTTGTGGGATGTGGGTAATGCTGCCAAGGCTGAATTTATTGTCCATCTCCTGCTGCTCTGAGGTGCTCTTCTTGAAACATTACAGTCGTTCTGGCACTGCTACTCCCACAATGGTGCTCGTTGGGGAATTCCAGGATTTTGACCCAGTGAGAATGAAAGGTGATGTATGCTCAAATAAGGATGGGGTATTTTCTCTTATCAACTTAAGCCATGGACAAAATTAAATCAGCTTGGAATGTCGAACAATTGGATAAATTTGGTGTAAATTTAGAAATCTAGGATTAGTTGGGACCTCTAAAATAACTTTATTTATTGGTATATCCATCAAAATAAGTGACATCAGGACAGGGAAATCTGTACTTTCCCATTTTTTGCACCCACTCAGCATTGAACACTCAGTTCAGGTATTGCACAGGTTACTCAGAACATAGAAACCAGCCCCTTGAACCTGCTCCACCATTCAGTTAGATCGTGGCTGACCTGCAGCAAAACCGAATTTGCCTGACTCTCTTCCCTTTTTCAAAAAACTCCAGTTGACCCAGCATCCACAGCTTTATTGGGGGAGGGAGTTCCACATTGTCACCACTGTTTGTGTAAACATTTGCATTCCTGATTTCACACCTAAATGACCCAGCTCTAATTTTTAGATTGCGCTCCTTTGTTCTGGAAATAAATATTGTTTACCCTGTCCCAAAAGTCAAGTTATTCATTTATTTGTCAACCAACACCACCAAAACCAAAATATTTTGTCATTTATCTCCTTCCTGTTTTGTGGGACCTTGCTCTGTGCAAATTGGCTGCAATGATTGCCTACCCAATTACAGTGATTCTACTTCAAAAGTAATTCATTGTGTGTAAAGTGCTTTGAGGAGTCCTGAATTGATGACTCTATAAATTAAATCCCTTTACTTATCTTATTACTGGCCCCTGAATCTGCAAGACATTTGATTCACTTTCTAATTTCTGATGAATTCTTTCTATTTTAGTGCCAGCCAGTAGCTCAGTTGGTGGCACTCTCGCCTCTGAGTCAGAAGGTTGTGGGTTCAAGTTCCACTCCAGAGACTTGAGCACAAGAATCTAGGCTGACACTCCAATGCAGTACTGAGTGAGCGCTGCACTGTCGGAGGTGTCATCTTTCGGATGAGACATTAAACCGAGGCCCCGTCTGCTCTCTCATGGCACTATTTCGAAAAAGAGCAGAGGTGTCCTCTTGGCCAATATTTATACCTCAATCAGCATCACTTTTTAAAAAAAACAACAACAAAAAAAACCAGATTATTTGGTCATTATCACATTGCTGTTTGTGGGAGCTTGCTGTGCGCAAATTGACTGCTGAGTTTCCTACATTATAACAGTGACTACACTTCTAAAAGTACTTCATTGGCTGTAAAGCGCTTTGGGACATCTGGTGGTTGTGAAAGGTCTCTCTTTCTGACCCTCCCCATCAGAACTAGGAATGAGGTTCTGCTGAGAGTTTGAGAAGCTAGGGTCAAAATTAAAACACAGAACCTCACAGGTAATAATCTCTGGATTGTTACCTGAGTCATGTGGAAATTGGCATAGGGATAAGCAGATTAGAAGGTTAAAGGCGTGCCTGAAAGAGTGGCGTGGGAGGCAGGGGTTTCAATTCATGGGGCACTGGCACCAGTACTGGGGAAAGAGGGAGCTGTTCTGTTGGGACGGGCTCCACTTAAATCAGGCAGGGACCAGTGTCCTGGCAAATTGAATAACTAGGGCTGTCGATAGGGCTTTAAAATAATGAAGGGCGGTTGGGAGGATTCAGCAAAGGGTAAATTCAAAAGCAGTAAGAAACGTCAAGGCTGTAGAGCAGAGTAGTGATTTTGGTAAAAATAAGCAGTGTGGGTCAGGAAGGGACAGAGAGAGTAACAAAGGCAATAGGGCATCAGTGACTAAGGTGATATCGAGGAAAAATAGTAAAATGTGAATCATTCGCAACAAAAATAGATGATAGAAATAGCGCAGATAGAAATAAATGGGTTTGACTTCATAGCCATTACGGAGATGTGGTTGCAGAGTGACCAAATATTCCAGGATACTAGACTTTTAGAAGAGATAGGCCGAATGGAAAAGGAGGGAATGGGGTAGCCCTGATAATTAAGGGATGGGATCACGACAGTAGAGAGAAAGGACCGTAGCTCAGAAAAACAAGATGCAGAATTGGTATGGGTGGAGCTAAGAAACAACAAGAGGCAGAAAACACTGGTGGGAGTAGTTTATAGACCCCTTAACTGTAGTTGTAGAGTCGGGCAGAGTATAAATCAGGAAATTAGAGGTGTATGTATCAAGGGTAATGCCATAATCATGGGGGACTTTAATTTTCTATACACTGGGCAAACCAAATTTGCAGTACACTGGGCAAACCAAATTTGCAATAACAGTGCAGAGGACAAGTTCAAGGAATGCATTCAAGATAGTTTTCTTGATCAGTATGTCGAGGAACCAACTCGGGAACAGGCTATTTTAGATCTCGTATTGTGCAATGAGAAAAGGTTAATTAATAACCTTTGTAGTAAAAGAGCCTCTGGGGAGCAGTGCTCATAATATGATAGAATTTTGTATTGAGTTTGAAAATGATTTAGTTAAGTCCAAATCTAGGGTCTTAAATCTGAACAAAGCAAACTACGTAGGTATGAGGGGCGAGTTGGCTAAGGTAGGTTGGGGAAACTAGATTAAAAGATATGACGGTAGATAAGCAATGGCAAATATTTATAATTCAGAACAAATATACATTCCCTTAAGGAATAAAAACCCCATGGGAAAAATGGTCCAACTGTGGCTAACAGGAGAAGTTAAAGATAGTATTAGATTAAAGGCAGAGACTTCTAATGTTCTGCCTTCTAAAGGGCAGCACGGTGGCATAGTGGTTAGCACTGTTGCCTCACAGCGCCAGGGACCCGGGTTCAAATCCAGCCTCGGGTGACTGTGCAAACTCCACACAGACATTCTCCCCGTGTTTGCGTGGGTTTCCTCCGGGTGCTCCGGTTTCCTCCCACAGTCCAAAGATATGCGGGTTAGGTTGATTGGCCATGATAAAAATTGGCCCTTAGTGTTAGGGGGGATTAAATACGTGGGGTTATGGGGATAGGGCTTGGGTGGGATGGCTGTCGGTGTAGGGACCGGGTGCTCGGGTTTGGATGATCAGCCATGATCTCGTTGAATGGCGGAGCAGGCTCGAAGGGCCGAATGGCCTACTCCTGCTCCTATCTTCTATGTTTCTATGTAATGTTGCCAAATAGAGTAGTAAGGCTGAGGATTGAGAGGAATTTGGAACTCGGCAAAGGAGGACCAAGAAATTGACGAGAAAGAGAGAAAATAGAATAAAGTTTTCTTGCTTATGTTAACTTTAATAACCTTGTAGTAAAGGAGCCTCTAGGGAAGAATGATCATAATGTGATAGAATTTTGCATTGAGTTTGAGAGAGATTTAGTTGAGCCGAAACTAGGATTTTAAATCTGAACAAAGCAAACTACGTAGGTATGAGGGGCGAGTTGACTAAGGTAGTTTGGGAAACGAGATTAAAAGATATGACGGTAGATAAACAATAGCAAACATTTAAAGAATTAATTCATAATTCAAAACAAATATACATTCCCCTAAGGAATAAAAACCCCGTGGGATTAGTAGTCCAACCGTGGCTAACAAGAGAAGTTACAGATAGTATTAGATTAAAGGAAGAGGCTTATAATGTTGTCAAAAAGAATAGTAAGCCTGAGGCTTGGGAGTATTTTAGAATTAAGCAAAGAATGACCAAGAATTTGATTTAAGGAAGAGAATATGAGAGTAAACTAGCAAGAGACATAAAAACAGATTGTAAATGCTTCTATAGGTATGCAAAAAGGAAGAGATTAGCAAAAGTGAACGTGGGTCCCTTACAGGCAGAGACAGGAGAAATTATAATGGGGAATAAGGAACTGGCCGAGATGTTAAACAAATACTTTGTATCTGTCTTCATGGAAGAAGACACAAAAAACATTCTGGAAATAGTGGGGAACCAAGGGTCTAGTGAGAATGAGGAACTTAAACAAATTAGTATTAGTAAAGAAATAGTACTGGAGAAATGAATGGGACTAAAAGCTGACAAATCCCCTGGACCTGATGGCCTACATCCTAGGGTTTTAAGAGGTGGTTACAGAGATAGTGGATGCATTGGTTTTGATCTTCTAGAAAATTCCCTAGATTCTAGAACAGTCCCTGTGGTTTGGAAGGTAGCAAATGTAACCCCGCTATTCAAGAAAGGAGGGAAATGTGGACCTGTAATTTGCGGTCAGTGGCGAAGTAAAGGTGTTCAATGTTGGCCCCGAAGTAAGGTTCCCACAAAGATCTCGATAACTTTGGCTTTTCCAACATGCAGTTGAAATCAGCGCAAGTTAATGGGGAATCCCAAATGCAAGCTGCTGTGACATCAACAAGCTGTCTAAGCAGCCAGTCACAATGTAGAATTCTCTCAGACTGGGAACCAGGAAGTGAGTAAGCTCCTTTGGAAAAAATGAGAGAGAGCAAAACAAAGATATTGGGGCTCTCTCATGGGGAAAAGGTAAACCTGAAATACAGATGAACAAACTTTAAAAAAATATATATATTTTTTTTAAGTTCCTTAAAAATTGTAATTTTTATTAAAATGGATAAATTTGACACTCCACAAAATTAAAATGAGTTTTTCGGGGCCATAATAATTGTTTAGCAGCCAATCTGCTGTTAAAGCCCCAGTTACACCTAATCCAAAAGGGTCTAACTTTTAATGGGGTATTTAACAGCGATATTATTGTACATTCTCCCCGTGTTTGCGTGGGTTTGCTCCGGTTTCCTCCCACAGTCCAAAGATGTGCGGGTTAGGTTGATTGGCTATGATAAATTGACCCTTAGTGTTAGGGGGATTAAATACGTGGGGTTACGGGGATAGGGTGGGATATGTGTTGGTGTAGGGGTTACGGGAATCGGGTGGGATATGTGTCGGTGCAGGCTCGATGGGCCGAAATGGCCTCTATCTGCACTGTGGGTTTCTGTGATTCTGTGATTACCACGGAGGAGCTGAAGTTCTGGTCAGTTTTGCTGATTTCACAGATTACCCTGATGGCTGGCTGTGGCCATAGCGCAGCCAGTGTTGGAGCAGTGAATGACAGACCGCTGCTTCAGGATTTCTGCGTTGGGATGCGCATGCATTACGTAATGAAGTTGCGGTCAGTTTTAAAGGGGTAATAACACCAAACGCTGTTCGTTCACTGTTATTACCCACTGCAAATTCTGGGCTGTGAAGTTATGCACTTCAGTAGAAAAAATAGAAAAGCAGAATACATTTTAAATGGTGAGAGATTGGGAAATGTTGGTGTTCAGAGGGACCTGGGTGTCCTTGTACACGAATCACTGAAAGTTAACTTGCAAGTACAGCAAGCAATTAGGAAAGCAAATGTTATGTTAACCTTTATTACAAGAGGATTTGAGCATAAGAGTAAAGATGTTTTACTGCAATTATATAGGGCCCTGGTGAGACCACACCTGGAGTATTGTGTTTTGGTCTCCTAACCTAAGGAAGGATTTACTTGCCTTAGAGGAAATGCAACAAAGGTTCACCAGACTGGTTCCTGGAATGGGGGGATTGTCCTATGAGGAGAGATTGAGTAGACTAAGCCTATATTCTCTAGAAGAATGAGAGGTGATCTCATTGAAACGTATAAAATTCTTACAGGTCTTGACAGGGTAGATGCAGGGAGGATGTTTCCCCTGGCTGGGGAGTCTAGAACCAGGGGTCACAGGCTCAGAATAAGGGGTCAGCCATTTAGGGCTGAGATGAGGAGAAATTTCTTCACTCAGAGGGTGGTGAATCTTTGGAATTCTCTACCCCAGAGGGCTGTGGAGGCTCAGTCGTTGAGTATATTCAAGACCGAAATCGATAGATTTTTGGATATTAAGGGAATCAAGGGATATGGGCCTAGAAATTCGGGGCGCCAAGCTCGCCTGGGTGCCGGAATTACCGCTGCGAACGGAGCCGCTTGCGCCCGCCGGAAATTCAGTTTGAGCGCCCCAAGGGGGATGCGGGGCGAGCAGCGCCCTGCGTCCCTCTTGGGGCGCTCAAACTGAATATCGCAGCGCACTGCAGCGCCACGCTGCGGCACGGCACGCTGCGGTATTGCAGGCCTTCCTTCCCTTCTTAAGGGGGAAGGGCCTGCACCAGCGCGATGACCGATAGTGAGTGCCGGCAAAAGAGCCCGGCACCGAGGAGTAGTGCCGGGCTCTCGGGACACAGCTGGCACTGCCCGGGGGGGATCAGGAGGCCGGGGACGGCGGCGCGAGGAGGTGCTGGCAGGCGGCCACCGAAAAAAAATGGCCGCCCCGCACCTCCACCTTAATTTGCGCCACTACCGCCACAGGTAGGCCCCGTGTACCGGTCGCGATTTGCGACTGGCGTTACAGCGGGGGGGCGCAACCAAAGATCGGGGCGGTAGCGGGGCGCTGCGCACACCGATGACGTCCTCGGTGGCAGCGCAGCGCTACAGGCTAACGCCGCCATTAGCGTTCTGCTAAATATCGCGGGAGGCGTGGCCAGTGGCGCTAAAGCCACTGAGTGCCCTCTTTAGGCGCTAACTGGTGGCGCAGCCCACCGAATTTCTAGACCATGGAGAGAGTGCAGGAAAGTGGAATTGAGGTTGAAGATCAGCCATGATATTGAATGGCAGAGCAAGCTCGAGGGGCAGAATGGCCTACTCCTGCTCCTATTTCTTAAGTTCTAACATGGGACCTATGGAACATGGCAGGTCAATAATCTTTATTCATCTTTATTTGAGCAAGTGAAGTTGATCAAAGAACTTAACAACCAATGTGGTAGCAAAAAGGTGCCTTATCAGGTATCATCAATGTTAACACCACTCCCAACTTATGGGGGACTGCAATCTATTATCGAAGTGGGCCATCCTCAGGTTGTCAGACACACACAGAGAGAGGGAGAGAGCGAGTAGTCAGAACCTGGCTGTCTGGTCACCCTTATCTGAAATTCCATAAAATATTTATAGAACAAAATGTCTACAGTAGCAATGACCTTGTTTCATATGTGTATTTTATTGATTGCTTCTGTTGCTGGCTAGTTTCCATATCCTCTGTTGGTGGCAGCAGATTCTCTTGGCTGCTTTTGTGGAAATCAGTTTGCATTTACATTGCTTCATTCCCTTACGCCCCCATTTCAATGAATTTCGAGCTCTGCACAACGCGGAGCTCTTTTCTGTCGCCTTCATCTCCGTGCCCACTTCTTAGGCCAGGAGTCTTCCCCCCCCCCCCCCCCCCCCCACACAGCTGACTCTTTCTCCCATTTTCAGAATTCTCGTTCTACCTGGACCCCTCCTTCTGCCCTCTTAACTTCTCTAGATCTTTTCATTGCAAACTGCTGGCGTGACATCGGCTGTCTCCATTTCTCTGCTCCCCTCACTCACGCCAACCTACCTCCCTCTGAACTTACAGCACTCCATTCTCTCAGATCCAACCCTAACATTGTCACTAAACCTGTGAACAAGGGTTGTTGTTTGGCAAACCGAATTCTACCTAGCGGAGGCTGAACGGCAACTCTCCGACACCACCTCCTACCGTCTGGACCATGACCCCACTACCGAACATCAAGCCAACGTTTCCCAGACCATCACTGACCTCATCTGCTCTGGAGATCTTCCCTCCACGGCCGCCACCCTCGTAGTTCCCCAACCCCGCACAGCCCGCTTCTACCTCCTTCCCAAGATCCACAAACAGGACTGCCCTGGTAGACCCATCATTTCAGCCTGTTTTTGCCCCACGTAACTTATCTCTTCCTAACTCAACTCTTTTTTCTCCTTGTCCAGTCTCTTCCCAGCTACATCCGCAACTCTTCCGACGCCCTCCGCCACTTTAACAGTTTCCTGGCTCCAACCGTCTCCTTTTCACTATGGTCGTCCAATCCCTCTACACGCCCATCCTCTACCAGGATTGCCTGAGGGCACTCCGCTTCTTCCTTGAACAGAGGCCCAACCAGTCCCCATCCACCACCACCACCCTCCTCCGCCTGGCTGAACTTGTTCTTACATTGAACAACTTCTCCTTTGACTCCACTCACTTCCTCCAAATTAAAGGTGTTGCTTTGGGAACCCACATGGGTCCCAGCTATGCCTGCCTTTTCGTGGGATATGTGTAACATTCTTTGTTCCAGTCCTACTCTGGTCCCCTCCCTCACCTCCTTTTCCGGTACATTGATGACTGTATCGGTGCTGTTTCCTGCTCTCGCCCTGACCTAGATAATTTCATTCACTTTGCTTCCAATTTCCACCCTTCCCTCACCTTCACATGGTCCATCTCCGACTCTTCCCTTCCCTTCCTCGACTTCTCTGTCTCCATCTCTGGGGATAGGCTATTGACAAACATTCACTACAAGCCTACTGACTCCCACAGCTACCTTGACTACATTTCCTCCCACCCCGCTTCCTGTAAGGACTCTCTTCCATTATTCCAGTTTCTCCATCTCCGCCGCATCTGCTCTGATGATGCCACCTTCCACACCAGTGCTTCCGACATGTCTTCCTTTTACCTCAACCGAGGATTCCCCTCTACTGTGGTTGACACGGCCCTTGACTGTGTCCGTTCTATTTCCTGCACTTCAGCCCTCACCCCTTCCCCCTCCCTCCCGGAACCATGATGGAGTTCCCCTTGTCCTCACCTTTCACCCTACCAGCCTCCACATTCAACGGATCACCCTCTGCCATTTCTGCCACGTCCAGTGTGATCCCACCACCAAACACATCTTCCCAACACCCCTTCCCCTTCGCCCGGCACTTTCCTTTGCAAGCGCAGGAGGTGCAACGCTGCCCTTTTACCTCCCCCTTCCCACTATCCAGGGCCCCAAACACTCCTTCCAGGTGAAACAGCGATTTACTTGTACTTCTTGCAATTTAGTATACTGTATTCGCTGCTCATGATGCGATGGTCTCTACATTGGGGAGACCAAACGCAGATTGGGTGACCGCTTTGCGGAACACATCCGTTCAGTCCGTAAGGGTGACCCCGGGTTTCCAGTCGCCCGTCACCTTAATTCTCCGCTCCACTCCCACTCAAACCTCACCATCCTCGGCCTCTTGTGCTGTTCTAATGAAGCTCAATGTAAGCTCAAGGAACGGCACCATACAGCCTTCTGGACTCAACATAGAGTTCAGACCATAACCTCTGCCCCAATCCTTTTTTTTTCCATTTATTTTTTTTTCTCTCTCACATGGCAGCTGTCTTTCATTCTGCCAGTGCCATTTACTCTTCATCTAGAGCCATCTTTTGTTTTTTAACTTGTCCCATTACCATATCCTTTTGCTTTGCACCATCTCTTAATCTCCCTTAATGTATCTCAATCTCTCCTGCAATCAGTAACTAGTGGTGTTCCGCAGGGGTCCGTGCTGGGACCCCAACTCTTTACAATCTATATTAACGATTTGGAGGAAGGGACCGAGTGTAACATATCAAAGTTTGCAGATGATACAAAGATGGGAGGGAAAGTAGTGAGTGAGGAGGACATAAAAAACCTGCAAAGGGACATAGACAGGCTAAGTAAGTGGGCAGAGATTTGGCAGATGGAATATAATACTGGAAAGTGTGAGGTTATGCACTTTGGCAGGAAAAATCATAGAGCAAGTTATTATCTTAATAATGGCAAGAAACTGGAAAGTACTGCAGTACAAAGGGATCTGGGGGTCCTGGTAAACGAAACACAAAAAATTAGTATGCAGGTGCAGCAGGTGATCAAGAAGGCCAATGGAATTTTGGCTTTTATTGCTAGGGGGATGGAATATAAAAACAGGGAGGTCTTGCTGCAGTTGTACAAGGTGTTGGTGAGACCGCACCTGGAATACTGCATACAGTTTTGGTGTCCATACTTAAGAAAAGACATACTTGCTCTCGAGTCAGTACAAAGAAGGTTCACTCGGTTAATCCCGGGGATGAGGGGGTTGACATATGAGGAGAGGTTGAGTAGATTGGGACTCTACTCATTGGAGTTCAGAAAAATGAGAGGCGATCTTATTGAAACATACAAGATTGTGAAGGGGCTTGATCGGGTGGATGCGGTGAGGATGTTCCCAATGATGGGTGAAACTAGAACTAGGGGGCATAATCTTAGAATAAGGGGCTGCTCTTTCAAAACTGATGAGGAGAAACTTCTTCACTCAGAGGGTAGTAGGTCTGTGGAATTTGCTGCCCCAGAGAGCTGTGGAAGCTACATCATTAAATAAATTTAAAACAGAAATAGACAGTTTCCTAGAAGTAAAGGGAATTAGGGGTTACAGGGAGCGGGCAGGAATTTGGACATGAGTCTAGGTTCGGATCGGTCATGGCCCTGTGGGTGGCGGAGTGGGCCCAGGGGCCGTGTAGCCTGGTCCTGCTCTTACTTTTTGTGTTCTAATTCTGTGTTAGATTTCAGGAGATGGTTCTATTCACAGGGATTAGTGGAGACCTCGGGAACAGGCTGCCAGCTAGGAGTCCTTCAAGAGTAAATTGGGCCTGTTCCTGGCTGGGGTGGAGATCACCTCTTACAGAAGGTAAGTACTGCAGGAAATACAGGGACAGAGTGATCTCCTGTACGAGTTTCGATCGCCTAGATGGGTCGGAGAGGAATTTCCCAGATTTTTTCTCCCAAATTGGCCATTGGGTTTTTTATCTGGTTTTTCGCCTCTCCCGGGAGATCACATGGGTTCGGGTGGGATGGAGAGTGAAAGTAGATTTGAGGTTAGGATCAGATCAGCCATGATCTTATTGAATGGCGGAGCAGGCTCGAGGGGCCGATTGGCCTACTCCTGCTCCTATTTCTTATGTTCTTATGTTCTGCCTTCCATCCTATCACAGACCTTCCCTTTTGTTCTTTCCTGTCCCACCACTTGCTTAAAATCTGTTACATCTCCAGCTTTTTCCAGTTCTGACGAAGGGTCATCGACCTGAAACGTTAACTCTGTTTCTCTCTCCACAGATGCTGTCTGACCTGCTGAGTATTTCCAGCATTTTCTGCTTTTATTTCAGATTTCCAGCATCCGCAGTATTTTGCTTTTGCATTTTTGTACAAAAAAAATCATATGGGCTACAGATGGCAAACTAGAGGCTTGTATATTAGCATTTTGGGGGCTTTCAGATTTTGGCTTCAAACCCCCTACAACTCAGATATTTACAAAGTTGAACTGAAGGCAAGAACTGGAACTGTGAACTACATACTCGAAAGGAATTGGAATCCATGTGCTACTGCTGCACTGGCAGGGATCGCTACCTTCCCCACCTCCCACTGCCTCCCCCTACCCGCCAAATCAAGCTACCGTGCTTCTAACGTATGTGCTCATTTCCCCTGGCATTGGTTCACTGGTCTTGCGAGCAGAGCCGAAAATAAAAATTCTCATCTCTCATTAATCATGCTTTTTGATTTACAAATTTTAACTCGTGATCAATGTTTTCCGCTTTCATCCTAACCTATTG
Organism: Somniosus microcephalus; assembly: GCF_052327205.1. Taxonomy (NCBI): domain Eukaryota; kingdom Metazoa; phylum Chordata; class Chondrichthyes; order Squaliformes; family Somniosidae; genus Somniosus; species Somniosus microcephalus. Next base: position 208,076,060 of record NC_140993.1, on the reverse strand, counting down.
CAGAGCTGATTCCACTGTATTTGGTGTCTATTCTTGCTGGTGACATACTACAATTTTTTAAAACGACTGTACCATAATAAACCAGCGTAATTATAATATATATAATCCCCAGCTATCCCAGGACGTCCCAAAGTGTTGTGGGATCTTGCACACAAATTGGCTGCTGTTTGTGTTTATAAAACAACATTGATTACACTTCAGAAATAATTAATTGGCTGTGAAGCTCTTTTGGGACATTCTGGGATGGATGGGGATTACTGCTGGTTTATGGTACAGTCGTTCTTAAGGGAAAAAAAGGCTGCATGTAGAGACACCACTATTCCTGGTGAGAATGGAGATGATTGGGTTATTCCCCTGTCGGTCTCGCCTGAAGACTGCACTGCTGTAAGTGACTGGGATTGATTTTACACAAATCATGTGTATGTAACTATCCTCTACTCACTGCATTTTGCTGGAGAAATCATCCTGCTTTTATTGGGAGACGTTGCTGTAATTTTGGTCATGAGTTCTGTTTCCTCTAGATTCTGTAGACTGCTGTGGTGCCCTGTTTAAGTTGCAAAGCAAATAGACTTTGTTTAGTTTGCTACTTACTGAGTGGATAGACTTTGTTTGCTGTGAAATAGACTATTTGCCATAAGTCCTGCCCCACCTCCAACTCATTGGCTGACGCAGTGATATCAGTAGACACTCTGCCCACAAATAGCAAATGAGATGAATGACCAGTGGTTGTGTTGTTGAAAGGAGATTGTCCTGCTACTCTTTTCCAAATAATGCCATGGGATCTTGTATGTTCACCGGAATAGTCAGACAGGAGCAAAATACTGCGGATGCTGGAAATCTAAAACAACAACAGAAAATGCTGGAAACATTCAGCAGGCCAGGCAGCATTTTCTGTTGTTAGGCAGACAGGATCTCTGTTTAAGGTTTCATTTGAAAGACTGCACCTCCCACGACGGTTTGTACTACTCAGCTGTAATAGGGTACGGCCGTTGCTGTTGGGGCGCGGGAAGTGGAAAGATCAGCCAATGTTTCTGCTAGTGATTTCTCTTCATTAGTTCCTGGTAGAAAGTTTGCATGTTTGAAAATCGACTGAAGGCCAGGACTGGAATGCTCTTCACTGTTAAGTAGCATCACTGTTTGTTTAGTCTTGCACATGAGAACTGACTATGTAGGTGAGGTACTGGAGGGATACCAGCATAATGGTGATTTGTATTTGTTTTTTTCTTTGTTTCTGTCTCTAGTCTTTCAATAAACCTTGTGGAATGAACTCCTGACTCATCAGTCTGCCCAGTCAAGTTAAACTGGATACTCTAGTTTCCTCAGGAATGAGGAGCAGAATTGGGCACATACATTCTTGATGCGCCATGCATGCCTATATTCTGGTGCTTTGGCTTTTGGAGGAAGCTACTGTACCCAGTCCGCATGGCCAATATAATAGCAGAGGCACCTTTATACTCGCCTCCTGGAATGTCATGTGATGGTCCGAGGTGAAGTGAAGTATAAAAGGTGGTGCCGATGTATCAGAGTGTCATGATAGGGAATGCATTCTGGGACATCTGTCAGCTAATCATGTTACGTTGGAACTGTCGCATTGCTTTTCCATCCAGCACCAAACTGCCACCCATGGATGTCTTAGTAAAAATGAGGGGCTGGGGGCTCGACTGGGATTCTTGAGCTCTATGCAGTCTTTTGCTGTACCTTTTCGTGTCTCTAATTCTACCAATTCCTTTCTGAATCTGTATTACTGACAATGGTATCTCGACTTTACTGAAAGCGTGCTTGGTCATCTGGTTCAAGCAGGATAACTATCTTTTTTAAATGTTTTCAATTACAAGTATGACGATGCACATTCTGTATATTTGAACTCCATTACACAATGACTCAGTGACTTATTTGGATGGTACTTCATCAATGAAAGGTGAGCAGTGGCAATTTGTTCCCGAGTTTAGATGAGCCACAGTTCCCACGTTCACTGCAGCATGAATGCATCCTGTTGCTCCCTGGCACATGTACGAGCACCTGCAATGCCTGCAGTTTTCTCCGATGTTGCACTTTAATGTGCAGTGACGCATCTGATCAGAATTTGAATGTAGCTTCAGATAGATTCTGGGATATGGAGTCTCTACTCTTAACTGTGACCTTTTAACATGCAGAATTTAGATTATTTTGCCGCTATGTATTGAATCCTGTTTTTCTGGGGTATTTTCTGCCTAATTATGTCCACAGAATAAACTATATGCAGTCAGAAATAACAACAGAAAATGCTGGAAATACTCAGCAGGCCAGGCAGCATCCGTGGAGAGAGAAACAAAGTTAACGTTTCAGGTCTGGGACCCTTCATCAGAACTGGAAAAAGCTGGAGATGTAACAGATATTAAGCAGGTGCAGAGACAGGGGGGGGGGGGGGGTTAGGAGGGGAGGAAGGAGTAGAAAGCACATCCTGTACTTTTGTAAGAGGCAGGAAAGATAAAATGTTGCAAATGGGAATTGCAAAAATCATACTGCATGAAAAATGGGGGCAGGGATAATTATCTGAAATTGTTGAACTCAATGTTGAGTCCGGCAGGCTGCAAAGTGCCCAATCGAAAGATGAGGTGCTGTTCCTCGAGCTTGCGTTGAGCTTCATTGGAACAATGCAATAGCCCGAGGACAGAGAGATCAGAGTGGGAGTGAAGCATTAACTCTGTTTCTCTCTCCACGGATGCTGCCTGGCCTGCTGAGTATTTCCAGCATTTTCTGTTGTTATTTCAGATTTCCAGCATCCGCAGTATTTTGCAATTATATATGCAGTCAGTCCTTTTTGAGAAAATGGAGAATACCTCATAGTCTGAGTGTGCTAACACATAAAAACAAGAAGTGCGTGTGAATGCTTAACACACAACTGACTACATCATGAGCGTAGCGCATTAGGTGAGGGCAGGGCATTGCTTAGGCTGCACTTACTTTACCTGTCATTGTGAAATGGTTTTGCTTTGCACTAAAGCTGAGACGTTGTACTGTGAATTGGTCAGGCCCTGACTCTGGATTTGCACTACAGCGTATCATTAGAGTCAGAGGAAATTGCTAAATGGACTAAGAAATGTTGTCTCTTTTTTGGGGAGGGGGAAGGACCTGCATTATTGTGTGCCTCAATTAAAGAGGGATCGAGGCATGATTCTGCAGTTATACAGAACTGTGGAGTTAGAGATTCTGGGTGGTTTTAAATGCACCCAGTAAAGCTGTATTATCTTTTCAAATGCTTTTAAATGTTGAAAGTGCATCTTGATTGTAGTAGTCTTTTTGTTTTAACTTATTTTGAAGTTACTCAGTTACAGGCTACACCTCACAATTGTTGAAGAAGTGTCCTGTGGAAAGTGGTATTGCACTGTTCCTGAGGTGATGGCCAATGAAAGCTACAGAAGCATAGTGGTTATGTTACTAGACTAGTAATCTAGAGAATGCAAGTTTAAATTCTGCCATGGCAGCTTGAGAACTTGAAATTATTTTTTAAAAGCTGGTATCAGTAATAGTGACCATGAGGCAGTCGAACTGTCATAAAAGCCCACTGGTTCACCAATGTCCTTTAGGGAAGGAAACCTCCTGGCCTTGGAGTGGGTACACACCAGAATGACACGGGCTTAAAAGGTTAAATTATGCGGAGCGGTTGCACAAACCTGGCTTGTATTCCCTTGAGCTTAGAAGGTTGAGGGGTGATCTAATGGAAGGGATTTGACATGGTAGATAGAGAGAAGCTATTTCCTCTGGTGGGTGAATCCAGAACAAGGGGGCAAAACCTTAAAATTAGAGCTAGGCTGTTCAGGAGTGAAAACAGGAAGCACTTTTTCATACAAACGTTAGTGGAAATCAAGAACTCTCTACTAGAAACCTATGAACAGCCCCTCAAGCCTGTTCTGCCATTCAATTAGATCCTGGCTGATGTGTGTCTTAGCCTTGGTTCTGTAACCCTGAATACCCTTGTCCAACAAAAATCTACCAATCTGTTTTCAAATTTTCAATTGACCCCCCAGCATCAACAGCTTTTTGGGGGAGAGTTCCAGATTTCCACTACCCTTTGTGTGACGAACTGCTTCCTGACATCAACCCTGAATGGCCTGGCTCTAATTTTAAGGTTATGCTCCCTCGTTCTGGACTTCCCCCACCAGAGGAAATAGTTTCTCTCTATCTACCCTATCAAAACTTCTAACCATCTTAAACACCTCAATTACATCAGCCCTTAATCTTCTATACTCGAGGGAATACAAGCCTGGTCTACGCTACCCGTCCTCATAATTTAACCGTTTTAGCCCCGGAATCATTCTGGTGAATCTGCGCTGCACCCTCTCCAAGGCCAATGTATCCTTCCTGAGGTGCGGTGCCCAGACTGAATGCTGTACTCTAAATGGGGTCTAACCAGAGCTTTACATAACTTCTACCCTTTTGTATTTCAATCCCCTTGTGATAAAGACCGACATTCCATTAGTCTTTTTAATTATTTTTTTGTACCTGTCCACTAGCTTTGAGTAATTTCTTTCCTCAACCCCTAAGTCTCTCTGTCCCTTCTGACCTTCCCCTCTCTGACCCCGAACGATCAGTCCTCAGCAAAGGCCTGAGCTTCATCCCCTTACGCACCCACCTCAATGAATTTCGAGCTCTGCACAATGCTGAGCTCTTTTTCCGCCGCCGCCACCTTCGTCTCTGTGCCCACTTCTTTGGCCAGGAGCCTTCCCCCTGCACGGCTGACCCTTTCTTCCACTTTCTGAATTCACATTCTACCTGGACCCCTCCCTCTGGCCTCTTGCCCTCTCTAGATCTTTTCATTGCAAACTGCCGCCGTGACATCGGCCGTCTCCATTTCTCTGCTCCCCTCACTCCAACCTCCCTCCCTCTGAAATTGCAGCACTCCATTCTCTCAGATCCAACTCTGACATTGTCATTAAACCTGCTGACAAGGGTGGTGCTGTTGTTGTTTGGCGAACTGACCTCTACCTAGCGGAAGCTGCACGCCAACTCTCCGACACCTCCTCCTACCTCCACCTGGACCATGACCCCACTACCGAACATCAAGCCACCGTTTCCAAGACTGTCACTGACCTCCTCTCCTCTGGAGATCTTCCCCCCCACCCCCCCCACGGCCGCCAACCTCCTAGTTTCCCAACCCCGCACAGCCCGCTTCTACCTCCTTCCCAAGATCCACAAACAGGACTGCCCTGGTAGACCCATCGTTTCAGCCTGTTCTTGCCCCACGGAACTTATCTCTTCCTATCTCAACTCTTTTTTTCCTCCCCTTGTCCAGTCTCATCCCACCTACATCCGCGACTCTTCCGACGCCCTCCGCCACTTTAACAGTTTCCAGTTTCCCGGCCCCAACCGCCCCCTTTTCACTGGACGTACAATCCCTCTACACCTCCATTCCCCACCAGGATGGCCTGAGGGTGCTCCGCTTCTTCCTTGAACAGAGGCCCAACCAGTCCCCATCCACCACCCTCCTCCGCCTGGCTGAACTTGTTCTCACATTGAACAACTTCTCCTTTGACTCCACTCATTTCCTCCAAATCAAAGGTGTTGCTTTGGGTACCCGCATGGGTCCAAGCAATGCCTGCCTTTTCGCGGGATATGTCGAACACTCTTTGTTCCAGTCCTACTCTGGTCCCCTCCCTCACCTTTTTTTCCGCTACATTGATGACTGTATCGGTGCCGTCTCCTGCTCTCGCCCTGAACTAGACAATTTCATTCACTTTGCTTCCAATTTCCACCCTTCCCTCACCTTCACATGGTCCATCTCCGACTCTTCCCTTCTCTGCCTCGACTTCTCCGTCTCCATCTCTGGGATAGGTTATTGATAAACATTCACTGCAAGCCCACTGACTCCCACAGCTACCTGGACTACACTTCCTCCCACCCCGCCTCCTGTAAGGACTCTATTCCATTCTCCCAGTTTCTCCGTCTCCGCCGCATCTGCTCTGATGATGCCACCTTCCATACCAGTGCTTCCGACATGTCTTCCTTTTTCCTCAACCGAGGATTCCCGTCTACCGTGTCCGTTCTATCTCCCACACTTCTGCCCTCACCCCTGCCCCTCCCTCCCGGAACCATGATAGAGTTCCCCTTGTCATCACCTTTCACCCCACCAGCCTCCACATTCAACGGATCATCCTCCACCATCTCCAGCGTGATCCCACCACCAAACGCATCTTCCCCTCGCCTCCCCTTTCAGCATTCCGTAGGAACCGCTCCCTCCGCGACACCCTAGTCCACTCCTCTACCACCCCCAGCACCCCTTCGCCCAGCACCTTCCCGTGCAAGCGCAGGAGATGCAACACATGCCCTTATACCTCCCCCCTACCCACTGTCCAGGGCCCCAAACACCCCTTCCAGGTGAAACAGCGATTTACTTGTACTTCCTGCAATTTAGTATACTGTATTCGCTGCTCATGATGTGGTCTCCTCTACATTGGGGAGACCAAATGCAGATTGGGTGACCGCTTTGCGGAACATCTCCGTTCAGTCCGTAAGGGGGACCCCGAGTTTAATTCACCGCCCCATTCCCACTCAGACCTCACCGTCCTCGGCCTCTTGCATTGTTCCACGGAAGCTCGAGGAAAAGCACCTCATCTTTCGATTAGGCACTCTACAGCCCTCTGGGCTCAACATAGAGTTCAACAATTTCAGATCATAACCTTGGCCCCTTATATATTTTCTTTTTATCCACACTTTTGTCTGGGCTTTTTTCTTCCCTCCCACATGGCAGCTGTCCTTCGTTCTGCCAGGGTCATTCACACTTCATCCAGAGCCATCCTTTGATTCCTTGAATATCTCTTAATCTCTCCTGCTTTCTATCCTGTTGCTGACCTTCCCTTTTGTTCTTTCATCCCCTCCCCCTTTTCCCAGCCCGTACTTGCATTAAAATCTATCCCCTTTCCTATTTTTTTCTAGTTCTGACGAAGGGTCTTCAACCCGAAACGTTAATTCTGTTTCTCTCTCCACGGATGTTGCCTGGCCTGCTAAGTTTTTCCAGCGTTTTCTGTTGTTATCCCTAAATCTCTCTGCTCCTCCACAGTTCCTAGCTTCTCTCATTCAGAAAATACTCGGATCTATTTTTATTCGGTCCAAAGTGGATGACCTCACACTTCCCCTCGTTGAACTCCATCTGCCAGTTTTGCCCACTCATTTAATCTATCAGTCGCATTGCAATTTTCTGCTCCCATCTACACTATTTACTGTGCCACTTAACTTGGTGCCATCAGCAAACCTGGATATATGGTTCTCTTCCTTCATCTAAGTCATTGATAAATATAATGAAAAGCTGAGGCCCCAGTGCAGATCCCTGGGGAACACCACTAGCCACATCCTGCCAATTGGAGGGAATACCCATTATCCCTGCTCTCACTCTTATTTTTATTAACGGTCTCTTATGTGGAACCATCAGGAACATAGGAACAGGTATAGGCCATTCAGCCCTCAAGCCCATTCTGCCATTCAATGTGATCATGGTTAATCTGTATCTTAACTCCATCTACCTGCCTTAGTTCCATATCCCTTAATGCCCTTGGCTGCTAAAAATCTATCGATCTCAGATTTAACATTAGTAGTTGAGCTAGAATCTACTGCTTTTAGTGGGAGAGTGTTCCGCACTTCTACAACCCTTTGTGTGAAGAAGTATTTCCTAATTTCTCTCCTGAATGGCCTGGCTCTGATTTTAAAGTTAAGACCCCTTGTCCTGGACTCCCCCTCCCCCCCCCCCCCCCCCCCATTATCTCTCACTTCTCTTGTTCACCAAAATTGTTTAATTACACAAGCAGAGCTCTTGCCCTTTAGGTCTTGTACTGGTCTTGTATTAAGCCAAATAGTTCTTTCCCTTCCTGCTAGATTGCTGACTAATTCAGGCTCATCACTAAATCCAGTACGGCCTGTTCTCGTTGGTTCAAGAACATATTGTTACAGAAAATTGTCTGGAACACACTCAAGAAAGGCTGTAGATGCTGGATCAATTGAAATTTTCAAGACTGAGATCACTAGATTTTTGTTGGGCAAGGGTATCTAGGGATATGGATCACAGGTGGGTAATTGGAGTTGGATCAGCAATGATCGGATTGTAAAGACGTGTGGAATTACCCCTCGCCCCATCCAACAGGTTATAGAGTTCGGACTTGAGACTTATGAGAAATTACACCAGACACACCGGTTCTCTCTTTAACCTTTTAATGTTCCTAAGACCGATTCAAAACCTCAACCACTATTCAAGCAGTACATAGAAGCACCCTCGCAATCAATATGCTACAGTTTAGCTAAACATACATAAAAGCATGCTCGCAATTTATGCTAATGCTTGGCACTCCATATGCCCACAGTAATCCGTACAGAAAAGCACTCTTTAGCGATATCTGCTATATGCAAGGTAAACCCGGGAAAGCTTCTCCCCGAGACGGACCCTCTGGTAATAAGGCGGACGTCGATCATTTATATCAGTCACTCGGAGTCCGGAGGTTTGTTTAATAAATCAACTTTATTACAAGTCGACAGGGGAGACACTCATCCAGGGACGAATGCTCTCTGATCGCTGAAAATCTCATGGCTACTGTTCTGCAATCATTTATATTACACGTTTACATTTCTTGCATCCTACAGTTGGCTTCGTGTGACCCCATACATCGGTATGTGCACTTTGACCACATTGCACCATACCTCCCTTCTGGACATGTCCATCACAACTCCTTATATGATTGGATATATGCTCGGTTCCTTAATTTCCTCATTTTAGCCCATTTAACCCTTTCACTATATGTCCGACTTCCATACATACTCTGATCCCAGGGTAATCAGTCCAGAAAAGTAGTAGGTTGCAAACATGGACTGGCCAGTCAAATCGCTTCCTTTGTCTCTTTTCTTCTAAATTTCCCGCTTCTGGGTCATTCTTTTAAAATGCCTTTCTGCTGGCCCCCTTCGTATATCTCCGTGTGCCTCCTGGCCGTTGCCATTTCACAATTCATTCGCACTTTTGATCTCCACATGGTAGCTGCATTTTTGACATTTTTTAGAACCTTTCAGATTGAATGGTGGAGCAGGCTGGAGAGGCTGACTTGCCTGCTCCTATTGCGATGATCCTATGGCTCCTCACTGCCCTCTGAAGCAGTATCCCCACCCTCTCGGGGCAGCTGGGGATGTGCAATAAATGCCTACCTTGCTAGCGATGCCTATATCCCGGGGGAAAAAATAATAATAAACCTGTTTTAGGACTTATTCTTGACGGAATTTCATCTTTAAATTACTAATATTCCTTTGTTAAAAAAGGGATGAACTGCTTTTATTTCACTTACTTTAAATATAATGTGTGTGTTTTTTGGCTTTTATTTAAGTTGAAGTTATGTGTGCCAGAGAACTCCATACTTTCCACTTTTGCACCATCCAGTGCTTTCTAGGTCAGGACTCATGTGACAGATGCACAGTAAAGCTTTTATCGAAGCTTCCCTCTCAATGTCCTTTAACTTCCAGCCTCACAAGAACAATTCTTGCTGCAGTATTGTGTTTCTCTTCCCACGCCAGCCAAATAATTGGCAGTTTCATACCATGAGTCGTCTCAATCCCGTTCAAGTGCAGTGATGCCAACCCCACCATGTCATAAATCACGAGACAAACTCTTTTTATATAAAAAAAAAATAATCTTTTTTTACTTTATAAACCTCATTAGTGGCTTTATTTAATCTCAACAGGTTACAGCTCTTTCCAAAATCTACATTAATGTATCTGAAAATGCTTTACAAAAAAACTTTAAAAAATCAACTACCATGCAATGCAGTCCCTGCAGCTGGCAACCAACGAAGTTTTGGGGGGAAAAAACCAAAAACACTTTCCCATGGAGATGGGAGTCGTGATCAGCAATGTGAAAACTCTTCTCTTCCCTTCAGCTGAAAGGTAACTCTACAGGTTCAGCAACATGCCTGTTGAATACTTCCCCATACAACACCTCCCTGCTCTTCCTGGAATGGGATTAGGCTCGGTGGCTCCTGTTGGGAACACTGGCACCATTTCAGGTGCAACCCTCCACTGCCCACGTACCCACTGCACAGCTGCTGAGTGTTTCAGGGTTTTTTCCTCCCCCTCTGCTGTTTATCGGCCTGTCTGCACAGACACCAGTTTGAGAACCACTGGATTATTCTTCCATTATTATCCAAATACATGGGAGGGCTGCTGTCCTATCCAGCTAACAAATTATAATTAACAAGAGTGTTCTGATTGACCTTGGGCATTGCTACATTACTGGATATTGGCATATAAAGTCACTTCAGTTAACTGACTGTGTGGGCATACCTACAGGAATGATTGTCACTGGACTCAAGAAAACAATCTGGCACAGCTTAAAAACTTGAATGCCCTCATCGCCCTCTTTCCTGTCCTCCCACCCATCTATCAATCTCCTCCCTTCACCTTGCCTCTGGTCTCACTCCCCAACTTCTCGTTTCTCTCTTCTGCCCCCTCCTTCCCCCTCATTCTTTTACCCTCATCTCTCCGTCAATCGCTCTCCCCCGTCTCTCTTTTTCCCACTACCTCAGTTTCTTTCTCTCGTCGGTCTTCACTGTATCTCACTACCTCTTGCCCTCAGTGTCTACTCCTCTCTCTCTCTCTCTCTCTCTACTTGCCCAGTCTCCCTCCCTCCCTCCCCCAATCTTTCCCACACTCTTCTCCTCTCCCTCCGGCTACGGCTGCGTCAATCTCTTCCATTCGCATCTCCACCACCCCCCCCCCGCCCTCCCCTCCCCTCCCCTCCACTGGTCTCGATCTCTTTCTCCTCCCCTGTGTCTTGTTCTGTCTTTCTCTCTCTCTCTCTCTCCAATTCCAATTCCAATTAAAATGCTTTATTGGCATGAAAGTTTACAGAGAACCATATTGCCAAAGCTTACATAGCAAAAAGGTACAGTTTTCCAACATTCTGTAGGTGTCAATCGATTTGACATTTGTTGGGTACATACAATATTACTTTTAAACAATATTAATTTTAAACAGTCTTTGTACTTCATTTGGTACGTTCAATATTAATTTTAAACAGTCTTAATTTTAAACAGTCCTCAGGTTGTGACATGTTGTTACATATTTGGCCCCAAGGTATGGTCTGTCTCCTTCTCCTAGGACTAATCTCAATTTTGACAGATCATCCAATTCTCCTCTCTCTCTCTCTCTCTCTCTCTTTCTCTTCTCTCTCTACCTCCTCCGGTTTCCCATTCCTCTGTAACCCCTTCTCTTTCTGCATCAGTCTTCCCTACCTCCTTCTCTGCTCATCTCTGTACCCGTCACTCTTCCATAGCTCCCTCTGTACTCCCAGCTCTCCCTTTCCTTCCTCTCTCTCGTTCATTCCTCTCTTGTACCCCACACTCACACACTGCTCTGTCTCCCCCCTCCTCCTCTCCCCTCCCTCCTCTCGCCCCCCTTCCTCTCCCCCCCTTCCTCTCCCCCCCTTCCTCTCCCCCCTCCTCTCTCCTCTCCCCCCTCTTCCTCTCCCCCCCTTCCTCTCCCCCCCTTCCTCCCCCCCCTTCCTCTCCCCCTCCTCCCCCCCTTCCTCTCCCCCCCTTCCTCTCCCCCCCTTCCTCTCCCCCCCTTCCTCTCCCCCCTTCCTCTCCCCCCCCGTCCTCTCCCCCCCTTCCTCTCCCCCGCGCGGCGGCTCCCCCGGGCGGCCGGCGCCTCTCCCCCTCCCCTCTCCCCCCCCCTCCTCTCCCTCTCCTCCCCCTCTCTCCCCCTCCCTCTTCCCTCTCTCCGCCCCCAAGAGCCCACGACCTAAAGGACAGAGAACGCCCCTCTCTCTTCCCCCCCTCCTCTCTTCCCCCCCTCTCCTTCCCCCCCTCTCTTCCCCCCCTCCTCTCCTCCCCCCTCTCTCCCTCCCCCCCTCTCCCCCTCCTTCCCCCCCCTCCTCTCTTTCCCCCCTCCTCTTCCCCCTCCTCTCTTTCCCCCCCCTCCTCTTTCCCCCCCTCCTCTCTTTCCCCCCCTCTCTCTCCCCCCCTCCTCTCTTTCCCCCCCTCCTCTCTTTCCCCCCCCTCCTCTCTTTCCCCCCCCTCCTCTCTTTCCCCCCCTCCTCTCTTTCCCCCCTCCTCCTTCCCCCCTCCTCTCTTTCCCCCCCCTCTCTTCCCCTCTCTTTCCCCCCTCTCTCTTTCCCCCCTCCTCTCTTCCCCCTCCTCTCTTTCCCCCCCCTCCTCTCTTCCCCTCTCTCTCCCCCCTCTCTCTTCCCCCCCTCCTCTCTTCCCCCCCTCCTCTCTTCCTCTCTTCTCCCCCCCCTCTCTTCCCCCCCTCCTCTCTTCCCCCCCTCCTCTCTTCCCCCCCCTCCTCTCTTCCCCCCCCTCCTCTCTTCCCCCCCCTCCTCTCTTCCCCCCCCTCCTCTCTTCCCCCCCTCCTCTCTTTCCCCCCCTCCTCTCTTCCCCCCCCTCCTCTCTTCCCCCCCCTCCCCTCTCTTCCCTCCCTCCTCTCTTCCCCCCCCTCCCCTCTCTTCCCCCCCTCCTCTCTTCCCCCCCTCTCTCTTCCCCCCCTCTCTCTCCCCCCCCTCTCTCTTCCCCCCCCTCTCTCTTCCCCCCCTCTCTCTTCCCCCCCCTCTTCCCCCCCCTCTCTCTTCCCCCCCTCCTCTCTCCCCCCCTCCTCTCTCTTCCCCCCCCTCTCTCTTCCCCCCCCTCTCTCTTCCCCCCCCTCTCTTCCTCTCTTCCCCCCCTCTCTCTTCCCCCTTCTCCCCCTCTCTCTTCCCCCCCCTCTCTCTTCCCCCCCCTCTCTCTTCCCCCCCTCTCTCTTCCCCCCCCCTCTCTCTTCCCCCCACTCTCTCTTCCCCCCCACTCTCTCTTCCCCCCCACTCTCTCTTCCCCCCCACTCTCTTCCCCCCCCTCTCTCTTCCCCCCCTCTCTCTTCCCCCCCCTCTCTCTTCCCCCCCCCCTCTCTCTTCCCCCCCCCTCTCTCTCTTCCCCCCCCTCTCTCTTCCCCCCCACTCTCTCTTCCCCCCCCTCTCTCTTCCCCCCCACTCTCTCTTCCCCCTCTCTCTTCCCCCCTCTCTCTCTTCCCCCCCTCTCTCTTCCCCCCCCTCTCTCTTCCCCCCCTCTTCTTCCCCCCCTCTCTCTTCCCCCCCTCTCTCTTCCCCCCCTCTTCCCCCTCTTCCCCCCCTCTCTCTTCCCCCCCTCTCTCTTCCCCCCCTCTCTCTTCCCCCCTCTCTTCCCCCCTCTCTCTTCCCCCCCTCTCTTCCCCCCCTCTCTTCCCCCCCCTCTCTTCCCCCCCCTCTCTTCCCCCCCTCTCTTCCCCCCCCCTCTCTTCCCCCCCCTCTTCCCCCCCTCTCTTCCCCCCCTCTCTTCCCCCCCTCTCTTCCCCCCCCTCTCTCTTCCCCCCCTCTCTTCCCCCCCCTCTCTTCCCCCCCTCTCTTCCCCCCCCTCTCTTCCCCCCCCTCTCTTCCCCCCCTCTCTTCCCCCCCTCTCTTCCCCCCCCTCTCTTCCCCCCCCTCTCTTCCCCCCCTCTTCCCCCCCTCTCTCTTCCCCCCCTCTCTCTTCCCCCCCTCTCTCTTCCCCCCCCTCTCTCTTCCCCCCCTCTCTCTTCCCCCCCCTCTCTCTCCCCCCCTCTCTCTTCCCCCCCTCTCTCTTCCCCCCCTCTCTCTTCCCCCCCTCTCTCTTCCCCCCCCTCTCTCTTCCCCCCCCTCTCTCTTCCCCCCCTCTCTCTTCCCCCCCCTCTCTTCCCCCCCCTCTCTTCCCCCCCCTCTCTCTTCCCCCCCCTCTCTCTTCCCCCCCCTCTCTCTTCCCCCCCCTCTCTCTTCCCCCCCCCTCTCTTCCCCCCCCTCTCTTCCCCCCCCCTCTCTTCCCCCCCCTCTCTTCCCCCCCCTCTCTTCCCCCCCCCTCTCTTCCCCCCCCTCTCTTCCCCCCCCCTCTCTTCCCCCCCTCTCTCTTCCCCCCTCTCTCTTCCCCCCCCTCTCTTCCCCCCCCTCTCTTCCCCCCCCCCTCTCTTCCCCCCCCTCTCTTCCCCCCTTCTCTTCCCCCCCCTCTCTCTCCCCCCCCTCTCTCTCCCCCCCTCTCTCTCCCCCCCCTCTCTCTCCCCCCCTCTCTCTCCCCCCCCTCTCTCTTCCCCCCCTCTCTCTTCCCCCCTCTCTCTTCCCCCCTCTCTCTCCCCCCCCTCTCTCTCCCCCCCCTCTCTCTTCCCCCCCTCTTCCCCCCCCCTCTCTTCCCCCCCTCTCTTCCCCCCCCCTCTCTTCCCCCCCCCTCTCTTCCCCCCCCTCTCTTCCCCCCCCTCTCTTCCCCCCCTCTCTTCCCCCCCCTCTCTTCCCCCCCTCTCTTCCCCCCCCCCTCTCTCTTCCCCCCTCTCTCTTCCCCCCCTCTCTCCCCCCCCTCTCTTCCCCCCCCTCTCTTCCCCCCCCTCTCTTCCCCCCCCTCTCTTCCCCCCTCTCTCTTCCCCCCTCTCTCTTCCCCCCCCTCTCTTCCCCCCCCTCTCTTCCCCCCCCTCTCTTCCCCCCCCTCTCTTCCCCCCCTCTCTTCCCCCCCTCTCTCCCCCCCCCTCTCTTCCCCCCCTCTCTCTTCCCCCCCCTCTCTTCCTCCCCCCCTCTTCCCCCCCCCCTCTTCCCCCCCCCTCTCTTCCCCCCCCTCTCTTCCCCCCTCTCTCTTCCCCCCCTCTCTCTTCCCCCCCTCTCTCTTCCCCCCCTCTCTCTTCCCCCCCTCTCTCTTCCCCCCCTCTCTCTCTTCCCCCCCTC